>NC_053152.1:48690540-49020526 GCF_016808335.1 Panicum virgatum
GGCCAACTCAACGTGTTGGCCTATCTCTCTTTTTTTTTACCGGCCAACTCAAGGTGTTGGCCTGTCATGATTACAGCCAGATGGATCTCATCGGCTCTTGTTAGTCGCTTTCCCACATGCTCGGGAAGTGCTTCTTTAGATGTTGGCCATTGACAGCAACAGGAAACTTGACGCCGTCCAATTCCTCGAGCATGTACGCATTCCCAGGCAAAACCTGATCAACCTTGTACGGCCCATGCCAAGTTGGAGACCATTTACCAAACTTTTTATCTTTAGTTCCCAACGGCAATACTACCTCCCAAACCAAGTCTCCCACCTGGAAATCCTTAGGCTTGACCTTCTTGTTGTAAGCACGAGCAACTTTAGCTTTATTTTCCTTGATCTTCTCCAGCGACCAAAGCCTTAGCTCTGTCAGGTCCTCCACATTATCGTTCATCAAGGCTGCATACTGTTCAGCAGATAGATCATTCTGAAACTCAACACACCTTGATCCGGCCGTGATCTCCCATGGTAGCACGGCATCCTGGCCGTAGACTAGATGGTACGGCGACGTCTTGGTGGACCCATGACATGAAATACGATATGCCCACAAAGCTTCTAATAACACCTCATGCCAGCACCTAGGATATTCATCGATCTTTCTCTTTATGAGCTTGATGAGGGTCTGGTTGGATGCTTCAGCCTGTCCATTAGCTTGGGCATAATACGGAGATGATCTGATCAGCTTAATCCCCATGTCATCGGCAAACTTTCTGAATTCCTCTGATATAAAAACCGATCCTCCATCGGTCGTAATGGTCTGAGGGATCCCAAATCTGTGGATGATGTGTTCTTTGACAAAGCCGATTATATCTCTCGATGCTACTGACCTCATGGGCACTGCCTCTACCCACTTTGTGAAATAATCTGTAGCAGCTAAGACCCATTGGTGACCCTTGCTAGACGACGGGTTGATCTGTCCAATCATGTCCATGCCCCAACCTCTGAATGGCCATGGTTTGATGATAGTATTCATCACTGATGCTGGCACTATCTGAATTTTGCCAAACCTCTGACATGCCTGACATCCTTTATAATATTTGAAACAATCTTCAAGCATAGGGGGCTAGTAATAACCCGATCGCCTAATCAGCCACTTCATCTTATGAGCCGATTGGTGAGTACCGCAGGCTCCTTCATGAACCTCATGCAAGAGCCGATTTGACTCTGTAGGTCCCAGACATTTAAGCAGTAGTCCTTCCAAGGTCCTGTAGAACATGTCATCCCCTATCAGAACATACTTCATGGCCTTGAGTTTTATCCTTCTGGGTGCCCCCCGAGCCGAATCCTTCAAGTAATTGAAGATATCGGCTCTCCAGTCTCCGGATTCTAGAAACTGAACCTCCACGTTAACTCCATCGGCTGCTTCCCTGTACCTGGAGGCCATCTGTGCCAAATCATTAGCTTCATTGTTCAGAGTCCTGCGTATCCAGTGGAAATTGATGTACCTGAATTGTGACATCAACTCACGCCACTGCATCCATATCGGAAATAGAGCTTCGCTCTCACATCTATATTCCTCCGTGAGCTGAGAAATCACCAACTTCAAATCTCCAAAAATTTCCACCGCTTCTGCTCCAGCTTTGAG
The DNA here is from genome assembly GCF_016808335.1 of Panicum virgatum. Taxonomy (NCBI): domain Eukaryota; kingdom Viridiplantae; phylum Streptophyta; class Magnoliopsida; order Poales; family Poaceae; genus Panicum; species Panicum virgatum. The sequence continues at coordinate 48,692,168 of NC_053152.1, forward strand.
TAGCAATTCCATCCTTTTGCGAACGGCTTCATATTCCACCAAATTATTGGTGCATGGGGCAGTCATTCTAATGGAAAAGGAGCAAGTCGCCCCACGAGGCGACACCAGCAGAATTCCCACACCGCACCCATCATCACAAGCCGATCCGTCAAAGAACATAGCCCAAGCACGAATAAATAATGCAGCAATATCAGTGCTGATCCTGTCTGCAACAAGATCCGCCAGTGCTTGTCCTTTGACTGCTTTTGCAGGCTGGTATCGGATATCGAACTCTGACAATGCAAACATCCATTTTCCAAGTCGGCCTTTCAGGACAGGAGCCGACAGCATGTGCTTTATGACATCTGATTTGCATATGACAATTGTTTCCGCCGAGAGCAAAATATGGCGAAGCTTTGTACATGTAAAGTATAAGCAAAGAAAAAGCTTCTCGATTTCAGGATACCTGGTCTCGGCATCTAACATGCACCTGCTGAGGTAGAAAACCACCCTCTCCTGGCCGTCGTGCTTCTGGACTAACACCGAAGCAATAGAAGTGTCACCCACGGATAGGTACACGTAGAACAGCCTATCTTGCTGAGGAGGAACCAATAGTGGAGGCTTTGACAAATATTCCTTGATTTCATCGAAAGCTTGTTGCTGTTCTGCCCCCCCCAGCGAAACTCATCATCGGATTTGATCTTCACTAAACCCATAAACGGCTCAATGCATCCAGACAGATTAGAAATAAATCGCCTGACAAAGTTAATTTTACCAATGAGCTTCTGTAACTCCTTCTTTGTAGTAGGTGGCTTCATCGTCTTCACAGCTTCTTGACTCTTTAGGCCGATCTCGATTCCCCGTTCATGCACCAGGAATCCCAGAAACTGACCGGCCGACACACCGAAAGCGCACTACTTTGGGTTCATTTTGAGCCCAAACCTCCGAGTCCGCTCCAAAACTTGACGCAGATCTTCTAGATGCCCCCAGCCGATTTGGACTTGACCACAACATCATCAATATAGATCTCTACCAGTTTGCCGATGAGATCATGAAAAATATAATTCATGGCACGCTGGTACGTTGCACCGGCATTTTTCAGTCCAAAGGTCATAACCAATTACTCGAACAAGCCAACTGCGCCTGGTACTCTGAACGCAGTCTTGTTCACGTCTTCTGGGGCCATGAAGATCTAGTTGTAACCAGCATTGCCATCCATAAAACTCATCATTTTGTGGCCGGCAGCTGCGTTGATCAATGTTTCTGCAACAGGCATCGGGTATTCGTCCTTTGGTGTTGCTCTGTTGAGATCTCTAAAATCGACGCAAACATGCCATCGGCCATCCTTCTTTTGCACCGGTACCACGCTAGAGATCCATTCTGCATACCGGCACGGCCTGATGAACCCAGCATCCAGCATCTTCTCCTCCTCTTTCTTAACTTCTTCTAGGACTTCGGCCTTCATCTGACGTGCTCGTTGCTGAAACGGCTGAAACCCTTTCTTGAGCGGGAGCCGATGCTCGACGATGCTTCTATCCAGTTCAGGCATCTCGGTGTAGTCCCATGCAAAGCAATCCCGGTACTCTTTCAGTAACGCAATCATCTCCTCTCGCAAAGCCGGATCCAACTTCTTGATGATAAATGTCGGCCGTGGCTTATCCCCAGGACCGATGTCGACCTCTTCCAAATCATCAGCCGATGTGAACCCGTATCCGAGTTTGCCGTCGTCTGAAAAACCAGTTGCGAACACAAACGAGTCTTCGTTATCCACAAGATCAGCGGCAAACACAGGGAGATGACATGAAAAATTATTTGGCCAACCGCACGGGCTGGCCGCTTCCATAATTCCATTATCATTCGAAACCAAAATGTCGATGAGTGGCCAACTGCCAGAGCAGGCCATCGTGTGTACATGATGTAACAATTCCGAACCCAATCATATTTTTTCTATTTTTTGGGGCCGATCGCTGGGACCGGCCTCTCTATTTCTATTACACCCCGTGGCATGCCAGGATGCATCTATTCTGTGAGGCCAGTGGATAAGACCAGCCTCAGTCCGTTTTTTGTCGCCACGATCCGATCACAGTCTTCTAGGGCAATCCCTGAGATCGGCTCTTGTCCTTCTGCATCCCAAGCATGCATGTCTGTGAGCGAGACCTCGCTGGAATCGTCTGCAGGGACCACTTCTACTTCATCGCCATCCCATTGGACGAGGTACTGATGCATTGTGGAAGGGATACAACAGTTGTCATGAATCCAGTCTCTCCCAAACAGCACTGTGTATGTACTCTTGCTGTAACGATAAAGAACGATGTTGGTATAGTCTTGTGGCCCACTGTCAGTTCCACATTAAGAGTATGGCATCACAATGGTCTTGATCAGATCGGCAGAAGAACGACCCAATCGGCGCAGCACAGAGTATGGCATCAGGTTGACTGCGGCACCAGTGTCGACCAACATCCTGTTCACAGGCTTGCCATTGATGAAGCCCTTGAGATATAACCCCTTTAGGTGCTTGTAGCTCTTCTCCTTGGGCTTCTCGAAAATGATTGGCTGTGGGCCGAGATCCAGCTGCGCGATGGCCAATTCCTCCGGTTGGGGTGCCCGAAACTCCGATGGGAGCACGAACACCATGTTCACATCAGCCGATGACTTCTCATCGGCTTTTGTCTGCTTGGGGCACCACTCTTTTCTCGGAGGGCGCCTTTCCTCCCTTCGTGGTCATCTGACTTGCTCCGCGAGATCCGGACGCACTTTCCTCAGCACGTCGAGGTACTTTGCTTCTGCCTCTTCCAGATTGCGCAAGCGCTGCACCCTGTGCTTCTGTGAGCGATTAAGCCCGTCAGGACACCACCGTGGACGATGGTACCTGTCTTCTTCGGGCTCGGAATCACCCCCGGTTGGCCATCTCACATGGTTATCATGACGTGTTCTGGACCCCAAGCACCGGAACACTGATGCCTCATCCTGTTGGTTTCCTCGAGGCCTACACTCCAAGCAATCATCTCTAGTAGGCAATCGGCTCATGCCGGAATTCCAACAGTACCTAAAGAACGGGCAGTGCCAGTGGTCGCGTATAGCCTGGCGTCTTCCCAGTGCCCTCCCTGTGCGGTGCTCGTACTCGTCCTCCTCCGATTTGTATCGGCGGCGCAACTTGTACTGGTACTGGTACTTTTCCAGAAGCCGATTAGAAGCTGGAAGCTGATTGCGGATGTGACGCACCTGCTCTTCGGTCACATGTTGCTGTTCTAGTTCGCGTTCATCCTGCGGCCGTTTGCCAGAAGCGGCCTCTCTCCTCTGCTTGTCATGGCGGCGCATGGGTCCCACCATGTTGATCTCGAATGCCAAATCCTGGCCCTCGGATCCGAAATCTGACAGCTCCACCATGTTAGCTTATGGGAAGGGCTTTGTGTCAACCTTCATCGTGTGTTGAGCCAGGATTAATCGGTCTTGCTCGATAGCCGATTGTATCTGACGACGTAGCTCCTTGCATTCACCCGTGGAATGAGTGAACGAGTGGTGCCTTTTGCAGTACAGCTTCCCCTGCAACTCTTGTGCTGTCGGCAACTTGTGATTCTCTGGGAGCTTCAGCTGTTTTTCTTTGAGGAGCATATCAAATATCTGCTCTGCTTTGGTTACGTCGAAGTCGAAGCCCTTCACAAGCCCCTGCTGTTTGACCCACTTGCATGGGACAGGGTTTGCCCCCCGAGTCCACTCTGCCACGGCCACTTCTTGCTCCTTGCCAGAGTCGTCAGATTCATCCGCCTGGGCCATGTTAACATGGTGCTTGAACTTGTCCTTGTACAGCTCGGGATGGTAATGTTCGTATGCTGTGAGCTTCTGCGCCAGGTGCGCCAGAGATGTGAACTCCAACTGAAAAGCCGCATCCTTGATCGGCTTCGCAAGTCTGAGGACAGCCAGATCGACTGCCTCCTTCTCTGTGATGCGCGACGAGTAGCATCGGTTCTTGACCTCCCTGAAGCACTGTATGTACTCTGACACAGTCTCTCCTCGCTTCTGCCTGACTTGGGTGAGGTCGGCAATTCCAGCTTTGGCAGCCTCCGAATGGTACTGGGTATGAAATTGATCTTCGAGCTGCCTCCAAGTTCGGATCGAATCCGGAGCCAGTGATGCATACCCCCAAAAGCTGGGCCTGTAAGGGATTGGCCGAAGAACCGGACCCTCAACGGATCCGACATTGAGATCATCCCAAGCTGCGTTAAGTATCGGCTCACATGCTCGATGGAGCTGGCTCCTTCTGACCTGTTGAACTTGGTGAACTCAGGAAGCCGATACTTGGGCGGCAGTGGGATCAAGTCATAATCACTTGGATACGGCTTGGAATAGCCGATCGCTTTCCTCTTGGACAGGATGCCGAACTGGTCTCTCAGTATTGCACTGACCAGCTCCACACTAAGAACTCCTGGGGCCGATGGCTCAGCACTCGGCCCAGTAGCGTACTTTGCCAGCCATGCTTGTTTCTCCACGTCTGCTCCAGAAGCTCCTGGGTTTGCCATCTGCACCGAGCGTGTTGGATTGACGCTGTCAAGGATGTAGGCGCTCGTGTAGCCGTGCGGGATCTCCTTGGGTGGCTCGGTGAGGAATTGGCCTTCTCCAGGATCGCCGCCGATCTTGTGGACGACGTAGATCGGCGAATTTTGTGGTCTTGGGGCCGCAAACGAGAACGGCAATACCGGTCTAGAATGCAGTGCAGCTTCCTCTGTGTGACTCCCCAGGGTTGGCCCCGATGGAGAGTACTGGTTCTTGATTATCTCCTGGATGATGCGATGCGCCATGCGCTCAAGCTCGTTCATCAGGCTCTGAGAGTGCCGATGAAGCGCATGGGCCACCATGTAGTTCATCTCCTGACGCAGGGCCCTGATGCGCTCCTCTGATGGTACAGACAAGTCCACGTTGTCGAGAGCACCTTCAGGCGAGAACCCCTTCCACCTGATGCCATGGTTGCGGGTCCTCTCAAAAGAGCCGATGAGATCGGCTTCCAGCAGAGCTTTGATCTCATCATACTTCTTCTTGTGTTCAGGAGAGAGCTCTTCATACGTGACGGGCTTGGGAGCGGGTTCTTGATCTTGAGCTCCGGTCATTGTTGTAGTGGACGTTGTTGCCGAGAAGGGTCCCACCGGGCATGCCAGAATGTGTTGTCGGTCGAAACCCACCGGCGAGCAGCGACGGGCAACACGAAGAGCCGGGAGGTCGCCGGGGCGCTGGCAGGCACTACTCCCTCGTCAACAACCCGCAATTCCATCACGCGCCCGGAGAATGTGTGGAAAGCCGGGCGTGCCACCTGACCTATACCCGATCAGGAGGGTGTGAACGTGCTCCAGACAGTTTCCTGCGTACAAAGACACGTGTAAACGTAAGTCCGAGCCGTGGTCGGCTCCCCGGGACGACTCTTGCATCGGCTTTGAAGAGCCGATCGAGTCCCGGTGTCAGATTGGATCTGCATCTATCCAGATATTGATAAATAAAGCAAATAATTATGAAACTGCTTCAATTAAATCTAATTAATCTAATCCACGATGGTAACAGCTTCACTGCTAGATCGGAACATCCTACACGTGACTAGGCCTAATGAACGTAACAGATAACTGAACCATAACTCAAAACAGAGGCCTAAGAACTAGCAAAAGCCGATTCCCGGAACAATCCCTATTAAGGCTAAGATAAAGCATCTACTACACCACCGGATCATCCAATCCGTTTGCAAGGCCTAACCTAGCAGATATTACGCAGACTCCTAAGATAAGAGCAAACCATAACAGATTAGATCTACTAGACATAAAAGAAGCAGGGTGTTGCCTCTGTGCGACTAATTCTATACGACAAGAACTAGCATAAGATTGAAACGTGACTGCACAGAGACAACATGACATTCGTAGATGATAAGCAACAAAGCACAATGGATCTACTAAAAGCCATGCTACGAACATCAGGATAACTAGTACTACTCGCCATAAAAAATGCTTCAGTACGAGTAATACCAAGGTAAAAGCAAGAACAATGCTGCCCTGATCGCGAGAAGCGATCAGGGCAACATGGCACTTACTTGGCTGAAACCCTAGGATTAGGGGTGGCGATGCGCCGAGAGTTGTTGTTTGTGAGACGTGATGACACTCTCCTTCATGAATAACAAAGGGTATATTTTTATAGTCCGGAGACTTGGGAAACAATCTAAACTAATCTTGTCCCGATTGGACTATATCTCTAACTAAATCTAAGGATACATGGCCCATGCGGCCCAGATGCTCGCGCAGGAGCCGATTTACAAGTTTTCTTCAATCTTCTGCTTTAAGCCCATCTTGCTTTCGGCCCATAAATTAATCCTGTTAATTTATGGCGATAACAGATGATCAAGTTGATGACTTGAAGATGATGAAAAAGAGAACAAGAAGGGGTGGCAAGGCAAGAGTAAGGCATCCAACTCACATTCAAGATGCCAAGATGTTGAGCAAGAACAAGATTCAAGAGAAGAATCCACATGCTCACATCAAGTGCCATAGTTGTGCAATATTAGGTCACCTAGCTTCGGGTTGCCCAAACAAGCTTGAGAAGAAGGCTCAAGCAAACTATGAGAAGCAAGGCAATGAGAAGCATCAAATGAGTAAGGAAGAAAAGGCTCAACAAAAGAGAAGATGCTACTTATGCCGGGAAAGGGGACACATGGCTTATTCATGTCCCTTAGATAACAATTCTAAGCCTATTTTAATTGATGCAAATATTATGCTTAGAAAGGATGGTAATGGTACCTCATTTGTTACTATTGCAAAACATCCCGCTATTCATACTAAGGCATTGCCAAAGTATGTTGCTCCTAATTTGAGAGGACCCAACCTAGTTTGGGTACCATCAAAACGTGGATGAATGTGTGCAGGTACCAAAGGCATTGGAGGCTTGATTCAAATTAAATTTATATTTTTGATCTTATGATTGAATCAAAGAATTGAAGTTTTCTTTGCATATATATACAACCCAATGTCAAGTCAAAACAATGAAGTCCAAGTGCTACAACATACAAGTATCTTATTCTAGTTGTGAGAAATTCATTGGAAATATTTGATGGCTTGCAAACTTATTTGTGTTAAATCTTGCTTTTGGATGAAAAATCTTTTTGCAAATTGAAAAATGAGCTAAATGTCATTTAATTCTCAAATGTGGCTTGAAAACTAGTACATATGACATTTGGTTCTTAGGTGCACTCTTTGCTCCAATTTTTTTTTTGTTTTTTCAAAGCTTTTATGGGCAATTTATGAGTTTCCTTGATTTTACTTGATTTATTTTTGATTTCTCGTTCTTACTCACTCATATGAGTTTTTGGATGGTGTTCATGCTAGTTTTGAGATTTTTGGAATTTTATTTGACCAATGATCCCAATTCAAAGTTGAAATTGTGAAAGTTGGCAAATTTCTGGGCTGTCAGAAATTTGGTAGCGCGGACGGTCCGCGTGTAAGAGGCGGACGGTCTGCCATTCATGAAGTTTTTCACCAGAGGCTCTGATCAGCAGAAAATTGCAACGCGGACAGTTCGCCCATGTACCGCGGACGGTCCGCCAGATGCACCGGTAAGTTTCGGGTACACCGATGATGTGTCCACTAAGCTAGCGCGGACGGTCCGCCAAGTATCCGCGGACGGTCCGGTAGGCTTCAGTCAGTCCGACGCCTGTGCATCGGAGTAATTGGATGACAAGTGAAGCAGGTGCGGACGGTCCGCCAGTATACCGCGGACGGTCCGCCTGCGATAAGTTGAATCTTCCCAGAAACAATCTTAGCTCTATCAAAATCTGGTAGCAATCTAGAAATGTTTGGAACCTCAAATTTTTATAGCTGCTATATGACTTAGTGTTACACGTCTCCACAAAATTTTATGGCAATTCAACTTGTACTCTAAGAGATATGATATATTCTTTGAGAGGTACAAAATCTGCCAGAAAAGTAACAAATATTGGATTGATCTTGAGTCACTTAAATTGAAAGGTCCTCAAGTTGAAATCATCTTTATAAGTGGTTGAGGAACCTAGGTTTGGTTTTGAGAGGAGCTAGAAGCATAACTAGTATTAGGTACAAGGCCATTTGATTGTGGTGTGTACTTGGCACACATTTGGCTCTCAATTGAAAGATCAAGACCAAGCTCAAGAAGAAAGAAAAGGACTTAAAGAAAGATGTGAAGATTTTTCATTATGAAAAGTCCATAGTTTGATCAATCAATCAAAGTCATTCAAGTGAGTGTCAAAAATGGTTCTTGGAGAGATCACTTCTCCCTGGAGAGGGGTCGGGCTGCCCAAGAGTGGGATGGACAAGCAAGGTGCTTGGAAGGCCGACATGGAAGTGGTAATCTAGAGTTATTGGAGATGCTTAGTTGAAACTATCAAATGGGTTGATCAAGAAAAGCAAGCAACACCTAACATAAGAGAGATTCATGATAGTTCAAGTATATTCAAGTGGTATTCTCTCAAGCAAGCAAAAATCAAAAAGAAGAAGCAAGCCAAACCCCAAACAAGATAGTGCACTTGATCATAAATAAATCTCAATTCATATGGGTGAAGAATGGTTTTCATATTGGTATTCATTGTCTTCACCAAACTATTATAATTGGACTTCATGATGCTAGTTGGAGAGCTAAATTAGAATCTAATGACTATCCTCTACTCCAACATAGCAAGGTGAAATTGCTTGACATATGCATTCATACTATGCTAAGAACATGATTAGTGCATATAGTCATATATAGTGATCATTCATGAAAAATAAAATAATTTTAAATGTTTTATGATGCCACTATTGCTTCTATGCTTGATATGATCTAGTGGTAACATATGACATGTTCATGAGCTAGTAAACCCAAATAGTTGATCTAGAAAATGAGCTTTCAAGTGTTTAACTCAACATTGTCAAGATAACCCTTAGAATGAGGTGTGAAGAAGCTTGTCATTGGTTCAAACCGAGTTGAATTATTTGGGCAAGTAGTCTAGATCAAGTCAAAGAGAAAGAAGCTCATGGAAACAATCTAGTTCAAGAATTGATTATCAATGTCAAATTCAACAAAGTGGTCCATCATGAATTTACAAGTGATACTAGATTCAACAAAAGGTATATCATTGTATCTCGACAAGTGATATACATGGTCATACAAGTGGTATTCATTCAAGTAGATATAGTGCAACAATGGTGGTTCCACAAGTGATCCTCAATTTTAAGTGATCAATTCAAATCAAGAAAGCTACCCTCATCAAGAAGAGCTCAAGATTCAAGTAGATTGACAAACACTTTGACATAATGGGGAGCCTCACTACAAGGTATCAAGGTCAAGGATCCTACTAGTGTCTTACATGTGGCATTTTAAGGTGGTCTTCATGCTTCCACATGTTGTTGTTATAGGTGGTGTCAATTCCAATCAAATTGAAAATGTCCATAAAAAATGAAGATTCAAGGCTCAACCATCTACCCAAGTCCAACTCTTTGTATCAAACCACAAGCGCTTCATATGATTGCCTACAAGGGGTATTCAAGTGGTAACCCTACAAGTGCAAGAGGTACAACTTCAAGTGGTAGCCATTGATCTTCACATGGCAAATTTCATGTGGTTTCAGCCCTTTTTATGGTCATTGATGACAAAGGGGGAGAGGAATGAACAAAGATATGAATTATCCTTGGATGACAAAGGGGGAGATGAGATGAGAGTGCGAGCATGGACATGGATCAAGAGGAGCAATATTGAGGAGGATCAATATTCTTGGACAAGAGGAGCACACAAGTAGGGGGAGCAAGCTCATGAACTTGGTTATTTGCATTTGATATGTGCATATTCATGTGCTTGCTGGCATTTGCATAAGTTCTAAAATTTATATATGCAATGCTTATGTGTGATGTATGCTTGTCATAGAACTTGATTGATGATTTGATAACTAGCATGCATAGATTGTAGCTAGACATGTTATTTTTACATGTAAATCAAAAGCCTTGCTAATAATATTGATCTCATGAGGTATCTTGAGTTTTTGATGCATGTATAGTTACTCATTGATGCTAAGGAATGAACTTCAAGGATGAAACTCCAATTGGTATCATGCTTCAAAGGTTTATCCTATATACCTTAGCATCACTTAGTAATGATAACAATTTCACAAATTTCATATTTATGCATGTGTGTGAGTTTAAAACCAAATCTGTTGAGCACACATGTAGGGGGAGTTATCACTACCAAGTCGGATTTTTATGGTGCTTATCCAATCTTTTACAAGTGGTCTTAATGGTGGATAAGAAATATAAAATCCAAACAAAATTAGCTATTTACACGTGTGTGAAGTGCTAGCTTGGAATATGCTTAATTTCCATATCTTTGTAGAGTTTTCATCAATTACCAAAAAAGGGGAGATTGAAAGGCCCTTGTTTGGTTTTCGTAATTGAGTGAAAACTTAGGTGGACTAATAAGTGTTTATGTTGAGATACACAGGAGATTAGTCCACACAAAGACACTAGTATGAGCAACATGTGTCATGGAGGAGAAATGGCTAAGGGTTGATGCTATGCTCATATAGTGTGATGTAGGAACTCATTGCATATGAGACATGACATGGAGTTATGTGACCAAAGTGGAGAAGATCAAGACAAGGCTTGGCTTGATGGACCGGTTGCAATGGAGAAGGGCAAGTCAAGGCTTTGAAGCGAGGGACCGCGAGACGGTGAAGCTTGGGCAAGATTTGGTGCCGATGGACCGAGACAGCGGTGAAGAGCGAGCAAGGTCAAGATCGATGGACCAAAGAGGTCATGTGATGATATGGAGTGGATCATATCATTTAAGAAAGATCAAGCCAAGTGTTGACTCATAATGATGATCAAAAGGCTTGATGGAGTTTGGTGCTTGTGTGGCATCAATATTTGGGAAGATGAAATGGAATGTGCAAGGCAAAGGTATGACTTGTAGGGTATTTCATTTCACTGGTCAAAGATTGTGTAGAGAAGTGCATAACCAGATTTAGGATAGATGGCCGGACTATCAAGAGGGGCAAACTTGTTTGCATATCGGTCATCTAGTGCCACTTGAGCAATCTAACATTGCGATGTTGTTAGGATCGAGTGGCGTGGTGAGATCAAGTGAAAATCCTTTGAAAATGTTTGTGAAATGCTAACACACATGCACATGGTGTTGTTCACGTGGTGGTGTTGGCACATTTGCAAAGGAGAAGGTGTTGGAGTTGATGTTGATCAACTTGTGGGAAAAAGAAGTCTCGGGCGGACGGTCCGGCCCGGTAAGGCGGACGGTCCGCAAGTATAATTCTTTTTTCGTCCAGAGAGGTTGCAGCTCTGTTTGGGCTTGAAGGCCGTACTGCGGACGGTCTGCCACTGGGGTGCGGACAGTCCGCAGGTGTTTTAAAGAAATCATCCAGAGAGGTTGTTTCTCTGGCTTAGGCTGAAAGGTTGGAACGCAGACTGTCCGGCCAAGGGGAGCGGACGGTCCGCAGGTCACTTAACAAAATTGACTAGAGACGTGTTGGGTCTCTGGTGGGATTTAAGAGTGAAGGGTGGACGGTCCGCCCCTGGGGTGCGGACGGTCCGCAGGTCAGTTGAGAAATTGTCCAGAGACGATTTCGCTTGTGGTAGGTTGCACGATGTGAAGGTCGGACGGTCCGCCCCTCAAACTTTAAGTTTGTCCAAAGACGCTGTCTCTCTGAGTGTTCGGAGTGTCTGAACGGCAGACGGTCCACCAATAGGGAGCGGACAGTCTGCGAAGGGCTCTAACGGTCGACTCTGACACATAATCATTGGAGATCTAGCCGTTGGGTTTGAATGGCGGACAGTCCGGTATTTGTGAGGCGGACAGTCTGTGAAAACTCTGTTTTCACGGGTTTTGAGTATAACAGCTAGTTTGGGGCCTCCCTCTATAAATAGAGGGTGTGGCCGGCCATTTGTTGTGGCTGAGCACCTTAGGGACTTAGTGTCCATGTGTGAGAGTGCTTGAGAGCCCATCTACTCACTCTAACTTGATAGTAATCATCCGATCGAGTGAGAGAGCGATTCCAGTGCGAGATCTTTGAGAGATTGCATCGAGTGGCACTAGGTGATCGTGTTGCAAGCCGGTGTGTTTGTTACTCTTGGAGGTTGCCACCTCCTAGACGGCTTGGTGGCAAGAGGCTCCGTTGAAGCCCGCAAGAATATTGTGCGGTGCTCCGGAGAAGAGATTGTGAGGGGTATTGTGCTCACCCCGCGGGAGCCGCGAAGAGCAACTCTAGTTGAGCGAGACGTGAAGAGCAACAAGTGGTTCGGCCGGATCATATGCTAGAGCTTGGTGTGAGCACTCCACGTGGGAGAGTGTGACTTGAGAGTCACCACTAGCAAGAGGATCGGCGGCAACCTTGGAGGTTGTCTCAACGGGGATTAGCTTGGTGGCAACCAAGTGAACCTCGGGATAAAAATCACAGTGTCAATTTTGTCTACTCTTCTCGGTGGTTTGCATTTTTCAAATCACAAGCCTTGTATTTACATTCATCTATATTTTGTACTTGTGTAGTTGCTCTCTGTTGTAACTTGTTAGCTTGTATAGCTTAATTAGTTGCTCTTGCTTAGATTGTATAGCTAAGCAAGTTGAGCTCTTGGATTTGGATTGTGTATCCTTGTCCTTGATCATCTAGTGAATTTAGGTTTGGCTTTGTGGTTTTGCTCATTAGAATTGTGTAGGAGCTCCCCTGGTTTGTGAAGTACTAGTACTTAGGCTTGTGTGGCTTGGCATTAGAATTGTCAGGAGAGTTCTTGTTAGCTTGGCACTCCATTTGCTTTGTGTATGATTTTTTTGGATGTGCCTTATGGTCATTGTTATAGGGGTGAAGTCTTGGCTAAGTGAATAATTTCAATTCCGCATAAATTTCGGTTATTCAGTGCGATTATTTTTAGAAAGGACTATTCACTCCTCTAGTCCGCCATCTCGACCCTACGGCGAAGGGACGCGCGCGGACGCCGCCGAGCTCGAGGACGGCCGCGCCGCGGAGGTGCGCGGCGGGGTGAGCCGCGGAGGCGCGGCGGCGAGGCGGCGGATGTACAAGGTCGGAGGCCGCCGCCGCCGGCGTTCCTCCTCCCGGCGGCGGGCCTCGTCCCCTCTCCGGCATCCCACTGCCCCGCGCGCGGCTCTTGGTGGTGGAGCTCCATCGGGGCTCTGGCGGCGCGGCGAGGCGGGCCGCAGAGGCAGGCCTCATGTCTGAGGTGGGCGAGGCCGGGAGGAGCAGGACGGCGATGGGGAGGCCCGCGGGCGGCGGCACCTGGCGCGCGGAGGCCGGCCGCGGCGCACGCGAGCCCGGCCGCGGCGAGGCCCTCTTCTCCCGCGCGCTGTCGCCGCGGCCAGGGCGCACCTCGCCCGCGCGGGCGAGCGACCCCCTCCCTGCTCCCTCGCGAGTGGCCGCGGCCCAGCTCCGAGCACATCCTGTCTGCAGCGGCGTGCTGTCCCGTGGTGGCTCGCAGCAGTGGGGCGCGACGGTAGCAGGCGGGGCCCGCGCCACGGTGGCCGATTGCGCGCGTCCGGGATCCCGCCAGATCCAGCGGACGCGGGACGGTGGCGGAAGCTTTACCGTCCCCCGCTGCAGCAAATTTTTTACTGGAGGGAGCTCAACCGTGAGGCTCGCAGTAGCCGGTGCGGATAGCCTAAAGAAGCAGTAGGATACAGCATGCATGCCACTACAGCAGCGAGCACTACCACTTGATTATTATTGCAGCGCCTCATTCCTCATGATCAGAAGACTCTTTGGAGCATCGCAAAATTATACATCCAGCACATGATTGCTGGCATTTTATCCAGCTGATGATACTTGTGACGAAATGAGGCCATGTTTAGATCTTTACCCGTAAATATAAAAATAACGTCACATCGAATATTTTGATACATGTATGGAGTACTAAATGAAATCTATTTACAATTTTTTTGCATGGATGGGCTGTAAATCGCGAGACGAATCTAATGAGCCAATTTAATCCATGATTTGCAATAGTGATGCTACAGTAACCATCCGCTAATTATGGATTAATTAGCATCATTAGATTCGTTTCGCGATTAAAACCCATCTGTAAAAAAAGTTTTATAAATAGACTTCATTTAGTACTTTAAATTACCAAGATTCCATTACAAAAATTTTTTGCGTTGGAACACGGCCTGAGAATCCAAGTGGAGGCAACGATTCAGAAACACAAAATCTGCTGCCCCGATCCTCCGTGGTTCGTGTCCAGAGGCTACATATCCCCGGGAGCCGATCCTAGCACCCCACGACCTGGACCGCCGGCGTTCGAGGAGACGGTGCCGAGGTCAACGCCTGTCTCTCCCCAGCTCCGGCGGCCGGCCGGCCTTGCGCCGCGCAACCGCCGCGCCGATCCCCAGGCCGCGCGACACGAGCGCCCAGCGCCCAGCGGCCATTGAGCTCGGCAGCTGCTGCTGGGAGTAAAGAACGGGCACTAGCGGCAGCAGGTTGAAGGGCAGTGGATAAAACAAAGTGTGGAGGATGGATGCACACAGAAAGAAATGCCGGTGCCCTGGCTCCTCTCCTCCCCCTGGCAGCAGTTGTGGGGACCTGCATCAAAATGAGAGCAGGGTTAGAGAGAATCCAAAGGTGGCTCGCATGTGCCTCTGATCCTGATGCAAACAAGAGTATCTTCTTTGCACTCAAGGGGAAAAAAAGGGTACCTTGTGCACTAATTGAACAAACTTGGCACCAACTGGGAGGGAATTATGCAGTGGGCCATCGTGATTAGGCTGTGCAGAGTACTCAAGATGCTTCTAAATCTTTTCTTTTTTTCGAAGTAAAATAAAATCAAGGTAGGGAAGGAGCAGAGCAAGAATGCCTTTAAACCTGTTAGGTCATACAGTCATTCTCTACTTATACCAGCCTAGCCTAGTTTTTGGATAACAGTTGCTTTTCTTGCCTAATGCAGAACAGCTATGATAGCATTTAACAAAATAACTCAAGATTCCCTCATCTTGAAATGAATGATAGAGCTTAGTATGCACTTTGCTAAAAATAAGAACATCCTGAAATTTGACCCCAAGCCATGCCATACCAGCAGAACCACTGTTTTCTGGAAGTGATCCACCAGCTTTATTTCAGAAGTAACATTTCCTCACGGATTCTTGTGCCGCTTACTTTAACAAGGAAGATCGAGGGATTTAAGTGGAACATCTCAACCTGAAGTGCACACGCTTTTAAGAGATTTCCGCGTCTGGTTCCTGAAATGACATAGATCCACATGTCAGCAGCACGATGCCTGGATACCAACAGCTCAATGACACCAGTTTCCGGTTCAGCAACACGATGCACAAAACATGCACAGATGAATGTGCCGGAGCATCCATGGAAAGACAGGCAACTCAAAACTGCTCCTTTCTCCCTTTGCCTCATCCTTGCACCCATTCTTTGCGGTTTTTGAGAGCAGAGATGGGGGCGACAAAGCAAAGCAAATAACTAGGAGTCCGGGGAGGAAAAGGGGGGGGGGGGGGGGGGGGGGGGGGCAGGACAAGGATCACAAGGCCCAACACCAGGAAATTTCCCATGAATCTAGGCGGCATCTTTTCGATTTGTTTGGTTTCTTTTCGTTGGGGGCTTCAATTGTATTGTTTCGAGCTGTCCATGTTAGGGAGCCCACAAAAGGAAAATGCCAAGGTTTTCGCTGGGCCCAGCATGTGTCTGTGTGAATATTCGGTTCCTAGTGTTTGCCGTTCTGTGACTGTGAGTGCATCGTCATATTTTTCCTTCTGGGTCCTGGTAACTGCATGATGATACATCATCTGGCTAGTTACTTTCAGGACCCCATTTTGTGCCCACAACGCACAGGTAAATCCTGAATACCTGGTAGAGTGACAGCCTTGCTGTCTGCACAGACAATACAACTGTAAATTCAGAACTCTGATAACTTCCTGCATAGAACTGCCTTTTACAAATCATTATCTATTTCCAAAAATAGTTCTTTGAAGTTCTCCTTTGGCCTTGTTTTGGATACAATTACTTCCTCCCAGCACACATGGATGGTACTGAAAATTGACTAATTTTCCTGTCAGTAAAACCACTTATCGGGAAGTAATAGTTAAGATGTGAGTCGTGCGTAATGTTTTTTTTAACGCAAAGTCGTGCGTAATGTTGATGATGTGCGTTCTCAAAATGTGTATCTCAACTGCTTTGGATTGATGATTATATACTATACCCAACTCAGAGAACTGTGAATGGATCACTAACTTCCTTGATCCCTGCCAAAAGAAGGGTTAACTGTTCAATCATTTTCTCTTTGTTTTTCCTCAGTGAACTTTACTTATGTAGCTTTGTTACAAGAAAAATATGATGCACATGAAAACTGTGCGATGTTTTGAAACCAAGTAAAATCAAAGAAGGGAACAACCTACTTGTTCAAGATGGCAGGAAACTAGAAATCAACAGTCCAGACAATTATGAGCGCATGTCAAGCTCCAGCTAACAGATGATAACTGGAAAAGGGAAAACGGGAGAAATGAATGTTGTGCTTTGGTTAAGTACAAGAGAGAGCCATGTTTTAGAAGTACTTTAATCCTTCCACAATTATACGTTACCAATATATAGCTTGTATGGATAATATGCATAATCGACATGAGAAAATCAGAAGAAAAAAATATAGTTAAAGAGTACAAAAGATTTAATCTGAATTGGCCAATATGATATGTTGCATCAGCAAATGTAGTTGTTGAAGGATTTCTGGGGCTCTCAGTTGAATTAAACTTCAAGCTCAGAAAGAAAGGAGATAATTTTCCTAGATGTCCACATTTCACAATTCTAGCCCTCTCAAATTGAATCAAACTTGAAGTTCAGAAAAAAAAAACAAATCCTAGGTGTCAACACTTGACAATCTCTAGGATTCTCGAATTGAATCAAACTTGAAGTTCAGAAAAGAAAAGGCAATAATTTTGCCATGAGTATTGAAATATATTGATTCGTCTAAAAAGCTGAATTTTAATTCATTCTATGCCAAATTGTCAACTATCATATCTATTGAGTTTTTGGTGTCTCTTTCTTTTTATCAATATAACCATCAAGGCATATACATTATTGGGTATGTAAATTTGTTGTGACATAATATTCTAAAAACAAAACACATATTCAGCACACTACTTGTATAAAAAATGGAGGAAACATGGCCAAAGATAGCTGGAGTTTGCAACTCTGCATATCTTGATAGCATTGTTTGATGCATGGAGCTTTACCTTCCAAACTGAGACTCAGCAGTTTGTCTTTCAAACTGAAGTTTTATTTCCTGGGGGTCGGCTATTGGCATACATTTGTCAACTGAAAACCGGATTCTTCGATTAAGCTCGGCCCTGGAGCCTTATTCACACTCATTGTCCTCATCAGTCTCCTCACTTCCCCTGCGTCCTCCCATCGTCCTGTTTCTGCATAAAGATTGGCTAACAGCACATACTTCCCCGAGTTCCATGGCTCAAGATTGATAAGCTCTTTCAGAGCTACCTCAGCAATGCCGAGACCAGCATGGGCACGGCATGCACTTAACAGTGCTCCCCATATTGCAGCATTAGGCTTCATTGGAATCTCCTGAATCAGTGCACGTGCCTACTCAAGAAGGCCAGATCTTCCAAGTAAATCCACCATACACCCATAATGCTCAATTTCTGGCTCAATACCATGCTCCAACTGCATTTTCTGGAAGATCTCCTGTCCAACTTCCACTGACCCAGCATGCGCACAGCACCCAAGCACCCCCAAGAATGTCACAGCATGAGGCTCCATTCCTTGCCGCTGCATCTCTTGGAACAGTTCAATTCCCTCAACTCCATGGCCATTAAGTGAGAATCCGGTAATCATAGTGTTCCAGCTTACCACGCTCCGCTGCTGCATCCCCTCGAACACCTCCCTTGCACTGGCAACATCACCGCACTTGCAGTACATATCCACCACCATATTAGCAACATTCACTGTACTTTCTAACAGCCCAGTCTTCATCGCATACTCATGCGCCCACCTCCCTGCTCCAACATTTCCAGTCCTCCCACAGGCTGGGAGCACGGCCGCCAAGGTCCCATCATTGGGCGCCACCTCCCTCTCTCCGACCATCCTCTCGAAAACCACACCGCCATGTCATCTCGTCCGCACCGTGCACACCCTCCGATCATAAGGTTCCAAGAAACCACGCTCCTCCTGGATTGCCTGTACCGCTGCATTTCCTCAAACAGGTGGCGCGCGGTGCGGATGTCCCTGGCCTTGATTATCGCAGTGATGAGCGTGTTGTACGCGACCGCGCACCTGTTCTTCTGGGGGATTTCGTCGAACAAGACGCGGCCGTGCGGCAAAGGGTAGGGCTTGAGGAGCGCGACGGCGATGGCGTGGTGGGAGAGGAAGCCGAGGCGGAGGAGCAGCGAGTGGAGCGCGGAGAGGAGCGGCAAGGAGGAGGCGCAGCCGAGGAGGGGCAGGAAGCTGAGGCGGTCGGGCGCGTGGAGGCGGCGGAGGGTGGAGAGGAGGCGGAAGGCGTCGGCCGGCGGGGAGGACGCGGAGAGGGCCTTGACGGCGGCGTTGAGAAGCAGGAGCGTGTCACGCGCGATGCAGCGGACACGTTGGAAGAGAGGGTGTCAACCATCCAGTTAAGCAAAGCGTGAGTGGTAAACGGGGTGTGGCGGGCCACCGGCCGGTGTCTGGCCTCTGAGTATATCTACTCATGCCGTGTACGAGAAGAGACAGATTTTGTACTCGCTGAAAAGTAATAGAAAAAAACGAGATCGGGGTGTCAGGGTTCTTCCCCTCCCCCAAGTATCCCCTTGCTCTGCTCTACCGATCCCTCGCGTTCACGTCGTCGGCGACCGCCGCGGCCTAGGGACACGACAATTGGTATCAGATTTGGGCGATTCCTCTCCGCCGCTACCGCTCCACCGATCGATTCCGTTCCGGTCAGCCCAATACCTCGGTGCTCGTCCTGCTCCGCCGTGAATCACGCGATTCCGACGTCCTCCGCCCCGCTCACCGACGACCGTCGTTAGCGGCCACCGCAAATCGCCGGTTAGCCATTCCGGCGCCGTCGACCATCCACTTTCTCCGCGCCGCTTAGGTCTGTAGTGGAATCGATCTACCGAGGCGGCGGCACTGTGTGGTCTGCATCACGGGCGCGGCATCGAACGCTTCGGTGCTGTGCGTGGGTTCCGTCGTGTGATTGCTGTACTCCGGCGGCTTAGCAACCCTGCTCGAGCCTCGTTGAGGTTCCTCAATTCGGGTTGTGGTAGCTTAGTTTCCGGTGCGGTCACCACGGCTCCCCCTAAGCCCTCCGTGCAGACCCAAATTATTCTCGGTCGGATGGAGGAGCACATCCAGGCTGAGGACACTCACTGGGATCAAGTTATGGAGAGTTTAGATCTGCTCTTCGCGCGCGTCACCGATATTGGTCGTGACCAGCAGCAGATTCGTGCTCAGTTGGGTCAGCACACCGAAGTGTTGCAAGGGTATGCACAAGCACAAGAGGTTCTCACACAGAAGGTGGACGCTGCAAGTCAAGCGGTCGCGAAGTTGACTCCTGAGTTCGTGGGTTTCGATTCAGCGCGACATCCTTCTTCTCCGCAGCAGGGTACTTCAGGTGAGAACAATTACCAGCGCAACCAGTTTCATTTTGGCCGTCCGCATCATGATCAATCAGGGGGGAATCGTAATTACATCCCTAAGCTCTCGTTTCCGCGTTTTGATGGTCGTCAACCTAAAATCTGGCGTGATAAGTGCATGGATTATTTTCATATTTGCAATGTTCCTGAGTATATGTGGGTCACGACTGCTTCGTTACATCTGGATGATAATGCGGCCCAATGGTTTCAAATGTACAAGCTAAAACATGGGGGGTTGGTACTTGGTTACAGTTTGCACAGGCAGTCGAAGATCAGTTCGGCTCAGATGATTATAGGGCAGCACTAGATGAGTTGTTGATGTTAAAACAAAGTGGCACAGTGGAAGAATATGTTACTGAGTTTGAGTCTTTGCAGTTCCAAGTCTCTATGCATAATCCTAGTTATGGGGAATTATTTTTTGTGGCTCAATTCATCAAAGGGCTGAGGGAGGATATTCAATCGGCTGTGCAGCTTCAGTTACCTGATAAAGTTAACAAGGCCATTCTCCTAGCTAAGATCCAACAGAAAATGATTGACAGAGGCAAATATAGAGCACAGAAATCAGTATATCAGGGCAAACCTCAGAATGTTGGTGGGAAGTCTGAGAGCAAACAGCACTCGCAGCCCTCTGCATTATGGAAAGAAAGACAGGAAAGGGACTATAGGAAAGCACATGGACTATGTTTCTATTGTGCTGAAAAGTTTGAACCAGGCCATGCAGACAAATGTCCCAAACGACCCAAGTCTCAGCTCAATGCTTTGGTGGTGAATGACCTGGATGTTCAATTAACTGATGAAATATTGCACCAATTAGCTGTTGAAGATTCTTTGCAGCAGGAATTTGGTCAGCTATCACTGAATGCTCTTTCCTCTGCAGTCGGTTCTGAATGCATACAAATTCGGGGAAGAGTTCAGAACAAAGTGTTTCTATTGTTGCTGGATAGTGGTAGTTCCAACAGCTTTGTCAGCTCTGCATTTGTGCTCAAAGCTGGGCTTTCCACTATTTCCACCAGTCCACAACAAGTCAGATTGCCCAATGGGGAGGTTCTTATCTCAGATAGACTAGTTCCTTCCTTGACTTGGTGGTGCCAGGGCCACACACTTTCAACTGATATGAGAGTCCTGGATTTGGATGTGTATGATGGCATACTAGGATATGATTGGCTTAAATTGCACAGCCCAATGACCTGTGATTGGACTAACAAGCAAATTCAGTTTACACAAGGAGATACACTAGTTACTATTCAGGGAATGCAATCCCCAACTTTACAACTGTCTCCATTGTCTGCAGACAAATTGGTCAAATACTGCAAGGGCAATGATGTTTGGGCTTTTGCCATGGTGGAAGCTTCAGATTCTGTCACACCTACAGAAATTCATCCTGCTGTACAGTCATTACTGGCCACCTATTCAGATTTGTTTCATGTGCCAACTACTCTTCCTCCTTCCAGGGTTCATGATCATGCCATTCCATTACTACCAGAGGCTGTTCCTGTCAATGCTCGACCTTACAGGTATTCTCCCACACACAAATCTGAAATTGAGAAGCAAGTGAAGGAGTTATTGGCAGCTGGTATGATCACTCACAGTTCTAGCCCTTTTGCCTCTCCTGTGCTTTTGGTGCAAAAGAAGGATGGTAGTTGGAGATTTTGTGTGGATTATCGAAGACTCAATGATCTCACTATTAAGAACAGGTTTCCTATGCCTATCATAGAGGAAATTTTAGAGGAACTATTTGGTGCCAAGTATTTTACAAAGTTGGATATGAGGGCAGGTTATCATCAGATTAGGATGGTGCCACATGATGAATATAAAACAGCTTTTAAAACCCATCATGGTCATTATCAGTTTAGAGTGATGCCTTTTGGGCTCACTAATGCTCCAGCCACTTTTCAGTGCCTCATGAATGATATTTTGGGTCCTTTTCTGAGAAAGTTTGTTTTAGTGTTCCTGGATGACATTCTAGTCTATAGCCCTTCCTTGGAGTCTCATCTGGATCATCTGACTCAAGTCTTTGACAAGTTGAAGGACAATCAGCTGTATCTGAAAGCTAGCAAATGCTCCTTTGCTCAGCATTCACTAGAATACTTGGGCCACATTATTTCTGCTGATGGGGTGGCTACAGATCCATCCAAAACCAGTGCTATGTACAACTGGCCATCACCAACAAATTTTACAGAGCTCAGAGGATTTTTGGGCTTGACAGGTTATTACAGACGTTTTGTCAAGCATTATGGGCTGTTAGCTAAGCCACTTACCAATTTGCTGAAGTGCAAACAATTTGTGTGGACTTCTACAGCTCAGCAAGCTTTTGTCAAACTCAAGGATGCCATGGTAACTACTCCAGTGCTGGGTTTGCCTGATTTCAATACTCCTTTCATTGTTGAAACCGATGCTTGTGATGATGGTATTGGAGCTGTTCTCATCCAGCATGGCCAGCCTTTAGCGTTCCTCAGTAAAGCTTTAGGGCCTGCCCACAAACACTTGTCTATCTATGAGAAAGAGTTTTTGGCTCTAATCATGGCTGTGGAACGTTGGCGTCCATATTTGCAGCAACAAGAGTTTCTTATCCGGACTGATCACAAAAGTTTAGCCTATCTCACTGAGCAGAATCTCCATTCTGACATGCAGCGTAAAGCTATGACTCGGTTGATGGGACTTCAGTTCAAAGTGGTATATCGACAGGGAAAGGATAATGTAGTGGCTGATGCTCTTTCTCGTGTAGGTCATCTTATGGCAATTCAGGCTGTGTCAATGGCTCAACCAGTATGGCTCCAGGAGGTCTCTAATTCATATAGAACAGACTCCATAGCTCAACAACTACTTACCCAGCTTGCTGTCCACAGCCCTGATTCCTCTGGGTACTCATTGCATAATGGCCTGATTCGGTTCAAAGGTAAATTGTGGATAGGGAATAATTCTGCCCTACAAACCAAGATCATTGCAGCTTTTCATGCTAGCCCTATTGGAGGACATTCTGGGATCACTGCCACATATCATCGAGTTAAGGGTCTCTTCTACTGGAAAGGGTTGAAACAGGCAGTGGAGAGCTTTGTTCAACAATGTGAGATATGCCAACATGCTAAACATACAAATGAGCACCCAGCAGGTTTACTTCAACCACTTCCAATACCTAGTAGTGCTTGGCAGGATTGGTCTATGAACTTCGTGGAAGGACTACCTGTGGTGGACGGTTATTCCGTCATCTTAGTGGTGGTCGATCGACTGACAAAGTATGCTCACTTCTTACCGCTCAAACATCCCTATACTGCCCAGTCTGTTGCAAAGCTGCTGCTCGACCAAGTCATCCGATTACATGGGTTTCCTACTACCATTGTCAGTGATCGTGATAAGATTTTCTTGAGTTCATTCTGGCGGGAGCTCTTCAAGTTGCATGGGACTCAGCTTCTGATGAGTACGGCTTATCACCCACAAACTGACGGGCAAACGGAGCGGGTGAATCAGTGTCTCGAAATGTTTCTACGCTGCGCAGTATATGATCACCCTAAACAATGGAAAAATTGGCTACCTCTAGCAGAACTATGGTATAACTCCTCATACCACTCTACTATTGGTTGTTCCCCATTCAAGGCACTCTATGGTCATGAACCAGCTATGCCTACTGTCCCCTCTGAAGTTTTAGACGCTTCTCCTCAAGTTACTGAGCTGATCACAAATCGTGCAGACCATCTACTCATGTTGAAGGAACATTTGGCCAAAGCTCAACACCGCATGAAGACTTATGCTGACAGACACAGAGTGGAACGTCAGTACCAAGTCGGTGAGCAAGTGCTGCTGAAACTCCAGCCCTATGCTCAGACATCAGTGGCTAATCGTCCGTTCCCTAAGCTGGCCTTCAAATACTTTGGACCCTATGCTGTTACTGAGAAGATCGGCACTGTGGCGTATCGTTTAGCATTACCTGGGGATTCCAAAATTCATGATGTCTTTCATGTCTCACAGTTGAAACCATTTACTGCTAACTATTCTCCAATTTACTCAGATGTTAACAGGATTGTCCACCTGGACACGGTCACACTACAACCAGAGAAGATTCTTGAACGTCGCTTGGTCAAGAAGGGCAATGCTGCAATTCCTCAGGTGCGTGTCAAGTGGTCTCATCTGCCTGAAGATTCTGCAACTTGGGAAGACTTTCATGTGCTCCGTCAGCGATTCCCGGCGTCTCCTGCTTGTGGACAAGCAACAGCTCTGGCGGGGGGAAGTGTCACGCGCGATGCAGCGGACACGTTGGAAGAGAGGGTGTCAACCATCCAGTTAAGCAAAGCGTGAGTGGTAAACGGGGTGTGGCGGGCCACCGGCCGGTGTCTGGCCTCTGAGTATATCTACTCATGCCGTGTACGAGAAGAGACAGATTTTGTACTCGCTGAAAAGTAATAGAAAAAAACGAGATCGGGGTGTCAGGGTTCTTCCCCTCCCCCAAGTATCCCCTTGCTCTGCTCTACCGATCACTCGCGTTCACGTCGTCGGCGACCGCCGCGGCCTAGGGACACGACAGAGCGGGGGCGGGAGCTCGGGAGGGATGAGGCGGAGGAGGGGCAGCGCGGGCGGCGGCGGGGAGGAGAGGGGGAGCAGCGCCGCGAGGGAGTGGTGGTGCGGCGACGGCGGGGAGGCGGGGAGCGCGCGGCGGACGGCGAACGCGAGGAGCTCGAGCGGGCGGGCGCGCGCGCTCGGGCAGTGGTGGAGGAGGTGCAGCAGGCACCCGTGGGGTCGCCGGCGGCGGCGAGATCGCGCGGGGTGGTTTGGTGGTGCGAAATGGGCCGTGGTTCGAAAGGCCAACTGGACTTAGCCCATAGTAGCCAGCCAAATTCAGTGGGCAGTTGGGCCAAGACCAAAGGAAGGAACGGCAAAATGGTTTTGGACCACCAGACAAGAGAAGTCAGTGTTCACATGCACACCAAACGACTCATTTCCTGGACAATTTTTTTGTTCAGAAAGTAGGAAGTTACAAAAGCTCTTGTCATTTCTTCAGACATGAGCTCAGGTTAGAGCAGCTCCAGTGTTGTGTATTCGAGGGTGCTAGCAGGAGAGAGAAACGAAAAAAGAGGGGTGCCATACACTGGAGTAGGTGGTGCTAAGAAGAAAACACTAGCACCTGAAGCTCTAGTTTGCACCCGGTGCTAAGAATAAAAAACTGTTTCTTTCTACCTTGTCCGCCAGCACAAGCTCCCAGCTTGTCTCACTGTTGGGTCTGTGGAGAGAGAAAAAAAATTAATTTATTACTCCCTCCATCCAACTATGCAAGGCCTATTTTTGCTTGGCTCAAAGACCAAGGAAAATACTCCCGTCATTAGTTTTTCTTGGGAAAAAAACAACCAGTGTTTATTGTGGATTTGATTATTCTCTGCATGTGCTTTCACTCCCGAGACATGCACGTGATGAATTACTGCCGCAACGATTCCCGAAGCGTCACTTTTGAGGAAAAACCAAAATAGGCCTTACATATATGGATTTTTCAGATTTTCTAATGGGCCTTGGATAGTTGGATGGAGGGAGTATTTGGTTTGATGGTGCTACACGATTGCTAAGCATTGGAGCAACTTATGCCAATCTAACTTTTCTTAGGTGGGCTCCATCTTAGCTTAGCACAAGTGCTAAACACTGGAGATGCCCTTAGAACACTAGCTGGCAGAACATTTTTAGCTGCATTTCTTGACTGACCAATCTGCCCTGTAAAGAGTCACCATTTTTCCAGACATTTCCTATAGATGAATTCCAATATGAAACGAACTGCTTGCATTCTGTACATCAGAAAATTCATCATATATTCATATCACCCCAAGGACAAAAGTTATCAAACTGACAGAACTTCCTTTTTTCTCCCTACAAACTTAAGCTAAGTTAAAAGTCCGTGGTCACCAGCTAGCAGTAGCAGCTCCAGAGCATGGCAAAGCCCTCAGTCGGACAGTCACAGGTCGAGCTTGCTGGAGAGGTACCAGGAATGCATGGCCAGGCTGCCAAAGGACATGATGTTGGCTAGCGACAACAGCCCGTGGATCAACCAGAACTTCCAGTTCATTGACGCAATTGTATCCTATCATACCTAGAGGAAATAGTACTCAGACTGCAATTGTATCCTATCATACCTAGAGGAAATAGTACTCTGTCCCAAGCACAAGCTTTCTACAGCAAAATCAGTGGGCAGTTGGGCACATGGTTTTCGACCACAAGGCAAAAGAAACCAGTGATAGGAATGCACACTAAACAATTCATCCCGGGACATTTTTCAGAGAGTAGGTCTGAAACTTGCAGCATCTTGCCATTTCTTCAGGCTCAAGCTCAGATTGGAACATGAGCTGAGACTCTTGTTAGCTGCATTTCTTTACTGATCTATCTGCCTTGTAAAATCCTAGAATTTTGCCAGATATATTTCCAATAGACAAATTTCAAAATGAAATGAACTGCCTGCATTCTGTACATTATTAAAGTTCTTCATATCACCGCAAGGACCAAGGTTCTCACACCGACAGAACTCTTTCTTTTCTCCATAGAAACCTAGGCTAAGTTCGCAGTTTGTGGTCACCGGCTAGCAGCAGCAGCAGCAGCTTCAGAGCGTGGCAAAGCCCTCAGTCAAGCAGTCAAAGGTCGAGTTTGCTGGAGAGGTACCACGAGTGCATGGCCAGGCTACCAAAGGACATAATGTTGGCCAGCGACGACAGCCCGTGGATCATCCCGAACTTGCGGTTCATCGCTGCCAGGGCGGGGCTCCTCTTCGCTGTCTCTGCGTTCTTGGAGTACCCAACCTCTGTGCCGATGCCGAGGTCCTTCTCCATCTTGTGCCTCTTCATCATCATCTGCGCGACAAGAGCAATTCGATTGGCACATGGTCAAAATGATAGTAGGAAAGAATAATGTTGAACCAACCAAAGAACAAGGCACATTCTTTTGTTTTTTAAGTTCACTAGCCAAAGAATAAGGCACATTCTTTTGTTTTTTATGTTCACAAGATCACCTCTATACTACTCAAATAACAGAATTGTGTTGTTGTTGTCGATTTCAGCAATCAAGATATATCACTTCAGAAGTTTGGTCTCTAAAACAACAATTAAGTAATGAGAACTACAATGCAAATGCGAAATCAGACAATCACATGCTTGAACAGAATTATAACTAGCCTGTAATGCTGCCAGGTGCATGAACTGAATTGTGATCGGTGTATTGAACGCTAACCTAAAGTCCTCACCTTTGTAATGCAAATTGGACTGGGGTACTTAACCAGAATTCTAAAAAAATGTCAAAAAGGTTCATATACACAGCTGGACAAATATCCTTGCTTTGTCAAATTACTAAATTGCCCAATTTTCTATCAAATTTTATCCAAAATTATGATTCTAATAAAACTAGATTTTTTGCCTCCAGGTTCTAGACTGCTAATTATTCATGGACTAAATTCTGCTTTATGCAATCTGTATTGATTCTTGAAAATAAAATAAAGAACAAATCAATGTATTCCTGTGAGCGCTGCAAGGAATAGTAGTCATAAGTTGCAATATGACCTATGTAACCATATAAATCTACATATAGCTTCCTTTTGCCTCACATACCTCAACTACCATCAACATAGAAAATGAAATTGTATATAAAAAGTGTAAGACATGCATTCATTAGTCCTGATATTATCACAAACTAGCATTTGTCGAATCCAAAATGAGATGTAAACAAAAAACCTGAAGGCCGTGAACAAAGTATTTCACCTCAACAGTCATAGGTGTGAAGACCAGAAGGTTTGACAGGTTACAGCCAAGGGCTGAAAGAAGGAATCCAAGCTGGTAGCGCTCGATGGTTGATGATGTCTTCCAAGGGTGCAGGTATGCGAATGCTGCCACAGATATTGCTGAACAGACTGATATCAAAGTGAAGTACGCTGGGAACATTTTCCCCTGCAGACTCCCAAACTGGTGCCTCGGCAAGTACCTTCAGAATAAAAAAGATTATTTCAAAACAATGTCAAAAGGTTTATACTATGTTCTGAAGGGAATAATGGACCTGCACAGTAGCGCATCCACTCATGGTCACTAACTATTGCAAGAACAATATACGGCAACGGTGGACTTCTCTGCTCTCACTACAACAAGATAATATGTACACTGTAAATATAAAACTGAAGGTATACTTGAACACCTGAGCAGAAGTCATATAGAATTGAAGGTATACTTGAACACCTGAGCAAAAGACATTGCTTTCTAGACTCAAAGACTGCAGCCAGCATATTACTCCAAATATTTAGGCAACAAACAGAGGAACAACCCCACTTGCTTGCAAAATTGCAGCTGTGTTTACCTGAACGTTCAGAATGTTTCTTGAGATGATGTTGACAGAAATCATCACAATATCCACAAGCCAACATCTAGAAAAATCCAGCTACAGCACTTACGAGCTACACGCTACAGCATTAAAACAATCCAGCTATCCCAATTCATGATTTTTGGGCTCCTTCCCAACAGATCTTCAAGGTGCAATGTTTGCAAAAAGGCCCCTTCCCAACAGATCTTCAAGGTGCAATGTTTGCAAAAAGGCCCCTCGTGGGGCCCCGACGGTCGGTGGCTGCGGACCGAAGCAGAGGCGAGGCGCCGGCCGGTCAACGGCGGCGGCGAGATGCATCGGTCGGAGCTAGCAACGAGCGAACCCACCCAAATTCTCAGGTTACCAACGGGACGGATGAAGCCGCCTGCTTACTTGAACATGACGATGCCGCCGACGAAGGTGACCCAGAGCCCGGCGCCCCAGCCGGTGGCGAACGCGAGGAGGTGGACCAGCCTCGCCGCCGCCGTCGCGTTGCCGCCGCCGAGGCCAAGCGCGTCGGGCGCGAAGAGGAGCCCCGCGGCTAGGAACGCCGCCGCCGTGAGGAACCGCGCCGCCCACCCCATCGCGCGGCCCTTGGAGCCCGAGACGGCCGCGCGGCGCTGGGGGTCGTGGAGAGCGAGCGAGCGGAAGAAGACGGTGGAGACTGGAGAGGGAGTCTGCGTGCGAGCGGGCAAGAGGACTAGAGGAAGAAGACGGTGGAGACTGGAGAGAGAATGGGGAAGGAGCTCTGAGCTTGGAATGGAAGCGCCGAGAGTAAGGGGTTTAGATTATG
The DNA here is from genome assembly GCF_016808335.1 of Panicum virgatum. NCBI lineage: Eukaryota > Viridiplantae > Streptophyta > Magnoliopsida > Poales > Poaceae > Panicum > Panicum virgatum. The sequence continues at coordinate 48,720,840 of NC_053152.1, forward strand.
TCACATTCAAGAGAATTTTAATATTTATTAATATTAAATAAAATTTGATTATAAAACTAACTGCAAATTTTTGGGGTTAAATTGCGAGACGAATCTAATAAAGTATATTAATCCGTAATTAGCGGATGATTACTCTAGCAAATTATGGATTAATTAGGCTCATTAGATTCGTCTCGCGATTTACATACGAGTTCTGTAATTAATTTTGTGATTAGTCTATGTTTAGTACTTCAAATATAGAAATATTTCCTTTCAAAAATTTTACACCTTGCAACTAAACAAGGCCCAAATCAGTGGGCAATACAATACAAAGGAAGGGCAGCACATGGTTTTGGACCAGACAAAATGGAACCAGTTGTTCAGGAAAGCATGCCAAACAGTAGGAGCTCTGAAAGTTCAGAGGCTCTTGTCATCTTTGCATACTCTGAGCTCAGATGAGAACGAGCGGTAGCTCGGACGGTAAGGCTTGAGTGGCACGAGCCGCCGGTCCCGGGTTCGAGCTTTACTCGGCCCGCGATTCTCACCAGGGTTTTCCCCTATTTCTTTCAGGTACAGGTGGCCCTTATCCGATCGTGCTCTGCACATGAACAGGCAACAATAGAGAATAGGTTGTAGGTCTTAACTTTCTTGTAGGGTGGTGTTGAGTGAGGTGTGAGTGTGTGTGTGTGCGGTGTGCGTCTACATGTAAGTTCAGATACTACATCTTGTACTCTAGTATAGGGCCCTAAAAAAAGGCTCCGAGCTCAGATCAACTGACATTTTTTTAATCTAAATCTCTTGGCCAATTTGCCTACCTTGTTCAAGCAAAGACATTTTGATACAGAGACATAATTTCTTGCAGGAACGATACATCTAACCTGACAGATCTCCATCTCCACCTTTGTAGAGACGGAAGCACCATGGCAATCGCAACCCAATACCCCGCCTCCCAAAACGACACAAGTTATTCAGACAACCGAGCACCGCATGCTGCTGCCGGCGTGGCGCGTCGTGTTGTGGATATGGATGGCAACGGGACGGGTTCGCTTGGGTGGAGTGTTTGGAAACCCAAAATCGAAATCCGAATTTAAAATCCGAACCTGACCCGAACTCCGATTTGGGTGCAAATTCATGGCCAAAACCAAAATTTGCGGATACCCAAAACCCAAAGATAATCCAAAACCCAATTTTTTTTACAAATCACCAACAATATTTCCAAGTTCCAACAACCATTGACAGCAAAACAATCCAACAAACATGGACTGCGACAACATTCCAACACAACAACATTCCAACAAGACATAACACAGCTGAGATTATTACAAATAGTTGAGATTATTACAAACAAAGCAACACCACACAAGTAGCACTCCAAGTTCAATACAAGTGAAACAATATAAATCAACATCCATAGTCCACCAAACAAATAACAGTAGGCCTCCAAACAAATAACATTATTACAGAGATCATCATTTTCATTCATTCATCAATTATGGTGGAATCATCTTCATCCTGTGAAACAAAAATAGAGAGATTAGCTTAGTACTTAAATGTTCATCATATTGTATATAAGTATATTCACAAGTTGAATACATAAGAAAATAATAGCAATACCATTTCTTCATCTTTTTCATCAAGACAAGTCATCAAAGCACCAAGGAAAGTAGACTGAGACTCTGCATTGATATATTCACAAATTAGTACTATAACTTATATGGAACAAGACCACATACTTGTAGAAATTACACTTACCTAACATATTTGCCTGCGTCTGTAGGTTGTGTGTGAATTGTGCGTGAGACGCCCCGCCCTAATGTCTCAAAGATTAATAATGATCGAAGCTTTGCAGCAAACATCGCCGTGGATTAATCAATAGAGACCTTGTCGGGGGAGGGAGTGACCCGGGCGAGATGCGGCGACGGAGGTGGAGATTAGGGGAGGGAGCAAGTAAGATTCGAAACACAGCGGCGGGCTCACCTGCATGCTTAGGACCCGATCAACGACAGCGGTGGCCTCCCGCTTGGCTGTCGTGGCACAAACGGAGGAGTCCATGGTGGCCCGGGTGGCCTTGACAACGAGGGCGGGGGGAGCAGAGGAGGTGATGCTGTTGAGGAAGTTCAAATTTCCCTTTTGAACTATGACACCGAACATCCTACCCCTTGACCAAAGCCACCCCGGTTTTCATCACATCAATATGATTTTCTTTTTTCTCTCCCTCAAACTTTAATAGCAAGAAAAAATAGTTAAATGGCTCTAAAAATTATGAAACTTTTTATAGAGGTAAAGTAGGTGATAAAGAACCTATTTTGAATTTTCAAAAGTTTAAATCCAAATGAATTTGAAATATAAATATTTAATATAGGGAAATTTAAATTTCATTGAATTTCTAGGACATCAAAACATGCACCAGAATTTCTTTAACCTAAGGTTTATTCTAAATTTGAAACTTATGGTTTTAATGAAAGAAAGAATTCAAATTTCATTCAATCTTTAAGGCATCAAGATGAGCTCCATCTTCAACAAAATTTGAACTGTATGACACATATTACACATATTAGAGGTGTATCATTCTGGAATTTTTGTGAGTATATGTTCTATAGCAAAATTTTATATTTTTTGTTTATGTTTACATAATTTAAAATCTACTAAAGGATTTGCATATGTACACATCAAATATGTGAATGCTTGAGTAGATTTTAGATTCTATGAAAATAAATCAAATTTGGCTTATTTGACCCTTCCTAATAAACTTAAAATTCTACTATAGAACCTATACTCACAAAAAATTCCTTAATAATGCACCTCTAATATGTACCACACAGTTCAAATTTTGTTAAAGATGGAGCCCATCATGATGCTTTAAAATTTTAATGAAGTTTGAATTCTTTCTTTCTTCAAAATTTTAAATTTTAACTTTTTTATTTTCAACTTCAAAAGGTTGAAAAATTGGGTTCTCTACACTCTTCTCTATCACTATGCCAATTTTCATGATTTTTTATCCACGTTTGCTACCTCAATTGAGTGAAAAAAAGGAGAGAAGGTATAAAATCTATGAAAAAAAATTAAAAACTGCTTGTGAAACCACCGATGGAGGCAAAACAAATGGTTTGATAGTTGGGGGAGGCTGGATTACTGGTTTTGTAATTGAGGGATGAAGACTTTTTTGATAGTTGAGGGAGGGAAAGTCGACTTTTTCAGAGTGGGGATTAGGAGGGAGAGACATAGGCCTGGGTTTGAAGGGTTGTTAGGGTGTTAGGCATAATTTTTGGTGGCCCAATGTCTTCTATTCCCCTACTTCACAGCCCAGTCTAATTCTACTCTAAGGACACCTGCACGCGTGGCCCAATAACACGAAAAAGGTCATCTTCTACCTCGCATCCCCCCTGGCAGCAGCACAGTGGCCAGCAGGACCACAATGGTGACCAAGGCCTATGGTGGCGTCATCGATCATCTAGTGACTTCCACTCATAGAAAGCGACTTCATTTCTGGTAGAAACAAAAAAGCAACTTTCACACAAAAGGCGACTGTCTAACTGAAACAAAAGAGATGGTAAAGAACACAGGTTCTGGTCGAATAACCACAGATAAATATTGGATACATTACGCTCATGCGTAGAGTAGAAAGATACCCATCTAACGAGGGAAACTTGCAGACAACAAAAATTCTTGCTCCATACTGTATCTTCTGCTTGACACCTTGCTTTGTTCCCCTTCTTTTGTCTCTGATGAACAATTCACTGCAGCAATGCCATTCTCCTCAATTCTTCTAGCAGCAATTCCTTTGAGTGCATGCTCCACTTGTTGCATCCTAGGTCGGTCCTCACCTGTTAACTTTATACATGATGCTGCAAGTATGGCCACTTCATGGACTTCCTCGTCTCCCTCCTCTACGACTAGTGGATCTAGTATTTGGACAAGATTATTCTGGTCAAGCAAGTTGACGAAGTGAGAAACAAGGCTCTCATCGTCCAAGGACAAATATGAAAATGGTTTCTTCCGGGTGAGCAATTCCACAAGCATGACACCAAAGCTATACACATCACTTTTCTCGGTAAGACGGCCTGTGTAAAAGTACATAGGATCCAAATATCCTATAGTCCCTTGGACCCTCGTAGTTAGGCCTGCTTTTTCAATAGGAATGTATCTTGAGGCTCCGAAGTCCGACACTTTTGTTGTCAAAGTGTCATCAAGAAGTATATTACTAGACTTAATATCTCTGTGGATTATTGGCATTGAAACCGATGAGTGAAGATAGGCAAGAGCACTAGAAGTTTCAACTGCAATCCTCAGCCTCGTTCCCCATGGCAATTGTCTTGGTCCTTCAACATGAAGATGCTGGTAAAGGGTTCCATTAGAAATAAACTCATAAACAAGCAAAGGGACCTCTGTCTCCAAGCAACACCCAAAAAGTTTTACTATATTCCGATGGTTGATCTGTGAGAGGATGGCTACCTCATTTAAGAACTCATCTATTTCTCTTTGGACTGTTATATTTGATTTCTTGATGGCTACGACATGTTGGTCTGATAAAATCCCTTTATAAACAGTACCATGCCCTCCACCACCAAGCTTACGGGCTTTGTCGAAATTGTTAGTTACCTTTGCAAGCTCATCTACCGGTATGATCATCCTTTCCGCAATGACTGTATTTTGGGATACCAAATGTTGCAACAACTGTCCACGATTTTGCTTGAAATACTTTTGCTTCAACTTCTTTGCTCTCAAATGTTTAAACTTTTGTGTCATAAAGATTGCAAGGAGAACATAAAGTATGGAGCCCACCCCGCTACCAATTGCTATACCAATGATTAAACCTGAAAGCAAGTAGATACTATTTTTATTACTCTCTTAGTAACGAGAAGTTCATTTAAGTGGAAACAATTAGGTTAAGAAAATTAAAAGGCAATGAAGTTTAATTTCGGTCTACGTGAACCCATTATATTTGTAGAAATAAAAAGAAGGAAACTGGAATAAATAAAAAGCTTTCATATGTGCTTTGGTGCTATCAATGTTGCAAACTCGAGCTAAAATCTGGTGTGTCTAAACTTTAAAACACACAAACATGCAGTGCTTTACACTAATTATTATTACCAAAAATCCACATTTTACATTTAAAGTGTAATGAAGACAATAGAGAAATCATCATCAAATGGCTCCTACTGAGACTTGAAGGAGATATATATACCTTTGGAGTGGGGCTTTTGGAGGACTGGATCATCAGCTGGTATTGGGACGCAGCAATTAGCATATGCAAAGATGGATTAATCAATCAATAGTTAAACATGCTAATAAAATAGAAAAGCATGCAGTACTATGTAGAATGATATTACAAATTACTACCTCCGTTTTTAACTATATGACATGACGATGTTTAGAACAACAATTTTAGTTATTCAAAATGAACTGAATTTCTTGTCTTAAACGTCATCAGATATATAAAAAAAGGGTAAATTGCACTCACCCTACAACAACTTGGTAGGTGGGTGCAAATTGGTCCAACAATTTATAAAATGCTCAATTTAGTACAATAACTTGACAACTGGATGCAGATTAATCCAACAACTTAGAAAATGTTTAATTTAGTGCAATAACTTGGTAAATTGGTGCATTCACAGTCCAAACCTTACACGACAATGTATTTGCTAACGTCAGGTCACAATAAACAGTAAACAGTATATTCACGTGAGAATGTATTATTTGACCAGCAATGGACGCCAATAATTTTATTCTCAGAATAAATTAATTATAGTTTTATTAAAAATAATACATTATTTAACCGCCATTACAACAGCAACATATTAAGCACAATAGATGAACGTCAATAATTCTTAAATTTAATAAATGGAAAATATTGATGGTGTAATTCTAAAAAAATTTATTAGTTCAAATTCAATCAAATTTTAATGAAACACTGAAACACCATTAGCATCACTGAAACACCGAAGTCGATAAGAGAGACCCTGAAACCTTAGGTTTCTCCTGCGCTTCTGTGCTCATGTATTCAACTATGCTTTTGTTTGTTTCTGTTTATTACTTTATTTAGCTCATTTTCCATTCTAACCAATATAGAGGCTTTAAGAATATATGTACCAAGCTCATAAAAGGTATCAATAGTTTGTATCAATATATTGATTTTCTAGCTTAATCGTGCATATAATCAAACATATCGAAAACAGTGAGGGTGATTTTTTTTCAAAATTGAATATCAAATTAAATAGTTTTAATTAAAATTAAATCACTATAAAAAATAATTATGTAAAGACATAACATTAATTTCTAAACACTGAGGGTTCTTATCTTGGCCAAATACATTGCCAGGCAGGTGTAGCACAAAAATCAATGGTCCAATAATACTTAATAATTTGTTCTAACGTGAATATACTCTTTATCGAGACCTTGCGTTAGTTACATTGCTGTGTAATATTTGGACTATGAATGCACCTATTTACCAAGTTATCACATTAAATTGGGCATTTTACAAGTTTTTGGACCGATTTGCACCCACTGTCAAGTTATTGCATTAAATTGAGCATTTTACAAATTGTTGGACTAATTTGCACCCACCTGACAAGTTGTTGTATGGTGGATGCAATTTACTCTTAAAAAAACAGAGAGTAGTTAACACTCCTAGTAAAAAACAAGCTGAGTATATATAAAGTAGTGTACCTCGGCAGCCGCTGGCGCCGGGCAGGTAAGGGTTGCCGTCATAACCCGTTATGCACCTGCAGAAGTAGCCAAAGGACAAGGATACGCACTCTGTGTGGTCGCTCCTGCATAGCAAGCGGGATGTGTTGCCAGGGCACGATTGTTTATGTTTCTTTGATCCCAAGTTATACCGATTCGGCAAGCCGGCCTTCCCTGGCTGCGCCCCCCACCGGAGAACAAAAGGAACCCGGAGACCGGCAGCTCGTTCTGAATGTCCGCCTTGGTCAGGTTGCTACTATCGTCGAACCACCCCTTCTTGGCGAGGAACACTTGCCACGGCGACTTGTTCTTGGGCCCCTGCGACCTCAGCTGCACAGCATTGGTGGGTACACCACGGAGAAAGTCGCTGAAGTTCCTGGGGGCGACGGCGATCTCCGCCTGGCAGCAGCCAATGCCGAAGCAGAGCTTGTCTTTAACGATCCCTTTGTATTTGGATAAGTCCGGTGAGCAGATGGAGGTGCAGCCGGCGCTGATCTTGGGATTGCTTTCGTTGATGTCCTCCACCAGCATCACCGTGAGGTTGCACCCGAAGAGGAATAGCTCGTTCTTGAAGGTGTACAAGGTGTAGATGGAGCCCGCGAAGCTGGTGCCGAAGGGGAACAAGGGCAAGCCATCGGAGGTGAAGTTGGGGGTGCTGTCGTCGTCAATGATGGGCCCGGTGCGGATGACGTGCACCGTGGGGATCGTGGTGGTGAGGGAGATATTGATGGCCTCGAGGGTGCCGTCGCCGAGGAGCAGCCGCGGTGGCCCGCGGCCTCTCCGGTGTCAGGTGAGGTTGAACCCCGGCCAGTAGCAGCGTGCCGGCCCCAAGCCGAAAGGGTACGGCACGCCCACTCCTCGGCAGCTAGTCTTGCATCCTTCCAGCCCGATCATAGGCGTCGGCAATGCCGTGGCAACAGCAGTCGTCGCCAACACTAGCAGAGCAATGGCTGAGTTTAGCGCCACCATTAGTCTGCTGTGCACTCTCCCACCAGCTACTGTAGCCACCAATGTGCGAGGCACTAGTTGTAGTACTTTACAGCGGCTCCGTTGATCGATGTTCTATAAATGGATGGACGGAAGGCGCGGATCCCTGACTAGGCCCACGCGTTCACACCTCACCTATTTAACAATAAAACGAGATAGATGACCTTTCCACCACGGTCGCTAGAGAGAGAAAAAAAGGAGAAATAGTTCAGAAATGCTCAAAAAAAAAGCAAAACATCGGACCATCTGTGTGCGTGGTAGACTCTAATCATGACTGACAATGACCTATGTTAGATCTAACATGCTTCAAAATTACCCACTTCTGCTATTATGCAACAATTAACCACAAAGTACCCCTAATACTAATACTTGATAATAAATACCCACTTATGTCATTATAAAAGAACGATGCATAGGTATTCGATTCTAAAATTACTCGTATATGCATGCTAATATATATGTCAGTGCTAACATAGTAAGAGCAATGTAACATAGTAATCATGCACAATTCTTTTTATGAGTGCAATCATTCATGACATAGCAGTAATTATCCAGCTAAATCATAACAGTCTCAAGATTTAAAAATAAATCCCATGGGATGAAATAATATTTTTGAACAATATAGAATTGCTAACATTGCTAGCCTGCATAATCTTGCGGGCAAAATTAGCTAGTTATTCTTAAATTACAGTTTAAGGATGTGAAGATGTGATTAAATATGGGCGGCGACATGGGATAAAATAATAAGGTGCGGAGGCAGAAATGGTTAGCGGCGGCGGTGGAGGGCAAGATGGTGGAAGGGCCGGAGGCCGCCGGAGTCAAGAGAGGCGGAGGACGGCAGAGCGCCCAATCGCAGAGAGCTTTGAATAGACACTCCCATGTCGCCACCATGGCCTCCACCCCGTGCCGCCTGCGGCCCTTGCCTTCGCGCCCTCCGCCCCACCCACGCCGCCACCGCGGCCTGTGCCCGCAGCCAGTGCAGCATGCGCCGGTGGCTGTCGTCAACAGGGAGACAAAGTGGGGAGAAAATGACACTCGATTGGAACTGAAAAGGTCAATGGGCACGTCATGGTACAAAATTTTGGGGCCGGAAATTTTGTTTTCATGGGAAGGACGACGGAGGGAGTACATCCTTCTATGCCAACCATGATTATTGATTAATGATGCCATCATCAATTTGACTGCTAACCCACATATATGCCTTTTCTGAGTTGAGTGCTGGCTGCCGTCCTCGAGTTTGCCGGCCGGCCATGAAACCCTGAGCCTGGTCAGATCGAAACTTGATCCAAGTGTCTGCAGTATACAGTCAAAATTTCACCTGTTTCCATCGATCAGCATACGTCTGGCTCTAGTTCACATGAATTGACAGCAAATACAGTAACGATCTTAAAATGGGTTTCTAGCCGAGAATAGTTGATATGGGTGGAAAGAGAAAGAAAGATGAGAGAAACAAGACTCATTAATTAGAAGATACTACTGACACATTATTGTATTCATTGTCTTTAAAATCGATTTTAGATGAGCATGAGTTTAAAGATATATGGGCAATCGAACGCCATGCACAGCCTTAACACACATGTACAACGTTGTCCTTGCACGCTCCTTCGGTTAATGGAAAATTCGGGTATCTAGAAATACTACCGGAAATTGACCCAAAAAAGGAATACCCGAAATTTTGGGTACCTGAAATATCAAGTTCGGATTTTCCCCAAAATACCCGATCAACTACCAAATATTTGTCTCTCCCATTAGGCAACAAGTAAAAAGGAGGTTCAAATACAAAATTAAGATCATATCATTGTTATTGCACAAATCAAACAAACAAGCAATCAACAAATCACACAAATAAATTTTTTATTGGGTTGTTGGGGTCAAGTGAGTGGATTAGGCCATGATCTTTTGGGTTTCAATAAAGTTCGGGTAATTCGGGTACCGGGAGTCAAAATCCGAATTACTCGAATTAAATTCGGGTTTCTTAACTTCCTATCCGAAATAGTTATCGATATATCGGGTTCGGATAATTCAGGATCAGATTTGGATTCGGGAAATTGTGCCCACCCCTAATCTAAACGGTTACATGCCCTCAGGACTCAATCGTGACTCTTGGCTCGTTAGGTTTGTCTAATTTAGCAGGTATTAATTGAGCTACTTAGATATCAGCTGAAGTCGTTATTTGGTGAATGTTAACAACTTAACATAGAAGAATTATTTTATGGTTGTTAGATGACTTATCTTTTGCTAAACTGCTTATTACCTATATGTCACATTCCATGTTAACTAAGCATCGACCAGTATTTGACTGGCCTGGTAAGATGGTGGACTACAAGTATTTGTACTAGGTATTCCAATTGCTATGCATGGCCTCGCACTCTACCAGTCCAGTCCACCATGTGTCGACGTGCAGACGTATGCAGCCGTCCCAAGGCTGCAGGGCGGCCAGCAGGAGTTTATTTGTGTCCATCTGGCGCTTTTTCGTTTAACTCCGGTTAACTACATGCCTTACATGCTGCATCGTTCAACACTTCAACTCCGGTAGTAGATCTCGAGGATCGATGGCCTGCAAGAATAATTAGAAACCAAAGCTTAGATGAAAAGGAGCGATGCAAATATGAATACTTTGACCACGTACAGTACTTGGGTGCCTAATCAAAGCGAGCTGAGTTAACATGAATTGGTTAATCAGGATCCACTGGAACCGGACGGGGGAAGCATCCATCCTCCAATGGCGGGGATGAAAGCGGTCGGGAACGATCGGAAAAAGACTCTTAACCACTTTTGTTTTTATATTTTTATTCGGAAATGGAAGCGGAATCGGAAGAAGTCGGTCGGGAAAGCAAAATTGGATATACGGAATGTTGGGAACAAACATTTCGATCGGGAACATATCAATAGCGGTCGGGAATCGGTAATTCAAATCGGGAACGCCGCGCATATTACCACTTCAAACATTTAACTCGATGCAAATATTGTCATAGATAAACAAATAGATGTACAAATAAATGTTATAAGTCTCCATAGAACACAAATAAACAAATAGCAGCAATTTACTTTTTAGTTGTACGGAACACTTGAAAAATGAAAGAATTGTAAAGAAAAAATAAAATGGAAAACAAAAGAAAAGAAAAAGGACAAATCAGTTCGTTACTCCTTCCGTGAATTACTGGGCCACCATGGCCCACATCCTTAGCCCCCTGCGATCGAAGGCCCAGGCTGTATGGCAGGCAGCAAGCAAGCACGTCTAGAAGATAATTTCAGTACGTTCCAGCTATAACCAGCAGCGGACGGAGGTTACCTAGGTGATCCAGGGGTTTGGCGACTCTGCTGGCGACTCCCCGCCGGCGAGGAATTTGGTCCTGGAAATCCCTGCTTTGGTCCTCTCCCTCCTGCTCGGGCTGACTAAGAGCAGATACAATAATAGGCTTATAGCCAAGCTAGTCAGTAATGTTGATGACATGGAGGAGAGAAGGAAGGAGAGAGAAGAGAGCTTGGCTCCAAATTAAATACCAAGCTAGGCACGGATGCATAGGCAATAGTGGGTCCCAATAGAGATCTTTGTGAGGAGAAGAGGAAAGAGAATGAAACCATATAATAATAAAAAAATATTTGGAGCCAAATAAGAGGCTATATAGCTTGACTTTTGTTCCTTAGCTATAAGCCAAGCACTTGGCTCTATTATTAACCATGCCCTAAGGGGCCGGCGTGATCGGCTGACCGGCCTTGGTAGGACGGTGGTTGGGCTTCGGGGGGTTTTTTCAGGTTGCGGCTGAGGAGATGGCGTCAGATGCATCTGGCTCATGTATGGACCTAGGTTTCTAGGACTTGACGACTTCGGCGGCGTTCTGTGCTGACAAAGGTTTTCCACCGACACCAGTCCTCCTCCTCGCGTATGGTTGAGTCGTCCTCCGCTCGGGCTGACCAAGGGACTGATCTGACTTAGTTTCCCGGCCTTGGCGGGGTATCGGCTTGATCTGCGAGAGTAGGAACAGGGGTAGGATCATGGCGGCAGATAAGAAGAAGCAGAAGAAGATCAAAGAGGGCACTTGTCCTACTTCATCGGCTGGCTCCGAGTCGGAGTGCCACCGGGACCAATGAGTTGCTTGAGCTGGAACTGCCGCGGCTTGGGCAATGCCGCGACAGTTGGTGAGCTTCGCAATCTTGCGAAGAAGTATGCCCCGACCGTGCTATGTGTTTTAGAAACTCAGATTCACAAGTCACGGGTGGAGTTGTTAAAGGGTACTCTAGGGTATGATAATTCCTTTGCTGTTAGTAGTTCAGGTCGCAGTGGTGGCCTTGGTATCTTTTGGAATAATAAAATTAGAGTGGAAATTTTACCGTACTCATAATATCATATTGATGCAATTGTGACAGAGTATGGGAAGGAGCCTTGGAGATTGACATGTGTTTATGCTGATGCTCAAACTGCCGAGCACCATAAGACATGGGACATGTTGAAATTTATCAAAGCCTCATCGCATCTTCCCTGGATGTGCATGGGTGATTTTAATGAAGTGTTGCTGAGGGAGGAGCACCAGGGGGTGCAAGAGTGCAGCCACACACATATCACGAGCTTCCAGCGAGGTGGTGGACGTGTGTGGTTTTCATGACCTCGGTTATGAGGGAAGGAGTTGGACCTTTGAAAAGAGAGTTGCAGGTGGCTCGTACTGCCGAGTTCAACTTGATCGAGATCTGGCCACGGCGGATTGGTGCTCACACTTCTCTGAGGCAAGGGTTTCACATCTTACTAGAGCAGCGTCGGACCACGGCCCAATACTACTCCGATGGGAGTTGGATGAGAGTGATCGGCGAAGGAAAAAGAAGAAGATTTTCAGGTACGAGGTGATGTGGGAATCTCATGAAGATTTTATTGCTATGTTGGCTCAAACATGGCAGGGAGGAGGGAATGCACATACTCTACAGGAGCTAAACAAGAAAGTGGCACGCTTGGAGGGTAGTCTGAGCGAATGGGGAGCTCATTCTTTTGGCCACGTTCGCCGTGAGCTTAAAGCTTTGAATGAGAAACTGGAAAGGATGAGATCAGACACCACGCGGGCTGGGGACCTTCTCATGTGGAAATTAAAGTGGTGGAGAGAATTGTGGAGTTGAATCACAGAGAAGAAATTATGTGGAAGCAACGCTCCAGAATCACGTGGCTGATGGAAGGTGATAGGAATACTCGCTTCTTTCATCTCAGGAAGAGTCAGCGACGCAGAAGAAATTACATCTCCAAGCTGAAAAATCAGGATGGTCAGTTCACTGATAATCAAGTGGAGATGGGAGTTATGGCAACAGATTTCTACAAGACGTTGTACACGTCAGAGGGGACGGTAAATATGAACCTGGTCCTTGATACGGTTCCAGCCAAGGTGACAGTGGCTATGAATGAGAGTTTGGTGGCCCCTTTTTATAAAGATGAAATAAAGAGGGCGTTATTTCAGATGTTTCCCACTAAAGCGCCGGGGCCTGACAGTTTGCCGGCACATTTCTTTCAGCGTCATTGGGAGCTCTGTGTTGACGAGGTTACTGAAGTGGTACTTTGCGTCTTGCCAGGTGAGGATGATCCATCTTTGATTAATTGCACGTGCATTGTTTTAATACCAAATGTGGAGAGCCCGAAGGAACTGGGTCAGTTTCGCCCTATTAGCCTATGTAATGTAATATACAAGATAGCTTCAAAGGTGATGGCGAATAGGATGAAGTCTGTTCTACCGGAGATTATTTCTGAGGAACAGTCGGCTTTTGTTCCAGGCCGACTTATCACAGATAATATAATTACGGCTTATGAGTGCATGCATTTTATGAAGAAGAAGAGAACTAGAGATAACATATTTTGTGCGCTGAAGCTGGACATGAGGAAAACATATGACCGTGTGGAATGGAGCTATTTAAAGGCTATAATGATTAAGCTGGGTTTCCATCGGATATGGGTTGAGATGATTATGAGATTGGTCACTACGGTGTATTTTTCTATCTTATTCAATGGAGATCGTCTGAATATTTTTGTTCCGACAAGGGGAATCCGTCAGGGAGACCCAATCTCGCCTTACTTGTTCTTGTTAGCAGCGGAGGGCCTTTCGTGCCTGTTAAAGTCCAAAATTCAGTCATCGAGCCTCAGTGGGATTAAAGTGGCTGCCTCGGCCCCGATGGTTAGCCACTTATTGTTCGCGGATGACAGCCTGCTGTTCTTCAAGGCAAACAGGGAGAGTGCGGAGATGGTGACGGATGTGTTGAACTCATACTGCCAGGCCTCGGGTCAGAGGATCAACATGGATAAATCTTCTATACACTTCGCCAAGGGGGTGAGTGGCGGCATCAGAGAGGAAATCATGGAGACCCTGGATGTGCACAATGAAGCTCTAAGTGAGAAGTACTTGGGAATACCCACGGATGTTGGTACTGCTTCGAATGGAGCTTTCAATTATCTCAAAGATAGAGTTTGGAAGAAGGTCCAGGGGTGGATGGAGCAAACACTGTCAGTTGGTGGAAAGAAAGTGCTTATCGAGGCAGTGGCACAAGCGGTGCCAACCTTCTCCATGTCTTGCTTCAGATTGCCGAGAGGGCTGGGTCAACATATCGATAGTTTGCTGCGAGGCTTCTGGTGGGGGAGTAAGGAGGGGAAGAGGAAGACATGCTGGGTAGCATGGGAGGAGATGACAAAACGAAAATATATGGGAGGATTGGGATTCAGAGATATTGAGCTTTTCAACCTTGCACTACTTGCGAGACAGGCCTGGCGCATTTTGCAGGAGCCGGCCACGCTCAGCGCGAGGGTGTTGAAGGCAGTTTACTTCCCTAATGCAGACTTTCTTGACACATAATTTGGCCCATCTCCATCCAGAGTTTGGAGAGCTATTATTGACAGCAAGGGAGTTCTACAGCAGGGTCTGATCAAAAGAATTGGAACGGGTGAGGACACAGATGTGTGGAGAACAAATTGGTTACCAAGAGATGGCCACATGAGGCCGATCTGCTGCTTGAGCAGTACACCGCCGGCAGTGGTTAGTGAGCTAATCGATCCGGTGAGTTTGTCTTGGGATCTGGATAAACTGAAATTCCACTTCATACCGATGGACTAGGAGGTAATCAGGAGTATACCCCTATCCACTCGAAGACAGGAGGATTTTTGGGCCTGGCACTATGAGAAATCGGGAGTTTTCTCAGTTCGTTCTGCGTATCGAATGTTGGTGTCTAACCGAGAGCAAAGGACTGATTGGATTGATCACAACCCAGGTCAGTCAGATGTGAGAGCAAAACATAAGGACTGGACAGATTTATGGAGTGTCAAAGTTCCTTCCAAAGTTCGAGTCTTTTTGTGGAGACTTGCAAAACAATCGATCCCGACCGGAAATGTCTGTTATCATAGAAATATGGCGCAGCACAGCAACTGCTCCATATGTGGAAGGCCGAATTCCTGGCGCCACTCCTTGCTGGAGTGCAACATGGCCAAGTGTGTCTGGGTTTTGCAAGGTGAACTTGTGCTGGAATTTCTAAGTCAGGCACAGCATGAGGATGCTAGGGGATGGCTACACGAGGCAGTGGCAAATTTAAGACATGAAGACCTTGTGCGTTTGACAGTCATGATGTGGGCGATTTGGTATGCTCGAAGGAAAGCCATTCATGAGGAGATGTTCCAAAGCCCATTATCTACTCATAATTTTATTGAGCGGTTCTTATCAGATCTGAAAACAGCTACTCCTACGAAGGTAAAACAGAGACAAGGGGAGAGGATCAGGCCTCAGGTGCCGCGCTGGATCCCACCTCCTTAGGGAGTGTTGAAGGTGAATGTTGATGCAGCCCTATCCAAGAATTCAGATATTGCAGCCATGGCCGCGGTGGCAAGAGATGAAACAGGGAGGTTTCTTGGCGCATCAGCTCTGGTTGTTGAGGGAATTAACTCGCCAGAGGTTGCGGAAGCAATGGCTTGCCGGGAGGGACTTGCTCTCGCAAGTGATCTGGACCTGCAGAAGATCAGAATTTCCACGGACTGTGTCAATGTGGTGAAGAACATATATGGGCAAGGTATGAGACTTTATGGCCATATCGTTATGGAGATCAAGGCAGGGACAGCTCGGTTTGTGGACGCTCAATTTGTTCACGAAGGTCGGAATTCTAATGGTGATGCTCATAGACTAGCTAGAAGTTCGATCTATGAAGCTGTAGGACGGCATGTCTAGCTTCTTGCTCCTCCTGATGGAGTTTGTACCAACTATATTTCTTAATTAAAGGTGGTACTATCTCAAAAAAAAAGAGCAAGCACGTCTAGAAAGAATATGCTTGCCAATTGGGCAAGTGCTTAAAGAAAGGCCTATGAGAGAACATGGTGGTTGTAATACATGTGGTGTGGATGTTGATTCATGGAAGCATGCTCTTTTCAATTGTACAATGGCAAGGTGTGAATGGGCACTGGTAGATGAGGAACTTACTGAACATATTGCTAATATAGAAATTAACAATCCATGGTTGTGGTTATCTGTTATGCGAGAAACTTTTTCAGCAAAGGATTTACAAAAACTTCTTGTCATTTGTTGGGGAAATTGTCAGCCAATCAACTGTGCTTTTCTCTCATACCAAATCAGTATGAGCCACCAACCAGCAGTACTTTTCTCTGACGACAAATCAGCACCAGCTACCAGCCACAGCCAGCCGAATAGAGCGTCATCCAAAGCCCTCTAACAATGTTCGATTTTATTTCAATATTCCTAAATGATATGGAACTAGCTGGGTTTTGTGAAGGAAAAGAAATGACACCATCAAGGAAAACTGAACAATCTGCTCCCAAATGGATTGCTCCTCCTGATGGCTTTTTCAAATTTAATGTTGGTGCCGCCGTGATGTGATCAGGAGATAAAAAGGTACGATGGGTGTTATCTGCCGGGATAGCTCTGGAAATTATGTTGCTGCCAGTGCCATTGTCGTTACTCAATAATGGCTTAGTCGATCCACCTTCTCTAGAAGTCATGGCTTGTAATGAAGCAATTTCTTTGGCGCTTGATATGCATGTGCATAAATGTGTCATAGCTTCAGACTGCTTGGAAGTAATTGTCAACATTCATAAGCAGAATTTGTGTGCTTACTCTGCGATCCTAAAGGAGATTAAAGCTAGGAGTGAGCTGCTTCAAGAAGTAATTTTCAAGCATGAAGGTAGAAGCTCTAATAGTGAGACCGATGTTCTTGCTAAAAGTGTTTGTAATATGGCACCTGGGAGATACGTTTGGCTTCTAGAGTGTCCAGAAATGATACATGTACCTCAAAACATTATTGAGTAAGAGCCTACCTTCATCTCAAAAAAGAAAGAAAGAAAGAATATGCTTGCTCAGTTGCTCTCGTAGTTGTAGAAACAGAGGCATGTTTCTTTCTCAACATTCTCAAAAAATTCGTCTGGTACTTGGTGGGAGACATCACATTGCGTCTAGGTGACTATTGCCTGGACAGATTTAGAGGTCAGATTTCTCTCATAACTTTAAAGAGGAAGTAATTAGCAACGAAAATATGCAGCACAGGCTTCTCTGTCTCTGAAACTTGGTGGAGTCACCTGCCAAATCCATGGGTTCCAAGATTTTTTTTATGGAAAATGGGCTCCAAGATATTCGTGAAAATAACACCAAATCAGTGGGCAAAGACAGGGAAGGGCCAGCACATGGCTTCGGTTGGACCAGACAAAAAGAAAACTGTTGTTCAGGAAAGCATGCCAAACAGTAGGAGGTCTGAAAGTACAGAAGCTCTTGTCGTCTTTGCAGGCTCAAGCTCAGATCAGATGACAGTTTTAATCTGAAATCTCTTGGCCAACTTTCCATCAAAAAGGCATTTTGATACAGAGACAAAATGTCTTGTTGGTAGGGAAAATGAAGGATGTGCCTGATCTCCATGAGATGCATAAATCTTGAGAACAGAAAACATTGATTGTGTGGAATGAAGAAACCACATTCTTCTGTGTTCCTTCCAGTTTAATCATTTGCAATCGTTTCAACAATTTTTCAGTAATCCGGTGCCTTTTCTAACCTGACAGATCTCCATCTCCACCTTTGCAGAGACGGAAGCAATCGCAATCCAATAGCCCTCCGAAAACGACGCAAGTTATTCGGACAACCCTCCTACGCCTCGTTCTATACCCCTAGCTGCTCGACGCCGATCGTGACCGAGTGCGTCAGCTCGCCGATCATCAGCCTGTGCTCGCCGACGGGGATCCGCCGCACGCCGTCGCGGTCCGCCACGCTGAGCCCCTCGCACACGCCGACGGTCATCTCCACGCGCGCCACGCCGCCCGCCGGCACGTGCACCTTCTCGAACGCCACCAGCTGCCGCGCCGGCGCGCCGGCCACGGCGGACCGCGGGGCGGCGTGGTACACGAGCACCGCGTGGGCGCCGTCGCGGTCGCCGACGTTCCTCACGTCGACGTGCACCGGGACGCTCAGGCCCTCGCAGCGCGCGTGCGCCACGCGCACGGCGCCGGCGCTGCTGCTGCCGCCGCCGGAGCGCGTCGCGTTGAGGAGCGACGTCGCGGCGGCGGCGGCGGCGCGGCCGCCCGCGAGCTGCACGGTGAGCTGCGCCGGCGCGTGCGCCAGCGAGTGCGTGAACTGGGTGTAGCTGAGCCCGTGCCCGAACGGGAGGATCATCGGGCCCGTGTAGAAGCGGTAGGTCCGGCCGGGGTACCCGGTCTTCGGGTTGGCGCGCATCGCCATGTTCGTCATCGGCGCCTTCTGCAGGTAGTCCTGGGGGTACCATGTCATCGGCAGCTTCCCGCCTGCAACAAAATGACAACCAAAATTTCAAATTACAAGCCTTTTCTTGATATCTCAAAGGTTGATCTCTTCATTCAAAAGAAAAATCTTTTCGTATGCTCGCCATGTACCTGGGTTATGGTTGCCGAAGATCACGTCGGCGATGACCTGCCCGCCGGCCTGGCCGGGGTACCCCGCCCACAGGATGGCGGCGATCCTGGGGTCGTTCAGCGCGAAGGCAATGTCGATGGGGCCGCCGGACATGAGCACGAGGACGACGGGTCCCTTGGACGCCCTGGCCACGGCCGAGATGAGCTCCGCTTGCCGGCCAGGGAGGAGCAGGCTCGACCGGTCAAGGCCCTCGGCCTCCACCTTCTGGTCGAGCCCCGCGACGACGATGGTGGCGTCGGCGCGGCGCGCGGCGTCGACGGCGGCGGCGATGGGCTGCTGACCTCCGGCGCACGCCACGTCGGCGCACCCGGCCTGGTGCACCGCCTGCTTCACGTACCCCGCGATGCCCTGCAGCGGCGTGGTGTACCGGCAGGGCTTGCCGGCGTAGTTCCCGATCATGGCGACCGTGGCCTCGGCGTGCGGCCCCACGACGGCGACGACCCGGTGCGTCGCCGGGCGCAGCGGCAGGACGCCGGCCCTGTGCTTCCCTCTGCCGTTCTTGAGGAGCACGACGCTCTGGCGCGCCGCCTCGAGCGCGAGCTCCTGGTGCGCCGGCGTGCACACGTCGTGGGGCCCCAGGTGGCCGAACGGCCCCGCGGCGGGGTCGCCGTCGAACATGCCGAGGCGCATCTGCACGGCGACGGTGTTGAGCAGCGCGGCGTCGACGTCGGCGTCGGAGACCTTGCCGCTGGTGATGGCGGGCTCGGTGTACTGCGCGAGGAAGGGCCCGCAGTCGAGGTCGAGGCCGGCGCGGAGCGCGGCGGCGACGGCGTCCTCGGTGGTGCGCGTGTAGTGCTGGTCGCGGAAGAAGACGTCGACGGAGTCGCAGTCGGAGACGATGTAGCCGTCGAGGCCCCACTGGGCGCGGATGGTGCCCCTGAGGAAGGCCCGGTCGGCGCAGGTGGGCACGCCGTTGACCTGGTTGTAGGAGCACATGACGGCGGCGGCGGCGCCGTCGGCGACGCAGGCGCGGAAGGGGACGTTGAAGGTGTCCTCGAGGTCCTGCGGCGCGACGACGGCGTTGAAGTGGAAGCGGTCGGTGCCGCCCCAGCGGTCGAGGTCGTAGGCGGTGAAGTGCTTGCAGCAGGCGGCGAGCTTGAGGCCGCCGGAGCGCGGGTGCTGCTGCTGGAGGCCGCGGACGTAGGCGGCGGCGTAGCGGGAGGAGACGGCGGGGTCCTCGCCGGGGGTCTCCTGGCCGCGGCCCCACCGCGGGTCGCGGAAGATGTTGACGTTCGGGGACCAGAAGCTCAGCCCCGCCGCGCCGCCGTTGTACATGGCGCGCGCCTCGTCCGACACCGCCTGCCATGGCGCCGTACCGTACGCCGGTGAGTAGTGTGCACGTTACAAATACTACTAGTACAATACACCAAGGAAATACATACAAATAAATAAAGTATTCTTTTTTTATCGTGGTCGTCGTCGTCGTCGGGTCAGGTGCGCGGGCACCGAGGAGGCAGGATGACGGGCGTGCGTGGGGCATCTCTGACCGGTGTCGGACCGATCACGTGCGGCGGCGGGTGCAGGTTACGATGCACGCCGGCGATCGCCGGCCGGCGGCCGCGCACGTGAAGGATGGGATGGAATTGGTGCTCGTGATCGAATGAACTCGGCAGCACGGCAGCAGACCATGTTCACTGCTCATGGATCCTCGATCTGCAGAGATGCTGCTGCAGATCCTATCGCTTCGGGGACAGGGGACGCAGACGATGAGGGTTCAGGACTCAGGAGCACGGGCAGCGCCACTTGCAACTTGCTCAAGGTCTTGAAGCCGACTACTGTCTATTGGACCATTATGTTCTTGTTTCTATTTTGTGCCAGCATTTCTAGGAAATGCTAGCCAGTCTATGGATTCATTTTTCCAAAATAAAATTCTCCTACAAAACTTACTAGGAAACGGTGTACTATGCAGAGAACAATCTCTGGAATCGCCAATGCAGTTGGGGACGGACGGTGGTTGGAAGTTGGCATATTTTTGGAGCGTTGGAAGATGGCAAAGTGCTCGTGCCGAAACTAGAAGCTAGATCCAAGAACATGAGCTTGTCCCCATGGTCCATGGAGCCTCTCCATGTTGCAGGAAAACGGACGATTGCTGCAGCACTTGACTCCACCACGGCCGTTGCTTCCATGGCGGCCTAGTGCCTACCAACCTCTCACGATCCGGTCACCTTTTCCTCGGATGTGACACCTTTTTGCTTATTCTATTGTTATTAAGTTTTGCTTATCCAAGATATTCGTTGTTTTGTTAGGATAAGATGATGAGGGTATGGGCTTTGAGAAAAAAGTTGGTGGATTTGGCTAGGCTGGCCTGCACATGGCCGCAGCTCTCGCTCGCCACTGGCCAGCAGGGAATTTGAATCCCCTCCCATCCGCCTCGTACTACTGCTGTGCTCTGTTGTTAGTTTGTTTGTTACACTAGGAATTCCACTACCACTGTCCTTTTTTTTAAAAAAAAGTTAGTAATTCCAGCATCTTTGTGTTGCCGCTTGATGAGGAATTGAAGAGAGGAAACGTGAAATTCTCCTACCAAACAGTCATCCGAGTGCTTGCTGTGAAAAAGGAAGATTGAAACAAAAGCACACA
Organism: Panicum virgatum; assembly: GCF_016808335.1. Lineage (NCBI taxonomy): Eukaryota > Viridiplantae > Streptophyta > Magnoliopsida > Poales > Poaceae > Panicum > Panicum virgatum. Next base: position 48,741,956 of record NC_053152.1, read on the forward strand.
CAGGCACGGCACAAAAAAAGCTCGTGCTCCTCCTCCTCCATCAGACAGTCTGCTCTCTACTCTATCATCGCAATGGTATGGTGTACGGAGATGCTCTGCTCTGCTCCGGTAGCAAGCAAGCAAGCATTCAGTGTGAAAAAGCATTCAACGGAGATGCTCTGCCCAGCAGCTAGAAGATGCCCAGCTGAGGATGCTGGCCCACCCGTACGGCTCGCACCTCATTCTCATTGTCGCCACCCCTGACCGAGTGGCCCCACTCCACACCACTCAGTCAGTGTCAGTCCAACACTTGAACTGCCCCGGGACGACCACCAACTCGATGGCGCCAAACACGCAGCGCGCCGCCCGGCGAGCCAGCGACACACACATGCTGCCGGCCGGGCAGCCTCACTAGTCACGTGCGCGCGCAACCACAGCAACAACCCAAAAAATGCACAATGCACGTACCCGGCCGACGAGCTCCCAGGCGTTGAGCGCGGCGGCGGCGCCGATGACCTGCGGGAACGCGGTGGCGCCGGGGAACGCGCCGCCGAACTGCACCCCGGGCCCCGTGTCCGACACGCCGTGCAGCGCCTCCGACCACCACTCGTACCGGGACACGCCCAGCCGCGGCACCCCCGCCGCGTTGTTCACCAGCAGCCGCACCTTCTCCGCGCGGGTCAGCCGGGACACCAGGTCCCGGGCGCGGGCGCGGGCCGGCAGCGACCGCCGGCAGAACGGCAGCGACGACCCCGGCCCGCCCGGGGCGCACGCGAACGCCGCGCGCGCCGCCGTGGCCGCCGGCGCCGCCGCGGCGACCAGGAGGACGACGAGGAGGAGGAGGGCGAGGCGCCGCATGGCTGCCGGCGGCGGGTGCGGCTGTGTGGTTGTGGGAAGTGAACGAATGGAGAGGCGGGGGAGCGTGGGTTATATAGAGCGAGCGAGCGGCGTCCGCGCCGCAAGTGGCAACCACCGCCCGCAGGGGAGAAGGAAGATGGTGGTTGTGCCAAGAAAAGAATACTTCCTGTTTTTTCTTTCTTTCTGCTCTGATTTTTTTGGGGAAAAATGAAACCTTTTCTGGACTTAAGGAACTACCATTTCATCATTTTCTTGTAAGCTTAAGCATTTTGGAATTAGAGTAATAATGCGTGGTTTTCTAATAAGAGAGACAAAGGCTGGGGGAGAGGACTGTAACTGCTGCCGGACAGTTTGTGCAGCCTGCAGTGTAGGGGTGTAGTTTTTCGTATGCTGCATGTGAGGAGTAAAAGGGGATATATTAGGATATTGCACTAGTGTTCGTGGTACACTCAGTCGCTGAAGGTTGTTGTTGGGTGCTGGATTTTGGTGGCACTGTTATAAAAGGTAAATAAATCAGGAATTGAATCGCTGCGAAAGGCAGGTAAACTGGCTGGCTGGTAAATGAAAGTGTGCCAAGGACAAAGCACGGCGTCCATGATTAGTACCCACCTTGGTACCGGTTCCAGAATTTGCAGAAGATAATGCTACTCAGTAACTGTTCATGGATTTAACAATGAACATGGATTAAAGGCTGGTACATAAATTAGTGTGTGGTTTACCTGCAGATTAATTACCATGGAGGATAAGGTCCCAGTTGCAGCAGAGCAGAGTATCTTGTGTTGCAAAGGAAAGGAAAAGGTAATAATATGGAAACAGAGGAGCCTTTCCCACATGGACATCACCATCTTGTCACCTTTCCCGTCTTCTTTCGTCCAAAAGCCCTCTTTAACCATTCCTTGATGTTAATTACAAGTGCTTTTACATACACTTTTATGCAAGATTCATCCTAAAGAAAACAAACTACGTGAGCTGAAGTTCATTCGTTCCAAACAAGCTTCCCTACTAGCAGCACAAATTCGTGGTGGTTATCATGCGCACAATGACCGAGCAAGTACGTACTAAATGGTTTTGATCCATCACAAAACAGCTTTTTAGCCTTTTGCGTTGATGTGCCATGAAAAGAGGCTGCCATCGCCTTTAGCAGCAGCATCAGCAGCACATTTGTGAAAGGGAAAAGTCTGTTTTTCAACCCTGAACTATCACGGTAGTCCGATTTTGGCCCTTGAACTACGAAACCGGACATCCTACACCTCCAACTAACGAAACCGTTTGAAAAACAACCCTGGCTCAGCCAAAGGCGGTTTTGCTACAGTAAAATTTCCGAATTTCTACTATTTCACACCTCTCTCAATTAAATAATAAAGAAAGCATAATTAATATTGTCTAAAACTCATGATATTTTTTTGGGAGGTAGATCAAAAGACAAGGAATCTATTTTGGCTAGATGTGCTACAATAGACATAAAGGAATTTGAATTATAAAATTTTAAAAATAGGTAGAATTCAAAATTCCTTGAATTTTTAGGTCAGCTAAACCTATGATAAAAATGCATTAAAAATATGATAATTCATAATTTTTTATTTATTTTAGTTAGGTACTTTTTATTGGCCCAAGTTCTATATAAAATTCATAAATTAAAATTTGAGGAATCAAATTTGATTCAAATTTGAGCATTGCGAAGGAATTCAAAAACTTTCATAAAAACTTGGGCCAATAAAAAAATACCTTATTAAACTAAATAAAAAATTATGAATTATCATATTTTTATTTCATTTTTATCAAAGGTTTAGCTAACCAAAAAATTCAAGAAATTTTGAATTCTACCCATTTTTAAAATTTTATAATTCAAATTTCATTATGTTTAATGTATCACATCTAGCCAAAATAAATTCCTTATCTTTTGGTCTACCTCCCAAAAAAATATCATGATTTTTAGACAATATTAACTATGCTTTCTTTATTATTTAATTGAGAGAGGTGTGAAATTCTAGAAATTCTGAAATTTTACTGTAGAAAAACTGTCTTTGGCTGAGCCAGGGTTGTTTTTCAAACGGTTTCGTTAGTTGGAGGTGTAGGATGTCCGGTTTCGTAGTTCAAGGACCAAAATCGGACTATCGTGATAGTTCAGGGTTGAAAAACAGACTTTTCCCTTTGTGAAAAAGAGAGGCTATAGATGTTCATGGCATGAGATGGAGGAGAAGGACCACTTGCAGTTGCAAGACCAAAATGATATTTCTTTCCCTGTCCAAAACATGTCATCAGAGCGGGACGTACGTAGCACGAATGCAACCACTCTGCCTTCAGCCATAAACGGCGCCATCATCTGAGCTCAAAGTGTTGGGTGTACTGTGCACGTACTTGGAAAAAAGAATTATGTGTACGTTAAGAATACGTTCGGAAAACACACAAATTTCTTGTAGAACTGTCAAAATGAGCTAAGAACACGTGTCGAAACACACACACACACAAGATTCATGTAAGCAAAGCTGTTGGTTTTCTTTGCAACAGCAAATGTTTGTACATGATGAGATTGTGGAACAGTCGTAAAGGGAAAACCAAAGGATTTTTCTTTTCACTTTTTAGTTTTTACATTTGGGCGAGATTTTTTCATCTCATGTACGACTAGTGTGCGCTCACCGTTGATCCTTGCATGCGGTTTGGTGATTCCCGTTCTTAAATGGTCAGATTTAGCGGGCAGCCAACCTGCTACGGCGAAGTACAGAACAGGTTTTCTCCAGCAATGGTAGCGGTTGTTCGTCCAATACTCTTGCCATGCATCGAATTGTCTTTGATGTCACCTAACGCCTTTTACAACAACGGTTCAGCATTGAATAATTGCAGCACACACAACTTCTGGTTTCTGAACCTAATCTTAACCTGATTAGGCTCTTAACAGTGGTCCAGAAAAGAAAAGAGAGAGGTTAATCACGTGATTAGAAAAGCTTATCCAGCCGCCAATTGGTCTTTTGTCTTTACTAACCTGAAGAAGAAGATTTGCTGCAGCCTGCATCAGAGAGGTGAAAAGCACCTGTTTTGTTTTGCTTTGACGGTTCAGAGCAGTAGCTTGGCTGAGCAATTAGCAGCTTTCACTGCAAGAATCACTTGCCGATTGGACCAACCCAGAGGATAAGAATAAGATAGCAGCGTTGATGAGATTGACAGCTTAGATAGTAGCGTCGATGAGATTGACAGCTTCCTTCATCCAGACGGTCGACCGATGACCGGTCTCCTGCTACGGAGCTCCGCTCGCTTTCTTGACGCTGATGCGATCCAAACCATGGGAGGAATGCAGAGACGAGCAGGATGAAGAAACTGAAAAGGGACAGGACGGGCAGAAAGCGAGAGGAGCTAGAGAGCGTCTCGTTGTCACCATCGGGTCGGAGCAGATGGGTCGTCGATCATCAGCCGCTGCTGAGGCTAAAATGGCAAAAGGAATCAGGCAGGTGAGAACGATTTCAGATGGAAACAAAGACAAGCAGTGTTAAGCAAGTCGTCGTGTTTGCCGGGCTGAGGTTAACGTGCCTTGCAAGGCTCTGCTTGCATTGTGTGCCGACTGATCCCTTTTTTACAAGGGTTCTTTACCCTTGCGTTGAAGCCTGGTAAATGCGCAGTGCTCCTGCAACTTTCTTCAAAAAAAAAAGACTGGTAAATGCAAGGCATCACCAAGCCTACATAGACAACTGCAGCTTTTTCCATGTCAAGTTGGAAACTCTAAATTACATCGTGTAAATTAGCTGATGAGGCTATCCTAAAAAAAAGGAACTAACTCAAGCTTTGTCGAAAAGCAGGGATTTTTTCCTTCAAAAAAAAAGAGAAAAGCTGGAATTTCCCCTGATGATGTGGTCGCTGACTATATGAAATTCTTGTGAAAATCGTATGGCATCTCTCTCTTTTCCCCATCCGAACAGACCCTGCTGGGATGGCAACATGTCAATTTGCCCTCCATTCCCTTCCTTTCTCAGTTCCATCATGTGCTCACCACCACATGAGACTGGATTCCTTGGTGCCTTTCAACGCATGGGCTCTCCTCTTTCAGCTGACAGACACTCCCTCTAGGAAAAAGGAGAGCGGAGAAAATGGGCACGAACCCTTCTTTCTGCTACTGAAGGGGTCCCTTTGCTGCACTAGTAGCTATAGTAGCGGTATCAGCTGCTATTCGCTTAGGACAGCGATTAGATCCAAGAGCTGGGGTTGGTCTGTATTTATGGGGGTGACGACGCATTGTCAAAGCAAGCAGGCCCAAGATATCTTCTATAAGCGGGTACAGAGGGTTAAAATTAGGCGCTGTAGAGCAGGTGCTACCCTCCTACGCTGGCAAAATTTGCCATTTTGCTGTGACCCTGTTTGGGACTAGTACATGTGTTGACAATGCAACAGCCTAGACCAGCTGGTGGCTAACAGCTTGGTGATTCAAGATACTCTGGTTTGCTGAACTTCAGTGCTGGGCACTACAGCACGGTGCAGCATGGTTGTTCTTGTTTTGTGTTCCTGGAAACCTTTTCCCTTTATTTGAAAGATATTATTGGGAAGCTACCTTACAAATTCCATGCCAGAAACATGGAGTGAGTGAGCAGTGGGTGAGAGACTGAGAGGATTCCATTTCCACACCTCCACTTCCCAACCCAGCTGGAGCAGGATTGCTTCAGCTCGTGGAATTCAGGCAGCCGAGGTCGCTGTACACCTGTAGTACAGCCCGTGTGACGCCGGCCGGTGGGCCCCGGTGCCGAGCCAATCAGGCAGGCGATGCCATTCGTACACGGTACGCCTCCATGACCCATATCGTACGTACAGTACATGGCCTCCTGTAGTACAGTTGGTGTGAGGTGACGGGAGCGTCCATCATCCATGGCTGGCCAATGGCCATGGCCCATGGTCCATGGACGAGCTTGGATCGAGGGATGGGAGTGATGGATGATGACTGGTGACTGATGGTGATGAGCAGTCGTACTGTGTACCAGGCTAGCTGTGTGTCTTATCCGACTGATCCGTCGGGCAAGCTGGGTGATGGGGTCGGCGCCTGATGCTTGCCAGATCGGTGATCAGGTGACCATCCATCTCGATCTCGAGTGGGAGCATTTGTGCTCACGGCTTTCTGCCTGCCTGCCTGCCTGCCTGCCGCCGCCGCGAGGTGATGCGCGCGGCATTGTCGATGGAGGACAGAGGATGAGAGGAACGTCGCTCTCCATGAATCTGCTGGGTTGGATAGAATCATATCAGCTATCCGGAGCAGATGGTTAGCACACGTTTGCCACAAGAAAAGAAAACAAAAGAAAAAAACCTTGAATACGTTATTTTTGTTTGGATGTATTTCTCCTCCTATTCGAAGAAGCTGCACGAAGAATCGGTGGTGTGAGTTCTCTGCCACAGCATCGCTGCATACACCGTTCTTGTAAATCGGTTTGACAGAATGGTTTCTCTTGGCGTAGTTAGTGCAATAATTGATAAAAAGGGGGGGAAAAAATCCTATTTACCTCCTGAACTATGGACCGAGTTTACGTTTGCACCCTGAACTTGAAAACTGGGTATTTTGGCTCCTCGAACTCGCAATACCGGACATATGATCTCCCTTGGTGGTTTTTCTTAGTGGTTTTCCTCTTTTTCTTTTATGTTTATTTTGGATAAATCTTTAAAAAATCATAGTAAATCAAAAAAATAGAAAATAGAAAATTAAATTTTGTTAGATTCCACATGTAGATCTATGCAATGAATATATGATATGGTATAATTTAGTAAAAAATATATTTTTACATTTAAATATATACTTTTCTGTAATTAATTCATATCAACATCTTCTGTAGTCTAATTATGGTAAAGTTTTTATGGTAAGCTAATAATTATATTCTTGAGCTGCAGTAAACAATAATTATATAGCTTGGAATTAAACTCCTGAATCTATAACTCAGGCATATGTGATCCAATGAGCATGAAATTTTTAGTACAACTCAATTATTTAATGATTAGACCACTATAAAAACTTCTCCACAATTGGACCACGAAAAATGTAGATATGCATTAATTATAGAAAAAAATATATCTAGAAGTAAAAATAAATTTTTTACTAAATTATATCATATCATATGTTCATTGCATAGATCTACTCATGTAGAGTTCAACAAAATTCAAATTTTTATTTTTTATTTTTTATGATTTACTATGATTTTTAAATTTTTTCATTCAAAATAAACATAAAAGGAAATGATAAAAATCACATAAGGAGGTCATATTTCCGGTATCGCGAGTTTGAGGAGCCAAAATATCTGATTTTTTTAGTTCAGAGCGGAAACGTAAACTCAGCCAGAAAGAAAGGTAAATAAGACTACTCTGATACGCGTTTCATTCAGACGGATATGAGGCCCAGCCCAACCAAGTTGGTTGGCGTTGTTAAAAGGAAGGTAAGGCCCAGTGATGTTAGGCTAGCCCATCTATTCGGCCCAAGCCAAATCCAGCCACATCCCGATCACAGAACTTCGTTTTCCGTCTCAGAGAAAGAGAGAGAGAGCGCGCGCCATGGCTCGAACTCTAAAAACTCGTCACGCATAATTTCAGAATGAAAGAATTTTGCAAGTCCCCAACGGAACTGAAAACAATCTCCCCTACAAGGCCTAAATTTAAATTACTTTGCTAAAGGCAGTCCCAATGATAAAAACTACGCACGGTTTCTATAGCAGCCACATGAGCGAGAAACCATCTATAGAAATCATCTCCTACAATGCAGGTTTCTTCTCTTAATAAATGTTCTCTTTTTTTTTTCCTCACGCGTCGAGCCTCCTGGAGTTCATCGTCTTCTCTTGTCACGGACCAGTCCATCGTCTTCTCTCTCTCTGTAGACGGTACGAACCAAAAGCACGGGAGCAAGCGGCAGAGCAGGCAGGCAAGCAAACGCACGCGAGCGGCTTGCCGGCGCGGACAAGCGCGCGGTTGCCAGCTAGTGCGTGCAGCGGCGAGCGAGAGCGGCGACAGAGCAGGCGAGCGCGTGCAGCGGCGGAGCGCAGCAGCGGAGCAGGCGATCGCACGAGCGCGCGGCGACCGGCGATCGAGCGTGCGCAGCGGCGGAGCAGGCGATCGCGCGAGCGCGCGGCAAGCGGCAGTTGAGCACGGACCAGCGGACGCGGATCCCACCGCGATAGAAACCGATGGTTTCTTCCCAACACCAAATTCGCGGTTTCTTCGTGCCTCGTGCCGAGCGTAGACTTCGTTTCCCTCTGAAGAAACGGTTTTCTCTATTTTCTCTCTCTTTCCTCATTAACTTATTTAATAGAAATAGAAACCACAATAAGGACTGCCCTAAAGTCATTGTACATAAATTTTTGAGCATTGTACAGACTTACTACCAACACAATGGACTTCTATAAATACCTACAGTAGATTGGGTTGGTAGAACTTTAGATTAGATCGAAGTACCAAAAGGCAGATGCGAGAACACTAATTGTGAGGACTAATTCCATATTGCTGCGAGAACACTAATTGTTTTTTGAAGAAAAATTCACAAAAACTCTATGCCCTACATGGACCAAATCTCTACTATTTTTAAACAAAACAATGATTCCACGGTCTGTCAATTGAAATTCTAATCGGAATATAGATAAATCAATTAGAATCCTAATCGGAACCCGAACAAATCAATCTAAATCCCATTCGAAAATCGGACAATTAATACCTTGCACGATCACGGCACATGTTGTACATAGAGTTTTTATCAAAAAATTAGTGATCTCATATAGGTATAGATAAAATTTATATTACCCGTAGCAACGCACGAGTACTATGATAGTAAACATAAAGACATATAAGAATTTCGACCCCTCCTCAAAAAAAATGTGAGGATCGGCACAAGAGCATATATTCAAGTGTTCTCACAGTAGAATCAAAGCTTCAAGCTTTCATGATTAAAACAAAGGCTTCAAGCTTTTGCAAAAAAAAAAAAAACTTCAAGCGAGACGGAGCTGCTTCTAGCAGTTAGTGGATCAGTTGACGACCAGACAGCTCGAGTGCTCGACCAGCCCTGTTTGGTTCAAAGGAAACTTCAGTCCTGCCACGTAAAAAAGAATCTTATTATTTAAAAATATATAAAATATTTTTTACAGATGATACTAATTCGCGAGACAAATCTAATAAGCTTAATTAATTCATGATTTGCAACAGTGATGTTATAGTAACCATCTGTTAATTATAAATTAATATACCTCATTAGATTCGTCTCGCAGTTTAGTCCCAGAATTCTGCAATTAGTTTTATAATTAGATTTTATTTAATACTTTTAAATAGCAAGCTTCTGTTTAATACGATGGGATAAAGCGTTGTACCTGATGCTACGAGCCTACGACAAGCTGCCTCTCCAGCCACTTCTCACTTCTTCCACCAGGTTCCTCCAGACTACACGACCTGGCATCAGCCACCAGCAGCAGCAGCAACGTCAGGTGAGGTTCTGCAAATATTTTCTCCGTATCATTCAATTGCCTCTTACAAACTTTTGTTCCTTCTCTCCCATCTCTGATCTCCTTTTTAGAAACAAATAGCATCTGAATTTACTTGTCAGCCGTCTCGGATCACTGATACAGTCAGAGCAGGAGAGGGCGGATAGGCTGCAGCAGGAGCAACCATGAGCACCATGAAGTTCTGCCGGGAGTGGTGAGCTGATTGATGGTCGATTGATTCATATGCTCAGCCAGTTAACCCCCTTTCTTGATTTTTTTTTCCCAAGAGGTTATTGGCTCATGAACAAGCTCTCTCTCTGAACAAGCTCGCTCTCTGTTTTTTTTATGGGGCATGCATGCAGCAACAACATACTGTATCCCAAGGAGGACAGGGAGAACAAGGTGCTTCTCTATGCCTGCAGGAACTGTGATCATCAGGTTACCTGATTCTCCATCCATATTTATCTTCCCGTAATCCATTATCTGCTCAAAGATTTGACACTTTCTTTCAAATTCTGCAAAACTATATTGTTTTAGGTCCAGGGCACCTGAATTAAAGAGCAGTCACTCTGAACTTCTGATTTTCTGAACTTGTCATGGCCCTGCAAGTACCCTGTCTGAAACTCTGCTCTCCGCAGGAGGTGTCCGACAGCAACTGCGTGTACCGGAACGTGGTCGACCACGCCGCCGGCGAGTTCACGCAGGTGCTCTTCGAGGACGTCGCCTCCGACCCCACCCTACCGCGCACCAAGTCCGTCCGCTGCGCCGCCTGCGGCCACGGCGAGGCTGTCTTCTTCCAGGTCAGCACCATGTCTTGTCTGCTTTAGTTGGTTCAGAGTTTCAGAGTTCAGACCTGACAGCCACCATGCCCGAGTCGTTGGCGCAGGCGACGGCGAGGGGCGAGGAAGGCATGACGCTCTTCTTCGTCTGCTGCAACCCCAGCTGCGGCCACCGATGGAGGGACTGAAATGGTGACCCGATGCTTCAGCTGGTTGCTTCAAGAGAACAAAACTTCATCGATGCATTAATATAACTTGCAGCAAGAGATTCATGGTTTACCTCTTGCATTGTGGTTCAGGAAATGGTAATAAGTTGACGGAATTCAGAATCCATGCTAAGATTCTGGGATCGATGACATGACTAGTTGAGTAGGAAATTTGTTCGGTCGGTCGCAGAGCTTTGTGCCCGCTCCATGTCTGGCAGACTGGCAACCTTGCCGGCCAGGCCATCCCTTCGCCTCTGGAGTCTGGAAACGGGCAGCTGCAGGGCCGTGGCCATGGCTAGATGCAAGCAGGTGCGGCGATGAATCCTCCATGAATAAGAGGATGGAAATGAGGGGAGGCCGGATAGCGGTGCTGCTCCGGCGCGCGGCGCGCGGCATGAAGGCAGATGCGGCGTTTCTTGTCAGAACAGACATTGCCACATTGGCCGCCTCTTGGGGCTCCGAGCACCGTCAGTCCACGCGATCTGATGAGCACCATCAGTTCTGCCCTGCGTAGCGCTTCCTATTGTTGAGCTCCACCTCGACACGTAGACACGATAGCTCAAGCAAGCAAGCTCTGCGCCATCTTCACAAATCCATTGGCCACATGCTTGGTCGAGCGCGCAATAGTGACTGTGACGTGCCACAATTCAAATTTTTTTGTGCCGTTGGGGTGATTGGAGAAGGGGGCTAAAACTTTAGTTCCGTCACATTAAATGTTTGGATACTAATTAGAAGTATTAAATACTCCCACCGTTCCTAATTACAGGTGATTTTTTATGCCAAGTTTGACCACTCGTCTTATTCAAAAAATTATGCAAAATACCACTTCTTTTATTATGGCTTACTTTATTAATACAAGTTCTTCAAAAATGACTTAAATTTTACTATATTTGCACAAATTTTTTGAATAAGGTCAAGCTTGAGTAATTTAAAATGGAGAGAGTATAGACTTATTACAAAACCAATTGCATAAATGTAGACTAATTGACAAGACAGATCTATTAAGCCTAATTAATCCATCATTAGCACATGTTTACAGAGGAAAAGGAAATCCTACGGGTTGGATTGCTCGTGTGTCCACGGGACAAATCCCATTTGAAATGGATGGTGTGAGTTTGTCAAATGCTCGACAAGCCGCTAGATTAGCGACGCATAAACCATGTTCGTCAACCAAGTTTGTTCAGTGGTCGTAACGTAATTGGTTAGTGGGGAAAAACTGGGCCCGGACTCAAAAGAATTTTACGAAGTGTTTGTTCCTGAACAAGGGAAGTGGAAAGACAAAGATGGATAGGGAGCTCGCCTCCTTCTTTTTTGTAATCGCTGAAATTGAAATTGTACAACGACCCTTCTTGTTCCAGGCATACGACCCTGAGACGTGACGGTGTCACTTTTCCGGCCCGGTAAAGTGACAGTTATATAAATAAGAATAAGAAAGAGAAGCATGATGTTGTCGTGTTGTCAGCAATCAAATTATCGTAAATAGATAGTACGGTTGCGTTGTTTCAATTTGTGTTTGTCGGTCCTTGGGTTACGAAGGTGTGGGCCCACTTACTAATATGGAGAGGGTTCCACATGAAAAAGACAATCTTGAACTTCTTCGTTTCGTTGGTAGAACCAACGACGACCAAAATCCAAGTCTCCCTTTTTTGGGAGTAGAGCTGAAAAAGATGGGAAATTCCAATGATTCTTCGTTCATTAGAATGTCGATTCCTCACAATCGCTCTTTGTGATGCTACGGAACCATGGCAATTAGGATCTCAAGACGCAGCAACACCTATGATGCAAGGAATCATTGACTTACATCACGATATCTTTTTCTTCCTCATTCTGATTTTGGTTTTCGTATCACGGATATTTGAAATGAAACAAATTCCTCTTCATTCTGTTGTGCTCAGCGAAGGAACTGCCTAAGCATACTTTTGCGGATCCAAACTTCTTTGCTCTTTCTAAGTCTTCTTCTTGCATATAAGAACGCAACTCTTGCAAAAACCCGGATTTGAGTAGTAAGCGGCATCCCCTCTGAGTTGTGAGTAAGCGGAACCATTCTGTTTTTGTTCTTCTCCAGATTCTGACCGGTAGGAATTTGCCTATGAAACAAATTCCTCTTCATTCTTTTGTGCTCAGCGAAGGAACTACCTAAGCATACTTTTGCGGATCCAAACTTCTTTGTTCTTTCTAAGTCTTCTTCTTGCATATAAGAACGCAACTCTTGCAAAAATCCGGATTTGAGTAGTAAGCGGCATCCCCTCTGAGTTGTGAGTAAGCGGAACCATTCTGTTTTTGTTCTTCTCCTGATTCTGACCGGTAGGAATTTGACTATGATTTTTCCAACTGATATGTCGATATAGAAAGATCTCCTTATTTCTTCACCGCGGGTTCTCGCGTCATTTTCTTTAAAAGATATTAGATCACTGTGGGAAACTTTCAAATGAGTAATGGTTACCAGTCCATTATTCAAACAAACCCTTCGATGACTTATCGGCTGCCTTGCTTGAGGAAGAGTGTCACTAAAACAGAGACGAACCGGAATCACGTCCGATCTTGTTTCTTGATCGAGTAAAAAAAAGGGATATATGAAGTTCGTTTTCTTCCTCTGTGCATCTCCCTTATGGGTAAATCCCCATAATAAAGGGACAACTTTCGTGTAGTTTGTGATTTGATGTTACTATTTAGATTTTCTCTCTGAGAAAGATTTCTTTTAATGGATCTCCTCTTGTTCCTCAATCTTTGGAGAATGCGGTGTTGGATTAGAGAAAGTTCTCTGTTCCGAACATTTCCTGGAAGTAGATGACACATTTTAAATCTTAATGCTGGCATATTTCGTCGACTCAGTCTTTTTCGCCACATCGCGTATAAAGGGAATCGAACCCAACTACGGAAAGTAGAAATCTCCATTCCTACACTAATTCGGCTCTTTTCTTGTCTCCAGACCTGTGAAAAACCACACTCGTACCAACACCCACGGAGAACGTTGCACCTCTTAAGATATTACCCAAAACCAGGCATATTCTCATATGCTTCACAACAACTAACATTTATAACCAACAACAACTACTACCAAAACCGAAGAGAAACGTTACCTTACAACGTTTATTTTATAAACTAGGAATCAAAACACAATTCCATAATAACACAACTACCTACGGCAGCTTCATTTTGCACACAGAGGAAGGAAGCGGGATGATCGTTATTTAAGATTATATGTGAATTGCTAATATTAAATAGGATTCCATTCTATTAAAGCAACCCAGTTCTCTTTGTCTTCAGGCTTTCATTCCGCAATCCACTTATTCGTTCCCTTCTTTCATATACCTCCCCACCAATAGATAGAGACAAATGGGAATAACCGAACCACGTCTACAAAATGCCAGTACCATGCTGCTGCTTCAAAGCCAACGTGATGCTTCTTGGTCAGGTGACCAAGATATTGGCGAATACCACATACGATCAAGAAAAGAGTACCTATAATCACATGAAAACCATGAAAGCCAGTTGCTAAGAAAAAGGTAGAACCATAAATACTATCCGAAATAGTGGAGGGTGCTTGGTAATATTCCATTCCTTGAAAGCCAGTGGATACTAGAGCCAGTGAAACGGTTGCTACTAAAGCGTAAACTGCTCGTTTTTCCTTCCCCGCGAGTATAGCATGATGAGCCCAAGTTATGGCTGCTCCGGATGAAGGGAGAATAGGGGTATTAAGAAGAGGGATTTCCCAAGGATCTAAGACCCCAATCCCTTTTGGGGGCCAAATACCTCCGATCTCTACCGTAGGTGCCAAAGAAGAATGAGAAGAAGCCCAAAAAAAAGCAAAAAGGAACATAACCTCCGAGACTATGAAGAGAATAGAACCATATCGAGGTCCTAATTGTACAGCTTTTGTATGATGCCCTTCCAACGTGGATTCACGTAGAACATCCCGCCACCATATGAACATGGTATAAAGAAGAAATATTAGGCCCAAACTGAGAAGTGTTGCACCCCCTTGAAATGAGTGCATGCACATCACACCTCCTACAGTGGTTGTCAAAGCTCCGAGTGAACCCGAAATAGGCCATGGACTTGGATCTACCAAATGATAAGAATGCCTCTGAGATTCAATCATAAACCACTTTGTCCCGGTTGTATGTAAACCCCCCTTCACCCTCATCCCCTAAAGTGGTAAAGAAGGAGGCACTTCTTTGTCTCATTAGGACAAACAAATAGGAAGGGATAGTTCTTTCATTGCATTGATAGAAGTGAGACTATCAAAAGATCTCTCTATTTTTTAGAGAAAAGAGTTGGCGTGGGTTCTACCAACGAAACGAAGAAGTTTTTGATTGGTCTTTTTCATGTGGAACCCTCTCCGGTTCCGAGTTATGAGAAATTAGAAGTTGCCCCAAAAAAATATCTATATAGAGAGATTAGATTATTCCTCATTGATGAAATCCAATAAAACCGAGCAAAATGCCTCTCCGTATCCGTCAGCTTCTTCCAGAATTTCGGCGAAGCCGCTCTTGATGGAGAAGTGGAAGCTGCAGGGTCGGCGCCTGACCCCGATGCAAACATTTCGCCATGACCCCCGCCCCCTAGTCTAGTCCCCTCAGCCGTCACTGGCGTCCGGCTCAACCTCCTCCGCGGGAGGCTTTTTATTGAGATCCTGGTCCAGCCCATCATTCAAAAAGAAAGAAAAGAGGTAAGTATCCCTAGCTTTCTCACAAGGCTGACAACATAAAGACACGACAATCGCATGCAGCCTCACATAATCAGAAAATAACAACACGCACAAGCTTAACACTCATATATTTTTATGGATAATATGGACATAAGATCCATAGGATCGAAATAAATATATGAGCCATTAATAAGATTAAGATAACCGAGCACCATTTTCCAATAGAGGGAATCGATTCCACATTCCTGGAGGTTGTTGTACACATCTGCCAGATAGGCAGGGGTTATATCAACATCCCCGAGGATGAATAGTGTAAAATCCCTAATCGGCCAGCTTGGAGGTAAGTCCCTGTCCGGAGAGAGGTAGAAAAGATGATAAAGTTCTAAGCAAATTCGCTCAAAATCTTCACCCAGATCTCTTTCATAGGTTGGGTTCAGACCAGGATGGTCTTCATAAATTCCAGTTTCTTCTCTCTGCGGAATCATCATACCATTACTATCAAGATTCGCAGCATTACTTGTATGGGATCCGCCGATTATTGTGTGACCAGAGCTTACAGTCGTATGAACAGAGCTATCTGTTGAGTTTAGGCTAGCTTTGTCAAACTGAAAGATACGGCGTTCTCCTCTTTGGAGATTAACTGTAGAACTACTTGAAGACGACTGGCTTGCCTGATCGAAGTTAAAGACACGGCTAGGACTTCTTCTTCTCGGATTCAACATTGCACCCCAATATTTCCATCTATTCCTGCTACCCCGTTGTTTCTAAAATCAGCTAACAACTGTCCTTAGAGAGATTCCCCAAGGAAAGCCTTCTTTTCTTTTGAGAACGTGAACATGAGCGGTAGACTGAACACCCACACAATCTCTCTTTTAAAGAGAGAGACTGTCATCGCCATCTCTTTGGACATGCATGTGTTACGAAAATGGACTGAACTGAATGAAGAGTGATGTGACTAAGCATTTTCGATCTTAGGCGGACGATGGGTTACTGGGTCTACGACCTCGCAAGGCACTACTGTAGAGCTCTTTGGGCCTGACGCTTTATCAATCCAAAATGGAAAGAAGGACTCTATCTATCACCTACGTCAGTTCGAGTCTTGCGAGTCGCTCATTTATTCGGGGGAGTTCCACAGGCCTATCTATTATACGATAATTCTCATATGCGAGTGCCGAGTTGTTTCAAGTCTATGAATCCTCGCTCAGCTCCAGCTGAAAAGGTCTAATAAGTAGGCAAATTTTCCAGTAGAAAACATTTGTGGGTTGAGTCGGTCAACTATAAATGTAAAGAACATAAAGGAGATACTTTCTAGCCCATGTGTGTAGCATCTGAGTTTTCCAGCACTATCACTGAACTAGTACCGTACTTTCCATTTAGTCAATGATTAAAACTATCTAGTATTGATGGCTTCTTCCCCGTCCAGAGTAGAAGGCACAGGCCTTTTTTAATAGATCGAATTCCCAACTCCAACTCTTTGATTTCCTATAGTAAGTGTTCATTCACCATGATTGACCTTACTACATTTCCTCAGACTCTTTCTTCTCAAGAATGGGGATCTCTTTCTTTATTCACTGCTTTCTGGGTTGGACAGCTCTACTAGCTATACCATACAACGCCCTCCCTGCCGAAACTACAAGCAATACAAGGACGCCTGGCTGCCGGATTGACTGAAGAATTCTTCTCACAACTCTTTTTTAGCCGGCCTTTACTTAGTTATTATCCTCTGAAGTGGTACTTGAGTGGGATGGAATACAATAGCTAGGTGGTGAGTGACATACTGACATTTATGTGCTGACAGCTAACTTTACTAGAGGATGGATTCTCTTATGAGAAAACACACACTCCTGGGATGGCTTCTTTTCTTTCTTCTGAAGTCAGAATTACCATGCATAACATGATAATTCCTCTATGGCGTGTGCTCCTATCCTATGTAATGACTTTCCTCCTTTTTCATGCCTCGTGCGCGTGCATAAGCTACGAGTTCCCTGGCCCACCCTAGTTCATCTAATAGTGAGACTGTTCATTTCTTTTTTTAAATGAGTTTACCGAATTGACAACTCTTCTTCTTTTTTACTTTATAGAGAGAGAATTTAGCAGCATTTACAATTCATATTACGCAATAAAATAAGAAGAGACAGCTACATGAGTAGGCGAGCATTAATTTGAGCTGCCTTAGTTCTTCACAAGAAGCAAGCCCCTAAGATAATAAGTTGTAGTGGGTGTCCTCTTTCCAGATGCGAAAGGCTTCTTTCTCTCTACTCTTTATATTATAGTGGAGATGCTAAAAACAAATGATTCAAACCTGCTTGCCCTTCTGATTTATTCCTTGCTGGCACTATGCTGACCGAGGGAGGGTTTTGATGAATATTGGTCATCACGCGTGGACTTCTCTTCAGGCCTCGTTTTCCCTTATAGATTGCACACCGGCCTTCGCCTTTACCTGGCGTGAGCTGACCAGAGGAGAAGAAGGTGCGGAATCAGCCTGAGAATCTTCTGCTAATCAGTCAAAATCCTCTTTGGTTCTACCGCTCAGAAAGGAATTGTTGGTGTCTAGCTCAGCCACTAGCAAGGAAAGGAGCAGATCATCCCGGTATCCCAGCAGAAGCGGCATAGGGTCAAGTTGAAGAGTCACCCTTGCTTTCATCAGAAGTCATTCCTTCTTTCGACACTAGGTAAAGACAAGGAGGCGGCTTCGGTAAAGAAAGAACCGACGGGAGAGAAGATGGCCTAGCTCGCGGGGAGAACTACTGAAACAAGAAAAGGTGGCCGGGCTTAGAATGAGGGAAAGGAAGGAGTCGAGGTGGAAAGTTGCTCCTGCTTTTTTGAATATGTAAAGGGCTGGTTGAGGTGCTGATCTTGGTTGCTCTGCTCTCTCTATTCCTATGAGAAAGGAAAGGTTGGCCAAGCTAGAACATCTATAGTGACAGACGAGGGCGAATCGTAACTAGAAGAAGGAGACTACCTCCAAACTACTTCAAATCAATAAATTGTGGGGAGCATTCTGGCTTGCAGTGCTTGGCCTGTTCGTACTAACTAACAGTCATGATATTCAAGGTACGTATCTTGATAAGATCAGGCAACGGAAAAAGCTTGGCTCGCGAAGGGTAATGGACAGAGCCGGCTTGGTTCGGTGTATATTCTATTGGCCTGGCTGTCGAGTACTTATTCTAACTAACTACCAACTAGGCAAGGAAGTCATATACTTGAGCTTTGCCACTTGGCCATTACAGATATTCATTAAAGGGCTGAGTACCCCCAATGGGGTAGCCGTCCATGCCGTGAAAAGGAAACCGAAGAATAATAGCGAAGATATCACTAAGGAAGATAAGGTTTTATCTTTTTTTTCGAAAATACAGGAGAGCTGCGCATCTTTGTATTTAAAGAGAGGAGAAACGGTCCCTTACAAATAGTGCCTCATCACTCCGGACCGAGCTATGATGGGCAGCTTACATACATAGATGTAACCTTATAAAACACACACAAAGGGTGAGACCTGACCTAAGCGAATTAAAGACTGACTAACCCGGTTCTAGAACGCGACCCGACTCGAGTGCCCGCAGGCCTCGGGCACCAGCAAAACACCAGAGTTGGTGCTCATCCTCAAATGCTCGCAGAATATTATTGATGCTCGAGATAGCTCCTTCGAATACACATGAGTTGCGATGTTTCCATAGCAACCAAGCTCCCAAAATAATAATAGAGTTCAGCCCTTTCCTCTGCTCCTTTAAAACTTTTTTAACTGCCCACCTCCACCAATTAGCAAAAGAGATTTCATCCTGATCTGGTACACATTGATGCAGTCCCCAATGTTGGAATATCTTGAACCAAAACTGACGAGCAAAGACACAGGTTGTGAGCAGGTG
Organism: Panicum virgatum; assembly: GCF_016808335.1. Classification (NCBI taxonomy): domain Eukaryota; kingdom Viridiplantae; phylum Streptophyta; class Magnoliopsida; order Poales; family Poaceae; genus Panicum; species Panicum virgatum. Next base: position 48,760,706 of record NC_053152.1, read on the forward strand.
TTGGACGTCTTTGTCGCATTGATCACATAGAGGACATTGGCTTGGATGCGGCAAGCCACACCTCGCAAGCCGGTCGGCCGTCCAGCAGCGGTTGCGGATTGCAAGCCAGAGAAAAACCTTGCATTTGGCAGGGGCCCGTGACTTCCATAATCTCCTCCACGGTTCAAATAAAACCTTTCCATTCAAGAAAGCTTTATATGCAGATTTAGAGGAGTACTGACCGGATGCATCAAACAGCCAAACATGGTTATCTTCACTCTGAATAAGCGTCACTTCATGAATGATATCCCACAGCTGAAAGTACTCGAACAACCCGATCAGTGAGAGGCCTCCTTGTATATCTCTGGGCCAGCTGTGATCAAAGAGAGCTTCGGCCACTGTGCGACTGTTGCGAGTCCTTGTGGGAACAAAGGCAACTACCGTAGGTGCTAGCTCAGATATGGTACAGCCGAATAACCATTTGTCATTCCAGAAAATTGTGTTGGTGCCATTGCCAATATGACTCTCAATTGCGATGGAGAAGAGAGCCTTCGCATTGTTGTGAATGGGGATGTCCAGACCCCTCCAAGGCTTATTGAAATCTGTTTTCATTGCCCACAGCCACCGAATTTGCAATGACCAAGCCATGATTTCCAGGTTGAGAATACCCAGGCCACCATATTCAAGTGGTAAGCAAACCTTGTCCCATGAAACTAGACAGGAGCCTCCATTTGCTTGCTTTCTGCCTTTCCAAAGGAAACCACATCTAATCTTATCAATTGCCTTGATGAACCACTTCGGGACATTGATAGCAATAAGCACATAAATAGGGATGGCCGATAGGACAAACCGTACCCAAGTGGCTCGGCCCGCCAAGTTCATTAGAGAGGCCCTCCAACTCGGCAGCTTGTCACCTATCTTCTCAATCCAAGGCAAAAGATCAGATTTCCTCAATTTCTTGTCCGAGATAGGGAGGCCCAAATAAGTACAAGGGAACTCCGAGGTTGTGCAAGGCATGACTGTGCGCACCTCATCAACCTGCCCCTCATCACACCGGATAGGGATGACACAACTTTTTTGTAGATTGGTTTGGAGGCCCGAAGCCTCTCCAAATTTGCCAAGAATTTCCATGGTTAGATTCATTTCATCCTCCACCGGTCTTATGAAAAGGACGACGTCGTCGGCATAGAGGGATACTCTTTGCCCCGGGTTTCGTCGAGATAGTGGCAGCAAGAGACCAAGATCACTAGCTTTTGTGATGAGGCTGTTCAATACATCCATTACCAAGATAAACAACATGGGAGACAACGGGTCGCCTCGTCGCAATCCACGTTTATGCCGGATCTGATCACCTAGTTCCCCATTCACCATCACACGAGTGGAAGCTGTGGACAACAAACAAGAAACCAAGTTGCGCCAAGAAGGACCGAAACCCAAATGATCCAGAATTTCCAACAAAAAGGACCAAGCCACCGAATCAAAGGCTTTAGAAATATCGAGCTTGAGGAAGAGGCTCGGTACCTTTTGCTTGAACATCACCTTGACCGTTTGCTGCACCAAAATATAGTTGTCGTGGATACATCGTCCACGGATGAATGCACTTTGATTGGAAGCCACCAAATTATTAAGGTAGGGAGCCAACCGATTTGCCAACAATTTTGTCACCAATTTTGCAAAGCTATGAACCAGACTTATGGGATGAAAGTCTTTAGGTGAGATAGCATCGGCCTTCTTGGGAATGAGTGTGAGATACGCCGAATTTAGCAGCCATAATTTACTAGCATTGCCTTGTTGTAGAGTGATGATGGCTGCCATGAAATCCATCTTGATCAAATGCCAACAAGACTTATAAAATCTGCCGGTGTAGCCATCCGGACCCGGGGCTTAGTCTGCCGGCAATGACTTGATAGTGTCCCACACTTCATCGTCCGTGATAGGAGCATCAAGGGCTGAGAGATCAATACCTTCCCTATGGAAGAAATCAAGGTTTAGAGTCGATGGGCGATCAAACGCTGTCCCCAAAAGGCCCTCGAAATAGTCAAACATGATCTCTTGTTTCCCTTCCTGAGTTGTTACAACCTGATCGTCTTGTTGCAACTTGGGAATGAAGTTTTTCTTCTTGCGAAAACCAGCTTGCCTATGAAAAAATGCTGTATTAGCGTCACCGTCTTTGAGATAGCGAATGCGCGACCGTAAACGAGCAATTGTCCGTTCAAGCGAAGCTAGCACGAGACAATGCTTTTTGAGTTCATTCCGCAACCATGTTTCATCCCCATTCAGCTGACGATGGTCTTGTGCAATTTCTAGGCGATGGAGAATTTCCCGAGCGAGGGCAAGCTGAGACTTTACATGACCGACCTGTTTGTGGCTCCATGATTGCAGCGCCCGAGTGAGCCTCTTGAGTTTGAGAGAAACCCTTTCAAGTGGACAAGACTCCCGAATAGGTTCATACCAAGATGATGCGACCGTGTCATGAAATCCAGGAAGTTTAGTCCAAAAACTTTCAAAGTGGAATCGTTTCTCCCCATGAAAACGCTCTTTGAGTCCAAGTACCAAAGGATAGTGATCTGAAATTTCGGTTGCTTGGCTTTGCAAAATGCTATCTGGAAACATGGCTTCCTAGTAATTTGTACAAAGTACTTTGTCTAATTTGACAAGGGTCGGGGCCTCTCTCTCATTCGACCAAGTATACCGTCTCCCAAGTAACGGAATTTCTTTGAGCTCAAGATCATTAACAAATCGTCGCGCCCCATCAAAGCTCTGTTCAAGTTCTCGTTATTTTTGTCCTCTGCGGAATAGATCATGTTGAAGTCACCGGCCAAAATCCAAGGCCCTACTGAAAGGATCGTGGCCCAAGAATGGGGGGGTTGAATTGGGACTTTTTCAAATTTCTACTTAGTCCTTAACCTAGACTAGTATTGCCCAATCTACAAATTTGAAACCTAGTCACTAGAGCATGCTAGCAAAAGGTCCTTAGGTAGGTAAACACACTATCATGATCATTTTGTCTAGATGATTGCACACTAACAAGATCAAAAACCTAAGCAAGAGCTCAAACTACCATTCTAGTTGTCTTAGTCAATCTACAAGCAATCAAAAGCAAGAATAACAACAAATGGATTTAATTGCTTGAAATAAAAGTAAGCGACACGAGACAACCAGATTTTTTCCCGTGGTATCGAGGAGTTGACGCTCCCCCCTAATCCACGTTGGAGCACCCACACAAGGGTATAGCTCCCTTGCTTCACCAAGGAGCAAGTGATCACTAAGAATGCTCCTTCTCCATCTCCGGAATGGCGAGCTTCACACCGTGTACAATCTTCTTGTCTTGGGGCTCCCACAAACTCCAAGAGCTCACCAAGAACCTCCCAATCACCAAGACCGGCTAGGTGCCGTCAAACACCAAGAGTAACAAGCTCCTAAGCCTTCAATTGACCTACACTCAGTTGGCCCTAGCTCAAGCACACTTGCTACACTTGCAAAGGATGAATTCTTCAAGGTTGAAGCACAAACAATGTACTAGATCTTCTCTCTTTTGCTCAAATCACTTTCTCTTCTTCTCAAGGGTGGCCTCAGGTATTCAGGGTGTCAAAAGTCACTTCAAATGAGCCAGGGGGTGCCCTTATATAGAGTGGAAAGAGTTACATAGCCGTTGGAAGTCCACTGCAGAAAAATCGAGACCACCGGAAGAACCGACGGGATAGAAAGTGAAAGCATCGGTTCAACCGGTCTCTCTGTGTCCAATTAGTAGCCGTTGGGGTTCTGACACAGTATCCAGGCTTGCGTCATTGCACCGGTGCATGCTCCGTAGGGGCATCGGTTCAACCGGTGTTGAAGAGGTTCACTGATCAACTCAAGCAAGCTCTCTGGAACATAGTATATCCAATGCACCAGTGCTTGATTCTGAAGCGTCGGTTCAACCAGTGCTGAAGGCGAGTTGAGGTCCACCAAAACATGATCTCTAGAATATAGTACATCTAATGCACCGGTGCTTATCTTTTTGACCATCAGTTTAACCGGTGCTATAGAGATTGTTGATTTGATTTCTGCTTGCATCCAGAGAGATAGACCGACAGGGCGTCGGAACTTCCGCCAAGCATCGGATGCTCCGATGCTAGGGCATCGGTTAAACCGGTCCTGCTGTTTTTCTTTGTTTTCGACTGAATTGACTTGGATTTGAACGTAACTTCGATTGTTTCTTCTTCCAAGCGTTGTGTTAACTTCTATTGACCATCTTGGGCTGTTTTTGAGCGAGTGTGCAAGATTTCTAAGGCCAACTCAATTTTAGTCAAGTTACTAACTCATGAACCCCTCTTAATAGTATGGTCAAGAACTAAAAACTATAAATCCTAGCTAAATCAAGTGTCCTTCATCTCCTTGTGACACTTGAGACTAGAAAGGTCCTTAATCTTTAAAATTGAGTCCTTGGCACACATGGTTGTTCTGAATTGAGGGGTCTCCTTTCACATTTCATATGAGACTAATCTAATCATTAATTTTTCCTTCAAAACACACGTTAGTCGCATATGGTTGTCATTAATCACCGAAACTTACCATAAGCATTTATCGGCCTAGATGCACTTCAATCTTCCCCTTTTTGGTGATTGATGACAACACAAAGTAGAGATGCAAAGATGTGAAATTGAAACACGAACAACAAGCATGCATTACTAGAAATAAAGCACATGTAGGGACATGTTAACACAGAGCATACACAATATCCAAATAACATGTCCATACACAAAATCCATGAAGATCCAAACACGCCACAAACCACCAAGCTCCCCCTATCTCTACTCCCCCTATCTCCCCCTTTGGCAACAAAGCACCAAAAAGGAAGGCCATCTAGTCCTGAGCTGGATAAGGCGGGGTCTTCAGACTCGGTCCGGTGGAGAACTGAGCGGCGGAGTCGTCAGCGTCGTCGTCCGTCCAGTCTTCATCGACCGAAGAGGACTTCTGCTCGACCGGAGTCATCGGAGCAGCAGAAGTAGCTGGACTAGCGGTAGCAACTGGCTCGGTGACGACTGTGGAGTCCGTAGGAGGAGCAGACATGACGGGAGTCAGGTCTGGCTGAGTAGGGCACACAACGGACGGACGCATCACCTCAGGCTGTGAGGGAGACTTGAACGTGAGGGACTGAGCTGAGGGGTGCTGTAGATGATGCAGAACCTGCTGCTGCCTGAGGAACTCTGCACGCTGCTCGGCAGTCCAGACACTAGGTTGTGGAGCAAGAGCCGGAGCAGTAGTGAAAGTAGGAGCAGGGCTGGCAAACAACCCGGTCTGAAGAAGTGGTGACATCGGGAAGGACGCCAAGGGTGTCTGCACAAAACCGCCAACAGGTGGAGTAGGAGCAGTGGGGTCGAACTTGAGCTGCTGGGGTGTAGGGAGCTAAGGCTCAGGCAGTCCAGTGTGACGGTACAGCTGACCGAAGCATCCCGAGAAGAAGGTGAACATCTGCTGCTGAATCTGGGACTGTTGCTGAAGCTGTAACCTCATGGCCTCCTGCTACTGTTGGATCCCCTCAAGTACTAGTGTCTGGGCCTCCTGCTGGCGAGCCTGCTCGCTTGCATCCTCAGCTGAGCTGCAGTAAATCGGTCCTGCTGGTCAGAGAGCCTCTGAAGAATGGCGGCGAGTGCATCGGGCTGTGTGACCTGTGCAGTGGTAACTGGAGGAGCAGGGGTGCGGGCTGCACCAGAGGATCCTGCCTCATCATCATGAGCACCTCGAGGGACGGTAACAGTGGGTATGAAATCCTCGTCATCCTCTGAGTCTGTGACCAGGTAGTGTGGGAGCTGGGCCTCTGCTGCTGCAAGTGAAGCGTCCTCAGCTGCAGTGGGATCATCCACAACTCTACCCTCAGCCAAAACACGCTCATCCAGAATCCGCTGTGCCCTGCGCTGGCCTCTCGGGCCATGACGACCGTCTCGAGGAGTAGTAGGCGAGTAAAAACTGAAGTGCGTCCTCGACTGCTCCAGCTCATCCATATGCTCATTCTAACTGAGCTGAGCGAGTATCCAGCAGATCCAATGAGCAAAAGGATGGCGACGGTGAACTGTCATCCCATCTAAGATCACATCCTCTAGCTCGCAGATAAAGAAGTCGACGAGGTCAAAGTCTCGTCCTGTCATGATATACAGTAGAAGCCACTGCTACAGAGCTGTGATCCCCTCGTTGTATCCAATCCGGAACAACAGACTCTTCCTCAAAGCTAGGTGTACGGAGTGAGCTACGGGAGTCTGTCTGTCCGGGGTCCTTGGTGTGCCAGGCAGAAAAGGCTGCTGAAAGAGAACGCTGACCTCCTCGTCAGACGGTGAGTGAGTCTCATGAGGACGACGAGGAGGCACTGTGTTGCCATAAGCCTAATAGTGCAAGAAGTGTGGCTCCTCGGCAATCTGAACTCCTAGCAAGGTAGCCAAACGTGCTCGAGTCAACCTATAATGCCTCTGCTGGAACATGAAGTCAATGAACTGCCGGTCCTCCTCAACAAATAGGGTGGCATAGAAAACACGAACCCACTCTCTGATGTACCGAGACCTCTCATTCAGCAGAGCTGGTAGACCCTCATATCTCTCAAACAAAGGGAGGATAGGAATGCCTCCTACTGCCATGCGCATAGCCACCCAGTGAAGCATTTTGTGCTCACTGATCTTGATGTCCATCTGGGTATAAGAGTGGTAGAAAGATTCCTGGAGCAGAGTGTGAAAGCGACAGTCAACTCCAACATCCCTCTGCTCAGGAAACCACTGCTCCGGGGTGACATATCTCAATCTCTTGACCCTAGGTCCTGCAATGCCCCAAAGAACAAGCAGCTCAACCTGTGGAGGCTCCACCTCTGCACCACTGTCCTGACCAGCTGCCTCTCTCTCACTGTCACGGCCTGCTGCCCTGTGAGCACCACCACCTCGAGTCCATGGATGTGAGCGGGACTCAGGAGTGGTCTGAGCTGTCTGAGTACGTCCTGAGCAACGTAACTGCTACTGTGGCTCCCCCTGAGCCTGAGGATCTCTGATCCTGAGTGAACCCTGCCTGTCTGCTGCATCTGCAACTGCCTCTGCTCTCTCTCGCTCTCGGTCCTCACGAGTGCGCTTCTTCTTCTGCACAACCTGCTTGCCCTTGCCCTTTTTGTCTCTTGCCATCTATCATAGAGAATCGATAGAAGATAATGGAATTAAGACAGGGAATTATGCATATACGAGATATCCACTAAAGGAAAGAATGTCCTTAAGCAAAGCATGGAATGATATGAGCCTATTATGGTGAGATCTAGTGGATAACAACTCACTAACACCCTAAAAAGAACTATTGAAGTAACAAGATTCGATGTGAGTGAGCATGGCAAGGATATATGTAAACATGTGTGTAAAGGATAAGAACACGGAGATACATCACATGCTAGGAGGGGCAGCACCATACCCTTGCTAACCCGAGAATCGGTCGAGAAGAAATCGAAGAAAAAACCTAAGAGGCAATTCCTCGAACACCTTGCGTGCCCTTGAACCGAGGGTGGAGGGAACTCAAATCGGGCTTGAAAGCATGCGCGTGGGAGACAGTGTAGAGCAGGAGAAGCTGCGCGCGTGGACAGGGTGCGTCGGCGGCGGTGGTGAGCGGCGGCGCGGCGGTAAAGAGGCGGTGCTGCGGGTGTGGCGCAGGCGCGGTGCGTGCGTGGCGCGGGCGCAGTGAAGGCTCGGCGCGGGCGCGGAGTGCTGCGGCGGTGGCGCGCATGCAAGCTGTGGCGGAGCGGCGTACGAGAGGCGGCGGAGCGGTGCGCGAGCGGCGGCGGAGCAGTGTACGGGCGAAGGCGCGGGTGCGGGGGCGGCGGTTTCGCGAGGAAGAAGAAAGGAGCCGCGGTGACTGATGCGCGGGGCCCGTGGACGGGTTAAGTGAAATAGGACGAGCGGGGCCGCCAACCCTAAAGCACCGGAAGGTCCGATGGTTCGGAGATATAGGCATCGGTGTATCCATCGGTGTAAGGTTGACCAGATCTGGATGAGTTTGAACGCGGTCAACTGAGGGCATCGGAAGAACCGCTACTGAACCATTGGAACATCCGACGGGCGTCGGTGCAACTGCAGGAGGAAGGTCCAGAGACACTGCACGGGCCAAAACTCCACGCAGTAGCACCGGTTGAACCGATGCAATGGCGTCGGGTCATCCGCCAACCATCGGATGCACCGGTGGCCGTCGGTGTAACAGTCGGAGGTTGTTCCAGAGACGATGCAGAAACTGAGCCACGAAGAGTTAAGCACCGGTTGAACCGATGCATGGAAAAACAAGGCGTCGGTTTAACCGGTGGTTTAGGAAATTTTCTGCTGAACTACAAACTCTACTTCTGATCCAAATTTTCAAAACCAAAGCCATAAACACTCAATTTGGACCATTTTCGGGAGACAACCTCACCCCTCAAACACTCATACATATAATGCTCGATAAGCTTTTACATAAACATAGGCAAATTAAGATCCAAGCGATGTTTTAAACACAAAACCAAATGTATGAGCCACTTTGCCTATGAACTTTAGAGATTGAAACTTTAAGTTCGATAGGACGTGACTCAATAGGCATGAAAGTGCAACATTGATCTTATCATCCTTGTAGAGATGATATATCATATTTAGCATGAATATCTTTCTCGAAGTGTGATTTGCTCCCTTGTGATGCTACTAACGTGATGCAATGCCAATGCAAAGCTAGAAATTAAACATGGATGCATTCTATATGACAAGCACATGCATTGCAAAAATTTAAATCTATCTTGTCAAGTTTGAACCCTTGGCAAGCTTCTTCATGATGAACCATTCTTCATGCCATGAGCGAAACCAAGACCACCGGTTCATACAAGACCCATGTTCATCACTATCTTGACAAGGTTAGACAAGCCCCTAGCATTTGTACATATGAAATGCATCTATATGACAAGGCAATTATATGACGTTAGAAGCATCTAGAACGTTAAGCTCACTTCGCAACCTACAAAAGGTGCTCTCATCTAGAGGTTTGGTGAAGATATCCGCCAATTGATCTCTGGAACGAACACCACAAAGTAGTATATCATTCCTTGCCACATGATCTCTTAGAAAGTGATGGCGAATATCTATGTGCTTGGTGCGAGACTGTTGAACCGGGTTATTAGCAATTTTAACGGCACTCTTGTTATCACAAAGGAGCGGGATCCTATCTAATACTACACCATAGTCCAAGAGGCTTTGCTTCATGTAGAGGATTTGAGCACAACAAGCCCCGGCGGCAATATATTTCGCCTCCGCGGTTGACAAGGCCACGGAATTTCGTTTCTTTGACGACCAAGAGACCAAGGAACGCCCTAGCAAGTGGCACCCACCCGATGTACTCTTGTGATCCACACGACATCCGGCAAAGTCCGAATCCAAGTATCCCAAGAGGGTAAAACTAGCGCCTTTGGGGTACCACAAGCCTATGCTAGGCGTATGCTTGAGATATCTAAGGTTCCTCTTAACGGCACTAATGTGTGATTCCTTAGGATTAGCTTGAAAGCGAGCACACATGCATACGCTAAACATGATATCGGGTCTAGATGCGGTTAGGTAAAGAAGCGACCCAATCATAGAACGATAGAGAGTTTGGTCAACCGATTTACCTCCCTCATCCAAGTCAAGATGTCCATTTGTTGGCATTGGAGTCTTGATCGGCTTGCAATCATCCATCTTGAATTTCTTGAGAATATCCTTTGTATCCTTTTCTTGATGGATGAAAATCCCTTCCTTCAATTGCTTGATTTGAAACCCAAGGAAGAAATTGAGCTCACCGATCATGGACATCTCGAATTCCCTAGCCATCATTTCTCCAAATTCTTTGCAAAGAGTGGGGTTAGTTGAACCAAAAATGATATCATCAATATAAATTTGACATACGAATAACTCTTCATTGATGATTCTTGTGAATAGAGTTGTATCCACCCTCCCGATCTTGAAGCCCTTGTTGAGAAGGAAGTCACGAAGGCGTTCATACCAAGCCCTTGGCGCTTGCTTGAGCCCGTAGAGCGCCTTGTGCAACCTATAAACATGATTAGGATATCTAGGATCCTCAAACCCGGGAGGTTGTTCAACAAACACCAACTCATTAATAAGGCCATTTAAGAACGCACTCTTCACATCCATTTGAAAGAGTTTCATGTTATGATGTGAAGCGTACGCTAAAAGGATACGGATGGCTTCAAGTCTTGCAACGGGAGCAAATGTTTCACCAAAATTCAACCCTTCAACTTGTGCAAAGCCCTTTGCCACAAGTCTTGCCTTGTTGCGAATCACTATACCATGCTCATCTTGTTTGTTGCGGAAGACCCACTTAGTACCAATGATATTCTTGTCTTGAGGACGTTCTTCAAGAACCCAAACTTCATTATGAGTGAAGTTGTTGAGCTCTTCTTGCATGGCCATCACCCAATCCGGGTCCTCAAGAGCTTCATCTATATTTGTGAGTTCCAAGCAAGAAACAAACGAGTAATGTTCACAAAAAGAGGCATATTGACGTCTACGAGTTCTTACTCCACCGGAGGGGTTACCCATGACCAAGTCAATGGGATGATTTCTTGAAGTTCTTGTAAGCCTCTCTTGTGCTTGAGACGTTGATTCTTCTAGTGGTTCGCCATCTTGATCTTGAGTTTGGGCTTGTTCACTTGTGATGTGCGTGTCATCAAATGGAAGTTGTTCTTCAATCACTTGTTCATTTTGGGCATCATGGAAAGGGGGTGAGGCATCATCTTCTTCATCGGATGACTCATCATGGTGATGTGATGGTGTAGACTTGTCTTCATCCTTTGAGTCATCCTTGGAAGTGACTTCAACTTGAGTGGATGAGGCTTGTAGCTCTTCTACCTCCTCCTTTGGCTTGACTTGCCCAATAGTGATGTTCTTCATGACTTCTCGAAGTGGTTCATCACCTACATCATCACAAGAGAAAACTTCCCCTTGAGAGCCATTAGTCTCATCAAACTCCACATCACAAGTTTCTTCAATCTTGCTACTAGCACTATTGAATACTCGATATGCTTTGGAGTTTGATGAATAACCAATAAGAAAACCAACATCACATCTACTTTCAAACTTGCCTAGGTGCTTCCTTTTCTTGAATATGTAGCATTTACAACCAAACACCCGGAAGTAGGAGATGTTGGGCTTCCTCCCAACGAGAAGCTCATAGGGTGTCTTTCCCAAGAAGCGGTGGAGATAAACTCGGTTGGATGCATGGCATGCAGTGTTGATGGCTTCCGCCCAAAATCTTTGTGAGATGCCATAGTCATCCAACATTGCTCTTGCAAGAGTGATTAATGTCTTGTTCTTCCTTTCCACCACTCCATTTTGTTGGGGTGTGTATGTTGATGAAAACTCATGCTTGATTCCCATGTCGTTGCAAAGCTCTTCTACTTGAGTGTTCCTAAACTCCATGCCATTGTCACTCCGGACCTTCACAACACTTGACTCAAATTCATTTTGAGCTTGCTTGACAAAAATCTTGAAGATTCCCATAGTCTTGCTCTTGTCCTCTAAAAAGAAAGTCCAAATATATCTAGAGTAATCATCAATAATTACAAGACAATAGAGATTACCGCCAAGACTTTTGTAGGTGGTTGGCCAAAAGAGATCCATGTGTAGTAGCTCCAAGATTCTTGATATTGACAAATAAGCCTTCATGGGATGTGATGATGCAAATTGCTTCCCGGCTTGACAAGCACTACACAATTTGTTTTTGTCAAAAGTAACATTTTTGACATCAACCACCATACCTCGTTTGAAGGCCTTCTTGAGTTGGCTCATGCCAATATGAGCAATGCGGCGATGCCAAAGCCAACCCATGGAGTTCTTGGAGAAGAGACATGTCGCCAAGCTTGCATCATTAGATGAGAAATCAACAAGGTAAATGTTACCATGTCGAAATCCTTTGAATATTAAGCTCTTGTCCTCCTTGCTTGTCACTACAACCTCACTATCACTAAAGGTGCATATTAGTCCTAAATCACAAAGTTGAGCAATAGATAACAAATTAAAACTAACTGACTCAACAAGCAACACATTAGAGATAGAAAGATACTTGATAATGGCTACCTTACCCAAACCTACCACTTTTCCTTTTGAGTTATCACCAAAGGTGACATGTTCATAATCGCCCACATCTTCATCTAGTGAGGTGAACATCTTTACATAGCCGGTCATGTGTTGTGTACATCCGCTATCAAGCACCCAATGCTTGCCACCGGCTTTGTAGTTCACCTACACACAAATGAATCACTTTTGAGGTTTGGGAACCCAAGCAAGTTTGGGTCCTTTGACATGAGTTACTAAAGCTTTAGGAACCCATAGTTGGCGTGGTAGATTTCCCTTCATGTGAGTGCCAATAAACTTTGACTTAACCTTGCCGCTTTTAAACTTGCTTAACAAGAAATGATGTTCATTGAATTGAGACTTGTAATTAAGAGGCAAGGTAGGAGGTGGACGAGTAGGAATTGGACACTCCCTTGTGTGATGCCCGGTGATTTGACAATGTTGACAATATGAGCCAACTTCCTTGTTGAAGCATGCCTTGAGCTCCGGCGACTTGGGACAATTTTCTGGAGGCTTAGGAAATGATCCAAGTCCATTTGTCCCAAAGTGCCTTGCATTGTGGAAGAGAATCTCCTTATGCAATTATTCTCCCCTTGTCACATTGAACATGCATTTGGTCATGCTTTCAAGTTCCTCCACAAGTTGTTTCTCCCTATCATGGTTAGTCTTTGAACAAGAAGGAGAAGTACGATGACAAGTAGTAAGGTGAGGCAACTCCACAAGATCATCACAAGAAGTAGCCATATTGACTTTGATGACTTTCTTTTGAGTTTCTTTTAGTTCTTCATCCAAAGCATCAAAGACAAGGTCAAGTTCTTGATACATCATACTTAAGTTGGCATAATCAAGATTAAGCTTTTTGTTGCTTGAAGTAAGTGACTTGTTAAGCACAACAACTTCCTCATATTTAATATTCAATTCATCATGCTTAACAAGTAGCTTGTCATGCTCCTCTCTAAGTTGCTTGCTAGAAACAATGCTTGTATCATGAGTTTCTACTACCTCATTGTGCCTAACAATCAACTCATCATTTGTGGCATTAAGCTTGGCATATTCAATTTCAAGAACTTTACATTTTGATTTGTACTTCTTGATTACTTGTTGGTACTCATCTAGGATGTTTTGCACTTCATTAGGAGATAAACAATGTTTACTTTCATCACTAGAGGAGTCGTCATTATCACTCACCTTGGAGTTACCTCTTGCCATGAAGCACATGGGTGGTGGAGGTAGAGGTGCCTCATCATCATCATTTTCATCATCATGCATGGCAATCCCCACAATCTTTTTCTTGGATTCTTCATCACTTGAGTCATCATTTGAGGATTCTCCATCCGTGATCCATTCTCCAAGGAAAGCCTTGACCTTCTCTTTTCTTGTGAAAGACCCTTTCTTCTTGTGGTCCTTCTTCTCATGACTTTTATTTGATGTCTTGTGTTGATTGTTATCATCTTCTTGTTTCTTGTTGAGCTTTGAAGGCTCTGGACAATCATATGAGAGGTGGCCATATTTGCCGCAATTGTAACAAATTTTCTTAACATTTTCCTTACTTTTGCGGGTACGAAACTTGTTTTTCTTGGGGTCATAGTTGTACCCTCTCTTGTTCAACCTTGACATCATCTTGGAGGTCTTCCTCATGAGAAGTGCTAGCTCAACATCACCATCTTCATCACTTGAATCTTCATTAGCTTCATCTTCGCTTGAGCTTGGTGATGGAACTTTGCACTTGTTCTTTTTCTTGGACTTATGATCACTCTTAGCTTTGAGTGCAAGATCTCTCTTGTCTTGCGGTGGATCAACTTCTCCCAAGAGGAACATATCATGAGACCGAATCTTCCCAACAACATCACCCACTTCAAGTGTTTCAAGATCCTTCTCATAGGTCAATGAGGTGGCGATGTTGTACTTGGGCTTGTGTAGACAATGAAGGATCTTCCGGATGATGTCACTAGTAGACAAAGGAGAAATTTCAAGAGCGTTAATGTCCTCAATAAGCACATTCAATCGAGCATACATTTGTTCAACCAACTCATTTGGAAGCATTTTGAATTCATTAAGTTTTTCCTTAAGCACTTGATATTTTTCTTCACGAAGCTTTTTAGAACCAACATAGATAGCTTCAAGTGCTTCCCAAATTTCATGAGAGGTCTTTTTGCTGTGAACACGAGCAAAAATCTCCTCAATAAGAGCATCAAACAAAGCATTCTTCGCTCTAGCACCATATTTGACTTGATCCTCATTCTAATAACCGACAATAAGTTTTTCCGTGACCGCCCAAGCGATGGGATTAATAGCCTCAAGGTAACCCGCCATGCGAGCTTTCCAATAAGTATAGTTTCTCCCATCGAGATTGGGCGGACCACCACTTCCCCCGGCCATTCTCTAGGATTTGAAGCCTAACAAGAGAGCCCTTGCTCTGATACCAATTGAAAGGATCGTGGCCCAATAAGGGGGGGTTGAATTGGGACTTTTTCAAATTTCTACTTAATCCTTAACCTAGACTAGTATTGACCAATCTACAAATTTGAAACCTAGTCACTAGAGCATGCTTGCAAAAGGTCCTTAGGTAGGTAAACACACTATCATGATCATTTTGTCTAGATGATTGCACACTAACAAGATCAAAAACCTAAGCAAGAGATCACACTACCATGCTAGTTGTCTTAGTCAATCTACAAGCAATCAAAAGCAAGAATAACAACAAATGGATTTAATTGCTTGAAATAAAAGTAAGCGACACGAGACAACCGGATTTTTTCCCGTGGTATCGAGGAGTTGATGCTCCCCCCTAATCCACGTTGGAGCACCCACACAAGGGTATAGCTCCCTTGCTTAACCAAGGAGCAAGTGATCACTAAAAATGCCCCTTCTCCATCTCCGGAACGGCGAGCTTCACACAGTGTACAATCTTCTTGTCTTGGGGCTCCCACAAACTCCAAGAGCTCACCAAGAACCTCCCAATCACCAAGACCGGCTAGGTGCCGTCAAACACCAAGAGTAACAAGCTCCTAAGCCTTCACTTGACCTACACTCAGTTGGCCCTAACTCAAGCACACTTGCTACACTTGCAAAGGATGAATTCTTCAAGGTTGAAGCACAAACAATGTACTAGATCTTCTCTCTTTTGCTCAAATCACTTTCTCTTCTTCTCAAGGGTGGCCTCAGGTATTCAGGGTGTCAAAAGTCACTTCAAATGAGCCAGGGGGTGCCCTTATATAGAGTGGAAAGAGTTACATAGCCGTTGGAAGTCCACTGCAGAAAAATTGAGACCACCGGAAGAACCGACGGGATAGAAAGTGAAAGCATCGGTTCAACCGGTCTCTCTGTGTCCAATTAGTAGCTGTTGGGGTTCTGACACAGTATCCAGGCTTGCGTCATTGCACCGGTGCATGCTCCGTAGGGCCATCGGTTCAACCGGTGCTGAAGAGGTTCACTGATCAACTCAATCAAGCTCTCTGGAACATAGTATATCCAATGCACCGGTGCTTGATTCTGAAACGTCGGTTCAACCGGTGCTGAAGGCGAGTTGAGGTCCACCAAAACATGCTCTCTGGAACATAGTACATCTAATGCACCGGTGCTTATCTTTTTGACCATCGGTTCAACCGGTGCTATAGAGATTGTTGATTTGATTTCTGCTTGCATCCAGAGAGATAGACCGACAGGGCGTCGAAACTTCCGCCAAGCATCGGATGCTCCGATGCTAGGGCATCGGTTAAACCGGTGCTGCTGTTTTTCTTTGTTTTCAACTGAATTGACTTGGATTTGAACGTAACTTCGATTGTTTCTTCTTCCAAGCATTGTGTTAACTTCTATTGACCATCTTGGGCTGTTTTTGAGCGAGTATGCAAGATTTCTAAGGCCAACTCAATTTTAGTCAAGCTACTAACTCATGAACCTCTCTTAATAGTACGGTCAAGAACTAAAAATTATAAACCCTAGCTAAATCAAGTGTCATTCATCTCCTTGTGACACTTGAGACTAGAAAGGTCCTTAATCTTTAAAATTGAGTCCTTGACACGCATGGTTGTTCCGAATTGAGGGGTCTCCTTTCACATTTCATATGAGACTAATCTAATCATTAATTTTTCCTTCAAAACACACGTTAGTCGCATACAGTTGTCATTAATTACCGAAACTTACCATAAGCATCTATCGGCCTAGATGCACTTCACCTACATAGTGACTCCGTACCTCCCTTAATTCCTCCAGAAAGCCAATCTTTTCTGCATCTTGAGTCGGGCCGTAAACCCCAGTAAACCACCACGACGGTTCTGAATTTGAGCTGAAATTGACGGAGACGGAATGCCTATGCACTCTCCACGAATCCGCCATGAGCGCGTCTTCTCGCCAGGCCACCAAGATCCCTCCACGGGTTCCACTCGCGGTCAAATACACAAACTTGCTGAATTCACGACCAAGAAAGGAAGATACGTCATACTCAGAGATATACGCTAATTTCGTTTCCTGGATACAGACGAGAATCGGACGACAAGCATCAACCAGTTTCCGGACCGAGTCTCTCCTAGCACGGTCATTGAGACCCAGTGCATTCCAAATCAAAAAATTAGAAGAATCCATGGGGAAACAAAAAAGAACACGACCACGGGCACCAGCGGCTAAACCACTAACTCCTCTTGCTCGACTAACAGCTCCATCGGCAATTGTTTGCCTAACAGAGTTGCAAGAGCTTCCATATGATCTCGGCTGAGCGGGTTCTCAAAAAATCGAGCATATTTATCCTTCACTTCCTCTGTTATCTGTCCTTGACCTTCAGTAAATCCCAATCGACGGCAGATTGTGGCAGCAGCTTGATGATCAATCTCTGGTGGCAGCCGTGCAATACGCCGACTCCTCCGCGGTGGTAGGGTAGAGACCGCTTGCCGCCGGCGCCGGCGCTGGGGGGGGGGGGGGGGGGGGGGGGGGCGGGGGGGGGGGGGGGGGGGGGGGGCGGTGTGGGGAGAACTTGCGTCAGTGGCCTTGATATCTGATTGATGAAATCCTCTGTTGGTGGCGGCGGGGATGGCGGGGCCACTACAGGTGAAGTAGCAGCAGCCGAGGGGGAGGCAGCCAAGGCCACCGAAGCTGCAGGTCGTCGAGAATAACCCGCCCCATCATATCGGCCGCGTCGCGCGACAGCATCCGCTGGTTCTTGTAGCGGCTCACTTGGGAGAACATCTTCAGCAGGGAGCCACAACACAGGCGACCCTGGGGTGACGATATCGAGTCATTTGGTCCTGTTGAGAGAGGAATGTCCGGGCTGCATGGCGGAGGCAGAGGATCTTCTGCGGCTGGGCTGGTGGAGTCGTGTGGCGTCACTTCCGGGCCAGGAGACATAACGTCTGGAGATGGGGAGCCTCCAGGTGCCTCGACCAACCCGAGCGTCACGTTGACCGACCCAACCACATCGATATCAGCATTCGGACTTCCGTGTGGGTCCTCAGCAATGGGCCCATCAGCTTCAACTAGAGGTGAGAGCAACGGGCAGGACAGCACCTTGAATCTTGCGAAAGTCGGCGAAATAACTGAGGGTGTATTCTCCGTGAGGGACACACGCATTAAGCGTTTTGAAAGATCAGCCTCTGTAGCTTTGGCTGGCTCTTTGGAACCTGGAGCAGAAGGTGGGCTACCGTCCTCTACGAGTTGTGCTTCATGGCACTTCCCGGAGTTCGATGGCGTTGCCGCATTGCCGCTTGGAAGTTGAGCTTGAGTCATCGGGGCCACACCGGCTGTCGCCGCCGGCAAAGGCACCGGTGATGCAACCCGACGTCGTTGGTGACACTGAGAGTCATCTTCACTTCCATTGTCTTCCGAGTTGGGAGGGGAAGGCGGCCCTCCTGGCGCCCCCAGCTGTCGTGACTCCGTGACAGAGAACCGGACGGGATACACCAGCGCCCGTTTAACCGGAGGAGATTCAATGACTGTCACCAGCGGCTCAGCAACCACCAGGTCGCGAGATGGTGGCAACCGCTCCGGCTGGAAACACCATGCTGAGAAGATAGTTGTCGGTGGCGCGAGAAGATAGTTCTTAAAATGTTTGCGAAGCGCAAGACCGTGTATCTGCTTATCCACCCGCGGATTGTAGGTTAGTAATGCGGATCTTTACCCCTTATGGACCAAATCCCGGGCACTGTAAAGACTTGCATTTCGCCACAGGGTGAGAAAATCTGCTGGATCCACCTTTGTTTGATATCAACTGGACCTTATGCGAGAGAAAGTGATGCCATCAGAATCTTCCGGTATTAATATGTAATTGGATAAACTGAGCTTTCACCTAGAAACTTCGATTTCTGTGCAAGAAAGAAAGACTAAAAGCGCGTTCTACTAAACTCCGGATTGACTGGTTGTCTTACGCAGTGCTAGCAGGGGTTCGAATCTTCTTGATGCGGATTATCCAAGCTTAGAGTATGAAAATAGGAGCTCTTCTTACCTGCTTTCCTTTCCTCTAGAAGAGACAGGCTTACTGAAACTAGCACTAGCTGCGCGTCTTGTCCTCAATCAAATCCAATTCAATAAAGAACAAGAAAACGTAGGTGAACAAAGAAAGAAGGCAACTGCACTGCTCTAAGCCGTATGTCATGTGCAGGTACTGTCCAGTTGAGTCTGCTTTATTTCTGAGCTTCTAATGTCCGTATGCTGTCGCAGTTTGGTCAAGTCTAAATGCTCATTATGGTGGCTCATGCGACCTACAATTTAAATAGAGCTAGTTTGGCTGCCAAGAGGCACCTGCCAAGAAGACTCAAGCTGTTGATTTCTGCTTTCCGTAGTTGGGTTCGAACCTGAAGATGGCTTTGTGGTGTCTGCTTCGTCTCTAGATTATGCTTCGTCTCCAAAATCCCTAGACGCATCAATTGTTCGTGGTATGCTTGGGCTGGTCACACGGCTCCGGTGCATCGGGCTACTCTCAATTGTTTGGTTCCGAAAAAACTAGGGCTCTTCTCGTATGAGCAGGCTTATCAACCACTCAGAATAGGGAGCTTCCAGCGGGAAGTCCAGCTTTGGGACGTTGCCCCTCGGATGAAAATCGATCTCATGGAGAGGGGCTTGACAAAAGTAAGTTAGCAAGCGGGTGTTCCATAAAATGAAAAAAAAAGAAACAAGGATTCTTCCGAACTCAACTCCGTGGCCAAAACCATCTTCTCACTCTGACCCCCACATATCAGATCCCAGATGCCACCCAACGATGATGGGACTTTCGCGCAGGGAATTTCTTTAAATAGTCCCCCTCTTGCATCGAGAGCTCACTTCTACCTAAGGAAGGGGCTTGTAGATCTATATTTGGATTAAGGGGCGGTATGGATGGAAGAGCGCTTCTATTGGTAGGTAGTCGGCTGGCCGAGGAGGCTGCTCTCTCTATCTAGAATGAAAAGAGGAGAGAAGTAGCACGCACTGGAGTGGGAGTGGTTCCAGTGCCGAAATCGCCCTTTCTCTTATTCGTACTAAGGGGGAGGAGGGCTTATCTTAATATTCCATCCATCTTGCTTGTGCTCGTTCTATCACAAAAGAGATTTCTTACTTTTGCCATATGGTGATCATACTTTTTTCACTTTTCTTTCTGTCTCCACTCCACTATTCTTATCTTACATAATAACCTGCCTCTTCTTTAATTGATTGGAAAGCTGGTCAATAAAATGCCAGTGGTAAATCCATTGAGTAGCTGCTCGTATCCAAGGAAAAGGCCATAACAAGGTATTCTCCCCAATCTTATTATCTTTCCCTTTCGAAGGTCAGACAGCACTGGTCAATAGGAGCGGGTGAGCACATAGCAATAATAAATGGCAACAAGGCTCAACAGAGCAGAGACACAAGAATACCTATATATAGACATGAGAAATAATAAGCCAAGGAGATCTTTACAAAACGAGAATTCCGCATCCAGTGAAAAGAATATAGACACATAGCAATAATTATGACTTACTTCCTCCGTCCCGAAAAGAATGCAATTCTGGCTGATATGGACTAGTTTTTGTCCAGATACATAGCTAGAATTGTATTTATTTTGAGACAGAGGGGTACTTTTTATGAACAATAGATGCTATTGATAATAATGATATCATGTTTTACCAAAATAAGCATACCATTTTTTTGGTAAAAAATACTCATCAGACGAAAATGAAAAATGAGTACCACCAACTACTTACTGTACTTTTTTCAAAAGAAAAAAAAATCTCAGATGTAATAGCGAGCGACAGACGTCAAACGGAGACTACGCCCGCGGCGGCGGCTCAGCTGGGTGGGGTTTTCTCCGCCGGAAGGGGCAGGGCCGATCGAAGCCGCGCAGAGGAGAAATCAACCCCCGGCCCCCGCCTCCGGTCGGCGATGGCCGCCGGCGACACCGCAACGGTCTTCCTGGAGACGACCCTCGGCACCCGCCTCGTCGTTTCCTTCCCCGCCGGCGCCACCACCGTCGCCGACCTCAAGGGTGCGGGCCTCTCCATCTCCTCCCCATTCTCCTCGCTCTCCCAGCTAGAAAAAAAAATCCGCATTTTTCTTTCTTTTCTTCTTGCTTGTTGCGATTCTATGCAAATCGATCTCCTTCCCCCCACGAATTTGTAAGCGATCTTCAAATTTTGTGCGGCGTGGTTGGAAAACCCACGAGCTGAAAACCCCATACCCCCAAATTGTACTTGCAGGCCGAGTGAGCGCGGAGCACGCCACCTGTTTCCCCCGCACCGGGCCAATCGCCGTCACATCCTTGCAGGTATGGTGCCGCAGTGACAATGCGGATGCGCAAAGGCTCAATCTTTGGCAGCCAATTTCGTTCCGGCTGCCTTGTTCAGGAAATTCGGGTGATTCCCGTTGCGGGGAATTTCGTTTCCTTTGGTTTTCATCCATTGGCCACTGCTTCGTTTTGCAGGTTAAGCTAGATGGCTCCTGGTTTCAGCTCACCGATTCCATGGCTGTGAGAGATGCTTTCGAGTGGGTTAAGGGGCCCTGGCGCCTCCTGGCTGAGGCTCATGAGCTTCGCTCTCATCCGCTTGCTCGCAAGGATGCAAAGTGTGAAACTAGTGATGCTGAACCAAGTGCCGGCCGGCCTGTCATCTCCGATAACTCCACACAGATGCAGTACTTGATGCCTCCTGCAGGGTCTCAGGGAGGTGGCAGTCTTGCCTCTGGTGATGGCGTCAGTGACACCCCACAGATAAATCAGCAGGATAACCCTCAGGAAGGTGATGAGCATGCCTCGGGTCAGGGCAAAGATGAAACTACCATGCCACAGAAAAGTTCCGATCTTGATTTAGCCGCAGGCGACAGAGACACCCTACTGCCCAACCAGGAGGACAAACCTCAGGAATGTGTTGAGCATGCTTCTGGTCAGATCGAGGATGGAATTGCCATGCCTCAAGAAAGTTCAGATATTGATTCAGCCACAGGTGACAGTGGCACCTCACTGGCAAACCAGGAGGACAAACCTCAGGAGTGTGTTGAGCATGACTCCGGTCAGCTCGAAGATGGAATTACCATGCCTCAAGAAAGTTCAGATATTGATTTAACCACAGGCGACAGTGGCACCCCACTGGCAAACCAAGAGGACAAACCTCAGGAATGTGTTGAGCATGCCTCCGGTCAGCTCGAAGATGGAATCAGCATGCCTCAAAAAAGTTCAGATTTTGACTTAGTAGCAGGCTACAGTGACGCCCCACCAATGAACCAGCAGGACAAATCTCATGATGCTGTTGACCATGCCTCTGTTCAGAGCGAAGATAAGCCTACCATGCATCAAGAAAGTTCAGACCTTGATGCAGCAGCAGGCAGAGGGAATGGTCCTGTTGGGGGTCAACAAAAGGACATCATCACAGAACGAAGAGGGAAGAAACGTTATAGGGAGGAAGATAAAACCAACGAAAGCATCGTTGTAAAATGTGGTGACGATCTGTCCTCTCTTGCTAGCTCCACTTGTAATGCTGAATCATCTGAGAAGAAGAGTTGTGTGGCTGAGCAAGCAAAATTGAACAGTGTCCCCTTGCCATATGATTTGGAAGACCATTCACATGGTTTGGGGAAAAATCCCTCTGGTGGCCAGAAGGAGACCTTGGCATCTGGTGCACATAATGTTGAAAGCAGCAACAATGAATCAGATATCCCACCTGGGGTTGAGTCCATGGAAAGAGGAAAGTCTTCGGACAGAGAAGTGAAGACAAAGAGAGGTGACAAAGAACCACGGATAGCTGGATGTGGTGGTGCACATAATGTTGAAAGCGGCAACAATGAATCAGATATCCCACCTGGGGTTGAGTCCATGGAAAGAGGAAAGTCTTCAGACAGAGAAGTGAAGACAAAGAGAGGTGACAAAGAACCACGGATAGCTGGATGTGGTGGTGAAAGCAGCTGCAAAAGAACAGATGACCCACACTGTGTTGAATCCATGAAAGAAGATGTCAAGTGGCCAGTTTCCAATAGCCATTATCTCGACAAAGGGGAAAATGGAGGGGCCACATCAAATGTTAGCATAGAACGGATTTGTTTCAGAAGAAGGCACAAGCGGATTGTTGTGCGCAAAGTGCCTATAAGCAAGGCAATAAAGATATATCCTTTCAGGTAAATCTGCTCTTTCCCTGAGATATAATGTGCTTATGGCTGACACCAATAGTTTACTACATTAAGTAGTTAGAATATATTTTGTTTCTGCCCCATAAATGATCTTAAAAGCGAGCAATATAATTTTCAAATTATTGTGAACAGTGCTTGTATGTTGAGCATGCAACCAGAGTCAATTTTATTCATGTACATACAAAAATACGGTTTAGGCGTCTTTCTCCCATCTGGAAGTTCTCGAATGCTTCAAATTTCATCATGTGTTGGCTTCATGTTGATATAGGTGAACTGATCATGTTTTGATAGCCCTATTTGGACCCAGTGGTTTGAAGCTTAGTTCCAAGTGGAATTACTAGTTTAATAAACTAGGCATATTATAAGGGATATATAACTGTTTGAACTTTGAAGTAAAGCCGTGAATAAATTCTGTGTTAAACTAAGTGTCTAAAAAGCACGAACGAGGTAGCAGGGATGGTATGGTTAGGAATTCCTTGAATTCTTAGCTATTGTGTTATGCAAAGTGATAAGTTAGTTTAGCAAGTTATCTAGTCAGTTTGTATAATCCTAGTTGGTTGTCTATTTCCTAGTTTCTTAATTTAGCTAGATGACACCTCTTAGATAAAGGTAGCCTAGTCTTTCTCAGGGGATGAAGCAAGTTTCGATCAAAGTTCTCTGAAGGACAAGCATGGTCAGAGCCTCCTGGTGTAGTCACAAGCCCTGTTGATGAAGGTGATTGGCAACATTATGTTCCACCAATACACCACCACCACCATTACTGATCTGCTGCCCTAATAAATGTGTATGAAATGTTGTAATGAAACCTTAATGATATTTTTGCTGGCAAGTTGGGTAGCTGTTGTCGACCGAAACCCACCGGCGAGCAACGACGGGCAACACGAAGAGCCGGGAGGTTGCTGGTGCGCTGGCAGGCACTGCTCCCTCGTCGACGGCCCGCAATTTCCGTCACGCGCCCGGAGAATGTGTGAAAGCCGGGCGTGCCACCTGACCTATACCCGATCAGGAGGGTGTAGACGTGCTCCGAACAGTTTCCTGCATACAAAGACACGTGTAAACATAAGTCCGAGCCGTGGTCGGCTCCCCGGGACGACTCTTGCATCGGCTTTGAAGAGCCGATCGAGTCCCGGTGTCAGATGGGATCTGATTGTATCCGGATATGATAAATAGAGCAAATCACTATAAAACTGCTTCAATCAAGTCTAATTAATCTTAATCCACGATGGTAACAGCTTCACTACTGGATCGGAACATCCTACACGTGACTAGGCCTAGCGAACGTAACAAACAACTAAACCACAACCTAAAACAGAGGCCTAAGAACTAGCAAGAGCCGATTCCCGGAACAATCCCTATCAAGGCTAAGATAAAGCATCTACTACGCCACCGGATCATCCAATCCGTTTGCAAGGCCTAACCCAGCAGATATTATGCCAACTCTTAAGATAAGAGCAAACCATAACAGATCGGATCTACTAAACATGAAAGAAGCAGGTGTTGTCCCTGTGCGACTAGTTCTATGCGATAAGAACTAGCGAGAGATTGAAACGTGACTGCACAGAGACAACATGATATTCGCAGATGATAAGCAACAAAGCACAAAAGATCTACTAAAAGTCATGCTACGAACATCATGATAACTAGTACTACTCGCCATAAAAAACGCTTCAGTACGAGTAATACCAAGGTAAAAGCAAGAACAATACTGCCCTGATCGCAAGAAGCGATCAGGGCAGCATGGCACTTACTTGGTTGAAACCCTAGGATTAGGGGTGGCGATGCGCCGAGAGTTGTTGTTTGCGAGTCGTGATGACGCTCTCCTTACGAATAACAAAGGATACATATTTATAGTCCGGAGACTTGGGAAACAATCTAAACTAATCTTGTCCCGATTGGACTCTATCTCTAATCTTAAACTAAATCTAAGGATACACGGCCAATGTGGCCCATATGCTCACGCAGGAGCCGATTTACAAGCCTTCCTCAATCTTCTTCTTTAAGCCCATCTTGCTTTCAGCCCATAAATTAACAACACATGCCCCCTGGTTTTGGCAATGATAGTTCCAAAACCAATCCGTCGCTTCATCTTCCCGTTAATGCTCATTAATCATACTGCAGCCACCAAGGAAGACGCAACATCTCTGCAACTAGCTGCTCGTAGAATGTGAAACTGCCGATCCATCTTCTATCTTCTTACTATTTAATCTCCCTATGCATCGGCTCTTCTTCACAGCAAAACTCCATCTTCTTCCCAAAGCCAGTAGCACAGAAACCACCCCAATCCTCCAACAGCCATGGCCATCTCTTCCTCCTTCGGCTCCAACTCGTTCGGAGACTCTTCTTCTTCTTCCTCTTCCCCTTCTTCTTCTTCCTCCCTCTCGGCCTCGTCCATCGACTCTATCCCAGAGAGCCGAGAGCCGACCCCTGAGTGGGACCCAACAGCGGCCTACGAGGTGCTGGCTCCTCTGCACTGGGACGCAGAGGAGTTCGACTTTGGGGTCGCCTCCGAGGAGGACGAACCCATGACCGAAGGAGAAGACCTCCGACTCCTGTTCCAAGAAGAGTCGGAGAAGGACGAGGAAGAAGACCCCTCATCGGACGGAGTCGACTCTTCCTCGGAAAAGGAGATCGACTCCCCCTCCGATGACGACGAGCCGATGGGCGGAAAGCCCTTCCAGTTCCTCGGGTCCTCCGAGGAGGACAGCGAAGAGGAGGTCAGCGGCGACGACGGCGGCTGGAGCGACTCCGGGTCTGAAGGTGGCAGCAGCGCCTTCAGCAGCGACGACGACGACGACAACGGCAGCGACGACAACGGCAGCGGGGATGTGCCAGCCCGAAGCCCCAAGCGTCGTAGGTACTAGGTACCTACGAACAGTAGTAATACCATAAGGGTAGAATCACAAAGCCGAAGGATTGATTCCTTTGTAAAATCGGCTTTCCCTGTAATAAACTTTCCTTTAATGAAATCGAGTTCCGTCAATCTTGTGTGTCTTCATTTACTTTCCCAAAAAGCCGATGGCAACGCATCAGGCTTCCATAAATATCCAAGAGCCGACGAAATTCAAACTAGAAGTAACCCGCACAAGAATAATACTTCCAGTCTGAACCAAACTCGACGAACCCTCAAATTCGAGTGCAATTCGAAAAACAAACTCTACAAATCCGAGCAAGAACCCTCCAGGCAGTCGGAATTCGAACCAGAATCTCCAACAACCAAACCCTAAGTCCACAGATCTGTGACCATGGCGGATTCTGCAGTTCAGACAACAAGCTCTAACGATGCGGCAATCCATGGCCTGAAGGTAATATTCGGCCTAATCTTTTAGTTTTCTTCAGCTCACTAAGCTTCTGAAACTGAAACTCTGAAACATGACACCAAACGCATATTTCTGAACTTTTGAACTTCAGGTGTCAGACATCCTTCTGTCGCATCCCTCCAATCCAAAATCTTTCTGTCTTGGCCCACAAACCCATGAAACCCCCACAGATTTGATCTCTTGTGAAGCAAATAGGATTCCTTTTGTGAGCCAAAACATCGATTTGAACCTCTGGGCCGACTGCTTAAGAGCCTGGCCTAATCCACCTGAAAGCTGGATAACATGGTATAACAGAGTAGCAAAAACCCACATGCCCTTGTGGCAAGATTTGAGCATAGCCGATGCACTTAGCCTATCACTGTCACCCCTTGACAAAGATGAAAATCTTCTGAAAACCATCGGCTAGTTCTGGTCTGATGCTCTGAATTGTTTCCTTTTTGGTCACGGACCCATGACCCCTACTCTGCTAGATGTTGTCATGATCACCGGACTAGACATTAGCTCTCCTAATCCTGCTGCTCACAAAATGGCAGAAGTCCCCTTTAAACTTTCTTCCAAAGTCAACTGCACAAACTGGGGTACTTACATGAGTCAGCACATGAAAACAAAAGGTCCAGTGACTGAGAAGGAACACACAGCCTTCTTAAATCTTTGGCTAGAGCACTTCATCTTCTGTGGCCCTTCTTTAGCTCCAACTAAGAACTATCTCCCCTTGGCCTATCACCTGGCCCATGGTAATCACACTGGCCTAGGCAAACTTTTTCTTGGAGAAACATATAGATATCTCCACTTAATGACATCCAATCTGCTCAACCACAAGAAACTGAGAACTGGAGGCCCTTGGTGGTTCATTCAGTTATGGGCACAGCTGTACTTCCAGCATCATATTCCCAACTTCCAAGACCTGACCAAGAATTCTTTCCCTGATGAAAGTGGCAAACCAATTAGATGCACAAGCTATGGCCAAGCTTTATTCAGTCTCCCCGGCAGTAAACTGAACTCAATAGATGCAGCAAACTGGTTCAGAGTCTTCTACAAGGGCCTAGATAATCCCCTCTACTTTCCATTTACTGAATCTGAATCCTTCGAAAACCCAACTGCCTTTAGATTAGATAACTTTGCCGATGACGACAACACTCGGCATCTGTATTCTAGGATGATTCAACCTAGCTTCCTTCCTGTTGGCATTAGCACCTCTAATAGAATTATCAAGCCAGGCTATGAATCTTACCAGCCAGTCGTAGCAGCTCGGCAACTTGGTCTAGGACAGGTCCCTCCCCACTTCCATATTCACCACCTGGTGGAGAGCAGAGCCGATCTGCCCGATGGTCTCACCAGTTCAAGATGCTACAGCATGTTTGATGACCTCCACATCCCAATACCAGCCGATCTGTTCTTTATCTCTTCATCAATCGGCTTTGATACTTGGTGGAACATGTGGAGAACTCATGTCTTCAGAAAAGCTCTAGGTCCTCGACTGCAGCAAATCGATCCTGAATATGTAATCCTCGAGGAAGAGGTACTGAATTTGTGCATTTAATTCTTCCTAAGTCCCCTATCCTTTTCTCTTGGCTAATCCTGCTCATCCTGTTAGCAGCAACAAGATGGCCCAGAACCCATGACCAGTACTGGGGAACCATTTCACTTTCTTCCAACTGCTCCTGATGTACTTTTCTGCAAAGGATCACCACCAATGAAGAAAGTGATAATGACTGTCCAGCCAGACTTACTTCAGTCGGCTTTCAAACGAAGACAAACTTCTGCAGTAGTTGCCCCTCGAGTCTTGACCAAGAAAAGGAAGATGATCACCAGGCGAGTGATCAAGAAACCAGTACCAACTTCTCCGAGCCCATCAGAGTCCAACACCAACCAGGTAACTCATCATTCAAGAACTTTTTCTTTATTTCAGACATATATACTCTGGTTGACTGTAATTCTATTTTCAGGATGCAGCTGAAGAAACCTCCAATGCAGAAGGCCTGAATCAACATGAGACGGCTTCAACTCCTGATGCACTGATGGATATAAACGAAGAACAAGCTGATACAGTCGATGCTCTTGACGCTAATACCAGCTCTGATAGGACGATTGCTCCTGAACCGACCAACACTTCTTCTCCAGAACAGGTGACATTACAAAACCAATTCTGAACCAGCCGATAACTTCATAAATGCACCTTGTTCTAACTCCAAAGATGTCCATAGAGCTTTGACATTTCAGATTTGCTTTCCTTCGACCCGGCATCAATGGGTCTGATTGTCCCTGGAGCAGAAACATTATCTCTGCAGCAATCGGCTAACTTAACACATCAGCTTCAACTCATCAAGGATCTTCTATCCGCTCCAATCACCACTCTGGTTGACGATTCCAGCAAAATAAAGAACATCTTCGAGCAAATAGAATCCCAACTTCCAGAGCCATTGCAAATCAAGCTCTGGTCGGCCAGCAACCTCCCATTCTTTCGGATAGAAGTCAGTAAAGCACAACAAAGGATGGAAGCACGTCGCTCTCAAACTTTTCTGAAAGCTGACATTACCCAAAAGTGCAAGGCCCTCAACCAGAAGAAGGCAACTCTAGATGTCAAAGCTGACGTGTCTGCCAACGTGAACCGACTCAACCTCCTGAAGAAAGAACTGGCGGAACTCGAAGAAAAGGTCCGCACCACCAAAGAACTCATCCAGGCCGAAGAAACCTCCATCGCAAACTCCAAGCAAGAAACCCAGGAAATAGCCAAGCAGATACAAGCAGAGTTTCCAGATATCAACACCTTGAGTCGGCAGATAGTCACAGGCGATGACAAGGATGACGAAGCGATTGTAGCACGAGCAGACGCCGTCCGTACTGAAGCCATCCATGCCATAGTGGAATTCCTGAACCAGTAGATAGGCTCAAGAGAGAATTAGTACCGCCTGTTAATTTGAGACTTGTAACTGTTCTTTTAAAACATCTTAAGTCGATGGTCACACATCGGCTGTTCGCTTTTCATATTTTTCACTATCCAACTCAAAGTGTTGGCCTGTCATGATTTTTCTTTTTCTTTCTTTTTCTTTTTTTTACTGGCCAACTCAACGTGTTGGCCTGTCGTGATATAACCAGATGGACGTCATCGGCTTTCATTACTCGCCTTCCCACATGCTCGGGAAATACCTCTTGAGATGCTGACCATTGACAGCAACAGGAAACTTGACACCATCCAATTCCTCGAGCATGTATGCGTTCCCAGGCAAAACCTGATCAACCTTGTACGGCCCATGCCAAGTTGGAGACCATTTACCAAACTTTTTGTCTTTAGTTCCCAATGGCAATACCGCCTCCCAAACCAAATCTCCAACTCGGAAATCCTTAGGCTTGACCTTCTTGTTGTATGCACGGGCAACTTTAGCTTTGTTCTCTTTGATTTTTTCCAGCGACCAAAGCCTTAGCTCTATCAGGTCCTCCACATTATCGTTCATCAAGGCTGCATACTGTTCAGCAGATAGATCATTCTGAAACTCAACACGCCTTGATCCAGCCGTGATTTCCCATGGTAGCACAGCATCCTGGTCGTAGACTAGATGGTACGGCGACGTCTTGGTGGACCCATGACATGAAATACGATATGCCCACAAAGCTTCTGATAACACCTCATGCCAGCGCCTAGGATATTCATCGATCTTTCTCTTTATAAGCTTGATAAGGCTCTGGTTGGATGCTTCAGCTTGTCCATTAGCTTGGGCATAATACGGAGATGATCTGATCAGCTTAATCCCCATGTCATCGGCAAACTTTCTGAACTCCTCTGATATAAAGACCGATCCTCCATCAGTCGTAATGGTCTGAGGGATCCCAAACCTATGAATGATGTGTTCTTTGACAAAGCTGATCACATCTCTCGATGCTACTGACCTCATGGGCACTGCCTCTACCCACTTTGTGAAATAATCTGTGGCAGCTAAGACCCATTGGTGACCCTTGCTAGACGACGGGTTGATCTGTCCAATCATGTCCATGCCCCATCCTCTGAATGGCCAGGGTTTGATGATAGGATTCATCACTGATGCTGGCACTATCTGAATTTTGCCAAACCTCTGACATGCTTGACATCCCTTGTAATATTTAAAACAATCTTCAAGTATAGTGGGCCAGTAATAACCCAATCGCCTAATCAGCCATTTCATCTTATGAGCCGATTGGTGAGTACCGCAGGCTCCTTCATGTACCTCATGCAAGAGCCGATTTGACTCTGAAGGTCCCAGGCATTTAAGTAATAGTCCTTCCAAGGTCCTGTAGAACATATCGTCCCCTATCAGAAGATACTTCATGGCCTTGAGTCTTATCCTTCTGGGTGCCCCCCGAGCCGAATCCTTCAGGTAATTGAAGATATCGGCTCTCCAGTCTCCGGGTTCTAGAAACTGAACCTCCACATCGACTCCATCGGCTGCTTCCCTGTACCCGGAAGCCATCTGTGCCAAATCATTGGCTTCATTGTTCAGAGTCCTGCGTATCCAGTGGAAATTGATGTATCTAAATTGTGACATCAACTCACGGCATTGCATCCATATCGGGAAAAGAGCCTCGCTCTCACATCTATATTCCTCCATGAGCTGAGAAATCACCAATTTTGAGTCCCCAAAAATTTCCACCGCCTCTGCTCCAGCTTCAAGGAGTAGTTCCATCCCTTTGCGAACGGCTTCATATTCCACCAAATTATTGGTGCATGAGGCAGTCATTCTGATGGAAAAAGAATATGTCGCCCCACGAGGCGAGACCAACAGAATTCCCATACCGCACCCATCATCACAAGCCGATCCATCAAAGAACATAGCCCAAGCATGAATAAATACTGCAGCAATATCAGTGCTGATCCTGTCCGCAACAAGATCCGCCAGTGCTTGTCCCTGACTGCTTTTGCAGGCTGGTATCGGATATCAAACTCTGACAATGCAAACATCCATTTTCCAAGTCGGCATTTCAGGACAGGAGCCGATAGCATGTGCTTTATGATATCTGATTTGCATATAACAATTGTTTCCGCCGAGAGCAAAATATGACGAAGCTTTGTACATGTAAAGTATAAGCAAAGGCAAAGCTTCTCGATTTCAGGGTACTTGGTCTCGGCGTCTAACATGCGTCTGCTGAGGTAGAAAACCACCCTCTCCTGGCCATCATGCTTCTGAACCAACACTGAAGCAATAGAAGTGTCACCCATGGATAGGTACACATAAAACGGCCTATCATGCTGAGGAGGAACCAACACTGGAGGCTTTGACAAATATTCTTTGATTTCATCGAAAGCTTGCTGTTGTTCTACCCCCAGCGAAACTCATCATCAGATTTGATCTTCACTAGACCCATGAACGGCTCAATGCGCCCAGACAGATTAGAGATAAACCGTCTGACAAAGTTGATTTTACCGATGAGCTTCTGCAATTCTTTCTTCGTAGTAGGTGGCTTCATCGTCTTCACAGCTTCTTGACTCTTTAGGCCGATCTCGATTCCCCGTTCATGCACCAGGAATCCCAGAAATTGACCGGCCGATACACCGAAGACACACTTCTTTGGGTTCATTTTGAGCCCGAACCTTCGAGTCCGCTCCATAACTTGACGCAGATCCTCTAAATGCTCCGCAATTGACTTGGACTTGACCACAACGTCATCAATATAAATCTCCACCAGCTTGCCGATGAGATCATGAAAAATGTAATTCATAGCACGTTGGTACGTTGCACCGGCATTTTTCAGTCCGAAGGTCATAACCAAGTACTCAAACAAGCCAACTGCACCTGGTACTCTGAACGTAGTCTTGTTCACGTCCTCTGGGGCCATGAAGATCTGGTTGTAACCGGCGTTGCCATCCATAAAACTCATCATTTTGTGGCCAGCAGCGGCATTGATCAACGTCTCTGCAACAGGCATTGGGTATTCATCCTTCGGAGTTGCTCTATTGAGATCTCTAAAATCGACGCAGACACGCCATCGGCCATCTTTCTTTTGTACCGGCACCACACTGGAGATCCATTCCGCATACCGGCACGGCCTGATGAACCCAGCATCCAGCATCTTCTCCACCTCTTTCTTAACTTCTTCTAGGACTTCGACCTTCATCTGACGTGCTGGTTGCTGAAACGGCCGAAACCCCTTCTTGAGCGGGAGCCGATGCTCGACGATGCTTCTATCCAGACCGGGCATTTCAGTGTAGTCCCATGCAAAACAGTCCCGATACTCTTTCAGTAATGCAATCATCTCCTCACGCAAAACCGGATCCAACTTTTTGCTGATAAATGTCGGGCGTGGCTTATCCCCAGAACCGATGTCAACTTTTTCCAAATCGTCAGCTGACGTGAACCCGTATCCTAGTTTGCCGTCATCTGAGAAACCAGCTGCGAACGCAGGCGAGTCTTCATTGTCTGCAAGATCAGCGGCAAACACAGGGAGATGACAAGAAAAATTATTTGGCCAACCGCATGGGCTGGCCGCCTCTATACTTCCATTATATTTAGCTGTTGTCGACCGAAACCCACCGTCGAGCAACGACGGGCAACACGAAGAGCCGGGAGGTTGCTGGTGCGCTGACAGGCACTGCTCCCTCGTCGACGGCCCGCAATTTCCGTCACGCGCCCGGAGAATGTGTGAAAGCCGGGCGTGCCACCTGACCTATACCCGATCAGGAGGGTGTAGACGTGCTCCGAACAGTTTCCTGCATACAAAGACACGTGTAAACATAAGTCCGAGCCGTGGTCGGCTCCCCGGGACGACTCTTGCATCGGCTTTGAAGAGCCGATCGAGTCCCGGTGTCAGACGGGATCTGATTGTATCCGGATATAATAAATAGAGCAAATCACTATAAAACTGCTTCAATCAAGTCTAATTAATCTTAATCCACGATGGTAACAGCTTCACTACTGGATCGGAACATCCTACACGTGACTAGGCCTAGCGAACGTAACAGACAACTAAACCACAACCTAAAACAGAGGCCTAAGAACTAGCAAGAGCCGATTCCCGGAACAATCCCTATCAAGGCTAAGATAAAGCATCTACTACGCCACCGGATCATCCAATCCGTTTGCAAGGCCTAACCCAGCAGATATTATGCCAACTCTTAAGATAAGAGCAAACCATAACAGATCGGATCTACTAAACATGAAAGAAGCAGGGTGTTGTCCCTGTGCGACTAGTTCTATGCGATAAGAACTAGCGAGAGATTGAAACGTGACTGCACAGAGACAACATGATATTCGCACATGATAAGCAACAAAGCACAAAAGATCTACTAAAAGCCATGCTACGAACATCATGATAACTAGTACTACTCGCCATAAAAAACGCTTCAGTACGAGTAATACCAAGGTAAAAGCAAGAACAATACTGCCCTGATCGTAAGAAACGATCAGGGCAGCATGGCACTTACTTGGTTGAAACCCTAGGATTAGGGGTGGCGATGCGCCGAGAGTTGTTGTTTGCGAGTCGTGATGACGCTCTCCTTACGAATAACAAAGGATACATATTTATAGTCCGGAGACTTGGGAAACAATCTAAACTAATCTTGTCCCGATTGGACTCTATCTCTAATCTTAAACTAAATCTAAGGATACACGGCCAATGTGGCCCATATGCTCACGCAGGAGCCGATTTACAAGCCTTCCTCAATCTTCTGCTTTAAGCCCATCTTGCTTTCGGCTCATAAATTAACCCTTGTTAATTTATGGCGATAACAGTAGCCTAGTTTGGGCACAGACTGAATTACCAAATAAGCCCTTTGAGAACACTTGGAAACTGATAGACAAGCAAGCGAAACTGCATTGTAAAGAACTTCTGTGTTGGGAAGGAAGGATTACATGTATAGTAGCGTTGTCCTTTTGTAACTAAAAGTACCCTTTTGTCCCAAAACGTTAGTAGTAATACAAAAGAAATTCTGTTTATGGGCTAGTAGTTCTACAGATGCTTATAGGGAATGGTCCACCAAATGCAACAAAAAATCTGGTACAGAAGTTGAATAAGCAATGCATGTCAGACTGTATTCGAGAAAAAAATAGGTGATAGGTCTAACTCATGCATCTCTAACAAAGGCTTCTGTGAATCCTAAATTATATTGAACAGAACCCTAAAGTATTGGACAAAAAGCAGTCATATATTGAACATAATCCTAAAGTACCACTTAAAATCTGTTTTGCTTCTGTGAATCCTTCACTGTTTATAACTGCTGGTGGTAGTTGTTTAGAAAATAATGCATCATTTATAATGTGAACCTCCCCCAAGAGGGAGGTGCTGTTGAGTAAATATCTGTTATAAAAGCTGATGAAACAGCTCAAGCTGTCATATCAGAAGCATCTTTCAAAGCTCAGCAAGACAAAGGAAAAATTGAACAGGGGGTGGGGTTATGATTTCCGACCAAGATCCGATGGTCATTGATAATTCACAGAGGGTGTACAATTTCAGGAAAAGAGTAAAAAGGAAAATGAGTGAGCTCTAAAGGTTATATGAAGACTGGGAGGTTATTTGCAGATTTAGAGAAATTGTGGACTAGGGGTTTATCATGTCTATGGGCAAGTGACTGCATGGGGCTAACCCTTAGTGGTATCCAGCAACTCCTTCGTCTATTTCATGACTGTGGTGGTGATAGCTAACATCCGTAAGACGCGTACTGAAAGTTGGAACAGAAAAAAGGGAATCGTACAGTGAGGAATTCATTGAAGTCTTAGCTAATGTGTGCGGAATAGTGTAATGAAACCTTAGAGTTTTTGTTGCCAAATTTCCCTTTGGCTAGTTTGTGCACAAAACAGAGTACCTTGACAACACTAGGAAAGTGCCAGACATGCAAACGGAACTGCATTGCACATAAAAGTATATACTCCTGTGTCAGGAAGGTTTACATGTATAGTAGCACTATCCTTCAGCAGCTACCCAAACAAAAAAATCAAAAGGTCTTTGCTGAAGCTTACTTTCTTTGGCTTAAATGCTTGAGGTGTTTGTCAATTTTGTGTAGTCATGCATACGGCCATACATCACTTGAAATGAGATGTCGTGTATAAAATTTGGAAATGGAAAATTGATGTGATTGGGAGAATGCCGTCTTGCTGATTTGCAATGCATACATGTTTCAGCCATTCTTTTGGGGTTCAGGAAGTGGAGGAATGGGATCTGCTTGCTGACGCTACCTACGTGTTGTATCTTTGATTCGAATCCAAGTTAACGAAATATTTAATTACTTTTCATGTTTCTGCAGGTGTTAATATTATCTCACCTGGATGATTTTGCACAAGAACATGTTGCTGAGAAAGCTGAGGACAATTGAGAGAAAATGGCAAATGCTTTTGAGTACAACCATGAATCTGAACCAGTGCATTTGTGAGCGTTTCATCAACAGTTGGAACCTGAGCTGTACCCAAGCTGTATTCAAATGGTTGTACGTGTAGCATTGTCACCAATAAACTCAATAGCATCTGCCCCTCTAAACTCATGATACAATGGTGTAGTTCCTGAGGTTATCTGAGGTATAATTTCAATTTCTGATGAGCTTCTTACTATAGTCATTCAAGACCATGGTATAAGATGCACAATTGCTCATCATGGCTGACTTATGGAGCTTGATGCAACTTAAACAATCTATATTTAGCTGGAATGTCCTCATTGGCTTATTGCTGTATCAATTTATGAGCAACCTGATTTTGTTCATGAACTTCAATTCCTTCTAGGATTTTCTGGCAACTGGTTTGCACTGATAGATATCTGGTAAATCTCTGTATTACATGAGTTCTTGCAAAGAAACTTACAACGCGCTGATGCAAGTGTTTATGCTGTAGAAACTGAAGAAGCCAACTCAGGTTTGCTGGCACCGGATATTCTTCAGTCGTTACCATTGATCATTCATTTATTCTCGTGCTCTGTCCTGCGTGTTGCCCACTTTTTGCATGCCCTATTTGGTTTTCCAGAGCATTTACTTTTTGTAGGTAAAGTTCAAGTAAATCTGCGACATCCTGGGTTCACAAGTGGAGTTCAGACAATATTTTTCAGCAGATTTCAGCGCTGATTGGTTAGTTGCAATGTTGGATAGTCCTCGTGCAGAATTCTGCTGCTGTTGTCTTGTGGAGTTCTTCTGGATGACCATGGCAAGGTTGATGCGAAGAACAACTCCGCTCCCACCAGAAGCAGAACCAGGAATAGTAGTGGGACTCTCCCCATATTGCTGTACGGTTTTCAGCTTGATATGTCAGTGTCACCTATATATGACCTATACCAGAAAATGCTAACATAATTACAAGGAGAACAAAAAATCCGGTACATCTCTGTAAATTGATTGCATCATATATTGCAGAATTATCTAAAAGAATGTGTGCTGGAATTAATACTGCAATGGAAACATAATAAGCATAAAATTAAACCATGTATCATGTATCATAATAAGCATAAAACAGCTGCGAGCCTGCGACGTGTTCTCTTCTAATTCTTCCACATATTCCCGGTCTTATCGTTTCGCACGAACAGACCTCAATCAGCACTGCTGGTCATCAGTCCGCGCACAGTTTTGTAGAACAGGCTGGGGATTGGACCAAGGCGACAACCGTGGCATGCATGCCTGGCGCCGGGTGCAGCGGCCATCACCGCCGCCCGGCGGCCGGCGCGCGGCTGAGCTCTCACGGCCGTCACCGGCGCGTGCCACGGTGCAAACGCAGGCTTGCGTTCTGGCGAAGCATCGCTGCCGTTGTCCCGCTCGATCGGCACGCCGGCAACGACGACCTCCGCGACGCCGTACGTCGTCGATGAGCTGGACCGTCCACCCTCCGGGCTCCGGCCCCAGAACCAAAATGGAACCAAGTCCGATTATTGCGATTCTTCTACATCCGGGCCGCACGTGTGGGATACGACGGTCATCATGGATCCAAGCGGTGGAGCGCTGCCTCCTCTCCTCTCCTCGCCCCGTCGGAGCGCCGCCGTGTTCGCCGTCATCCCGCTGGTACGGCGTGCGCGCTGCGCCGCAAGGTCTGACATATATGCATGACCTCCTGGCCGGAGCTCACCAACGGCGACAGCGGGAACGTCCAGCAGCAGGATGCAGGGAGAGGCTGGTGCGGTTCAGACCGGCCGCCTCCTCACGACGTCACGACACGCGCGCTGGCTCCCAACGAGGCTTCTTCCGGCGTTCCTGACACCTGACCCTCGCCGCGGCCGTGGAGGGACACCAGTGTAACGAGCGATTTGTGGAAGCACAAGTTCAGTGCTAAATTTGTGGTAGCAAGAAGCTAATAAGGTCCTGACGACATATATAGATGAAGTTCTGAACATCTGTAAAATTTGAAGCTTCAGTTATGAAAACAAAGGAGATTAGAACGCAGGAGTTCGTTTGTTTCCTCAGTGATAAACTATATATAAACTTACTTACGATTGTTCATCTGAGGCTGCCATCACCAATTAAAGGAGAGTAGAACGAGGGGTGTGCTAGATTCTTTTTTTTTCTGGTTTGGTTGTTTTGGCTTACATGCGATTATTCATCTCTGATTGCAGGCACCAATCCAGCCAACATATATATGAGGAGTAGGCTCATCTCCCTTCGCTTCTTCTTCATTCTTTCCTCCCAATAATATGGAGGGGGGGGGGGGGGGCGCTGAGCCCTACAGATCCGCCACTAATTGCAGTCACATATGCGATAGTAATGTATTTAATATTAGTGATTGGAAGAAATCTGTATCTTTTGCAGATCTCACAAATCAACAAGGCATTGATATTGCCTATTTTTTTTATTGACTATTTCAATTGATATACATTGAGCATGCATCTTACACACCTACATTTGTTTATTTACTTTACATCAGTTTTGGTTCCAACGTGTTCAATATTGGAGATAGGATTGATTTACTATAGATATGGTGAAACATTTAGTTTAATCATTGAAAATATTACAATTCGACAAGTTAGGGTGATGGCGTCGGCCCTGTCACACCCGGTTTTAAGGACAAAACCGAATGCATAACTATATGTATGCCAGGATCAAGTTTCATACATATAGAGATATCATAAGTGAATAATCAGTAACAGTATCACGAAAAAGAGAAACTAAAACAATTAAAACACTATCAGAGTTATACAGCTTATCCTGGAAACGGAGGCTTCAAACTTCACAGGCAATCGACTGGGGGTTGCGTACGCCTAGAACTCAGCAACATCTTCAGAAAACTTCATAAACCTTCTCCTTCTGAACAGCAGTAAGTAAGGGTGAGTACATTTATGGTTGGTACTCAGCAAGGCCACAAGATATAACCAGAAAATGCTTTAAATCCATCTTTAAGTTTATTAATCATGTGAGGGTCCAAACCGCTCTTGACCGTGAGCACGGCTAACCGGTTAGTTTTAACTCTGCAGAGGTTGTACACTTTCACCACAATTCGCGTAAAAGTTCCGAAGAACTTTGAACCCAACCACGCATATGTGCTGATCAGGCACAATACCACACTTCCGAGGTGTGATTGCATAGGGACGCTACGAGGCCTTTACAAAGATTCCCTAACCTATGACAATCCGCTAAGGTTTCAAGTCAAAGCGGTCATAACACTGTCCTAATGAGGTGGTACCTTGCCAAAGGACCATTAAACAATACCAATTGCCCCAAGAGGACCGAGCTATACCCCGTCGATGCATCCCCTCTTGCCCTTTCGGTAAGATTGTCACAAGCTAGAGTCTCTAATTAATCAGCCAAGACCAGAGCCATATAGTATTGTGGTTGTACTGTTTTCTTGGGTGGTTCTCCATGTTCCAATTAAATCATATCATCTTGTAAATAAAGCATAAATAGAAGTATGGTTAGGGTCACTTGCCTTTCTCCAACGAAAAGCTACTCTTACTGCTCTTCAGCTTTTGCTCACTTGCAATTCTTGATCTTCAATCTTCGAACAATGATCCTTCTACTCGGAACAATCTTCGGGCAAACATACAAAGCAAACAAAAAGATGCAACTAAGAACATTACACCAAAACAAAAGAAAGACTTTAAAAGAACGCACTAAAGGATAGAGCTTGCTGCTACGGTTACGAGGGCTCAAGAAACGCGGAAAACGGAACTAAAACGATGATTCTATGGGATAAACGATGCTTCAGGGATCTAGTCGCGATTAACTAAAAGGTTAAGGACTAACAGAAAATATTTGCAAGACACAGAAAACTATGCTCACAGAGGATAACAAGGTCATAAAACTATCGCACACGTTGCAAGGATCACGTGAGCGCGAGAATCGATGAAAACGGAGTTAAAACGTGAAAGATATAGCTAAAACAAGGTTCTAGGGACTTGTTTGCGATAGATTTATACTTCCAGGGCTAGCTCAAAAGAAACCAGGGACTAAAACGAAATTAAACCTAAACTATAGGGGTTAGCTTGCAAAACAACGCTCTAAGGATGGCGGGACCTATTTTGGAGAAGCTCAGGGGTTAAACCATAAAAGAAAGGACTGGTTTGTAAATTCTTTTCACCTAGCATGGACCGCGGGTTGATTTGCATGAAACCGAGGGTCTCTTTTGTAAAAGTTCCCCGGTTGACCGGTGTATGGCTGGTTTGACTCGGGCTAGATTGGATCTGGGCCGTTGGATTAGATCTGGACGACTTGGATTTGGTTTATATGGTACCTAATTTGATCCATCCGATCTAGATCAGACGACCAGGGTGAGGAAGGGACGGTGGACGGCGGCGCCAGGCCGGCGAGCGGCGGCGCATGGCTGATGTAGGCCGAATTCGGCCCTCGGTGCTCGATTCGAGCCGAGGTCGGGTCGGGGAGCTTGCGCACGAGCTCACAAACTCGGTGGGGTGCTCGGGAGGGGGTCTAGGCGGCCGGAGCAGGGCGCGCAACGGCAGCCGGCGGAGCTCAAACTCCGGTGAGCTTTTCCGAGCCCAAGAACGTGCGAGAGAGAGGGATTCCGGGGCGATGGACGATCCTCACCACGTGGCGAACCTTCGGAGCGGTGAAGACGTCGAGGTTGGGCGGCGAAACGGCGGCGTGGCGCGGAGCTCCGAGCTCGGCAACAATGGCGGCTAGGGTTTGCGCGAGCTAGAGGCGGCGGCTCAGGCTCAAGGGGATTCGGGGTGGGGGCGCATTGCTTTTATAGGGGCGAGGACCGGGCCTCGGCGTGCGAGCCCAAGGCGGCGCAGCGGCGTGCGCCAGGCCGGGTCGGACTCGGCGGAGTCCTGCCCAAGCACGCGGAGGAGAAGGCCCTGACGGGCGGGTCCCGCGCATCAGCGACAGAGGGAGGAAGGGAGAGGGGGTTGGTGGACTGGGCCGGGGAAGGAGAACCGGGCCGGCGGTGGGACTTTTGGGCCACGGGAAAGAAGAAGAAAACGAGAGCTGGGCCGGTTTGGGCTGAAAACGAGTTTTCCTATTTTTCCTTTTTGCAAACGGTTCAAACAAATTCAAGTTGAATTCAAATTCGAAGAATTCAAATTCAAATTGAACCACAATATTAAAACAATGCAAGGGTAGCAAGAGTGCAACACACAACCAACTTCATTTTAATTTTTTTTAAATTCAAACAAACTTTATTTAATTTTACTAAATTCCCTGTGAAGGAAAAGAAAATGTTGTAAAATTTTAAAACTATGAGAAAATTGTTTATTTATTTTTAATTTTAATCACATCATGAAATCCAAAAATTTCAGGGTGTGACAGAACTACCCCCCTTAGAAGGAATCTCGTCCCGAGATTCACAAGGCTAGCATGAGACAAAGGTTTAGGTGGGTAGCATCCAACACATATTATCTTTCTTCTCAGATCGTTCCTTCTTACAACGTATACTTCTTAATTCCTGGTAACTCATACAAAACGCTTCACGGGTATTCAGTCTAATTCATCCTTTAACTTCCATTCTTTCCACAGCTTCGTTGGCACATCTTTCGAAGAACATCCTTCGTACCTTGATAAAGTGATTTGAATAGAGCTTGATTGTTTCTTTCTGGCTTGGAGTCTTGTATCACCTCTCAAGTCTTCATGTACTTCTGTCATTAATTATCATTTTTTTTAC
Source organism: Panicum virgatum (assembly GCF_016808335.1). Taxonomy (NCBI): domain Eukaryota; kingdom Viridiplantae; phylum Streptophyta; class Magnoliopsida; order Poales; family Poaceae; genus Panicum; species Panicum virgatum. Next base: position 48,801,605 of record NC_053152.1, read on the forward strand.
ACCAACTGGCAAGGTGTCCATCTTCTCCAAACCTGAGGTAATATAATCAAGTATTACGGGACCTGGTCTTCTTATGCTTTGTTGGACAGCTATCAGCATAATGCCCTTCTTTACCACATCCAAAACACACTCTTTTAACATACCCATTTCGACTTTCTTATTTTGTGGGACATCTATTGGCATAGTGGCCTTTTTCACCACATTTATAGCACATTACTCTTTTAATACATCCATCCCGACTACTTTTCTGCTCCTCCACAACTCTTAGTGGAATAGCTTGTACATCAGGATCCTTTTTGGCAGAGGGGTCACATGGAGGTTGAACAACTTTTGGCTGTGGTTGATTGAAACTAAGTTGAGTACCGTTATCTGCCAATGATTGTGGTAACTCCATATTCTCTTGGCTTGTTTTACTAATTTGTTTCTTAGGATGCTTGCTTCTTTTAGGCTGATATTCTTTGAAAGTGATTGTCCAATCCTCGAGATTTATAGTCGGATTTCTATCTTCAGCTTGAGTAACTCCTTCTAGGTTTGGAACGTGCATAGATAACTTTCTATTGATATCTGAATGATAACGTTGGCTTGCTTTTGTTGTCATTAAACTATCTTCTTGTAGACATCGACGGCCATAATGCTCACAACATTGGCACTTTTCTGAAGTCTTACTAATCTCATGTTGTTTCTCTGTCTGTGGCTTTGGTGCTTCATAGTTTCTCTTACGCTTTTCATTGTTCCATGCTTCCGCTACTTGCCTCTTCACTGGTCCGGTAGGAATCTTTGCTTTGGTCAACTCCATGCTATGAGGTGATGCTATATTAGGCTGCAACCTTCCTTGTAAAACACGAGCTTGCATAGCTAATAGCTTCTCTTTATCAAACGGTGGCAGACCGGTTGTGACTTGATTATCACTGCTAACAGGGTTGTGGCTCCTAGGAAATGAGGCTTGCTCTGTAACATGTTGTTGGATATTGACCCTGGTTGGAACCATTGCTTGTACTCCCTGAGTTTGTGCTGGGATGTTGAGGTCTTCTTTCTCCTTTCTGCTGGGACTCACCATCTAGTTGCGTGGTAAGGATAAGGTCAGTAGAGAGAATGAAAAAGAAAGATCGAATTAACAAGGCAAAATCCATGATATCCTCTTCAACTCTTGGTGGTCGCAACTTAAAGAAATCAAGGTGGAGGGGAGAAAGACATGGGGATAACAAAAAGAAAAAGAGAGCATTCTTGTCTTCAGTTTCTTTCATTTGTTGATCATTGTAGACGAGTGTTGCCATGGACTTCTTCCATGAACTTCTTTCTTGACATCCTTTAAATGATTAGGTAGAAAGATAGAAGATAACAAGGAGGTGGGAGGTACATAAGAAGAACCCATCTAGGCAACTGATGTCATTGTAGGTAGAAGACCCACAATACACCGACAATCATTACAAAGAAATGAAATCAAACAAGGTCATAAAGACAAACATCATCATGCAAACACAGAATTCCACCAGACATCACAGTCAAAGACGATGCTAAACGATGTTAATAGAGCTAGAAGGGGTACTCCTAAGCTTGATTGCATCTTCCAGCTTCGTCATGGATGACACGTGCCTCCTTCAACTTGTCCAGCGTTGACTTCACCATCGTGATTGTAGTAGTAGTGATAGCGTCACCATGTGGCTCAAGCTTGATTCTTTGGTAGTGCTTTGAATTTTCCATCCAACATGAGTAGGAAGGTGAGCAGGTGGTATTATTTTCAATTAAACTCGACTCCTTATGATGAACTAGCAGTTCTATTCTTAAGATGACTTGGATCTCAGATGACTTGGACAGGCATTAGTATACATGGCGCGGATCATCTAATTTTCTTGAATCACGAAAGATACTTTGGAATAAAAAAAATCAAGGGATGATTCCAGAGCGGTATTGTTGTTATTATTATTATTATTATTTTGGAAAGAAGAGGCACAATGTGAAAACTGAGCACATTGTAAACAAATTAAAAGAAAATAGGCTCAAGAAAGATAAGTTAAAAGAAATTCAAGGATGGAATTTTGTATAATCATGCATTAAGGAGGATTAAAATCAAGGAGTGATCCAGAAGGGGAAATTAGACCTACCAGAATTGAGGGTCTAACGTTTGCAAAATAATAAGGTGCAAATGAGAAAGTGGTCAGATGAGAAAGGTGAGTTATCAAAGCGGATCGAAAGAAGAAAAAACTAAGGAGTGAGAATATTCAATGGAGGGGGTCAAGGAATAAGTATGAATAGATTTGATATCAAAAGAAACCTTAGAACACGGCCATTGCTATCTAGGCATACGTCCTATAGTCGATACAGCTCTGATACCACTTCTGTCACACCCGGTTTTAAGGACAAAACCGAATGCATAACTATATGTATGCCAGGATCAAGTTTCATACATATAGAGATATCATAAGTGAATAATCAGTAACAGTATCACGAAAAAGAGAAACTAAAACAATTAAAACACTATCAGAGTTATACAGCTTATCCTGGAAACGGAGGCTTCAAACTTCACAGGCAATCGACTGGGGGTTGCGTACGCCTAGAACTCAGCAACATCTTCAGAAAACTTCATAAACCTTCTCCTTCTGAACAGCAGTAAGCAAGGGTGAGTACATTTATGGTTGGTACTCAGCAAGGCCACAAGATATAACCAGAAAATGATTTAAATCCATCTTTAAGTTTATTAATCATGTGAGGGTCCAAGCCGCTCTTGACCGTGAGCACGGCTAACCGGTTAGTTTTAACTCTGCAGAGGTTGTACACTTTCACCACAATTCGCGTAAAAGTTCCGAAGAACTTTGAACCCAACCACGCATATGTGCTGATCAGGCACAATACCACACTTCCGAGGTGTGATTGCATAGGGACGCTACGAGGCCTTTACAAAGATTCCCTAACCTATGACAATCCGCTAAGGTTTCAAGTCAAAGCGGTCATAACACTATCCTAATGAGGTGGTACCTTGCCAAAGGACCATTAAACAATACCAATTGCCCCAAGAGGACCGAGCTATACCCCGTCGATGCATCCCCTCTTGCCCTTTCGGTAAGATTGTCACAAGCTAGAGTCTCTAATTAATCAGCCAAGACCAGAGCCATATAGTATTGTGGTTGTACTGTTTTCTTGGGTGGTTCTCCATGTTCCAATTAAATCATATCATCTTGTAAATAAAGCATAGATAGAAGTATGGTTAGGGTCACTTGCCTTTCTCCAACGAAAAGCTACTCTTACTGCTCTTCAGCTTTTGCTCACTTGCAATTCTTGATCTTCAATCTTCGAACAATGATCCTTCTACTCGGAACAATCTTCGGGCAAACATACAAAGCAAACAAAAAGATGCAACTAAGAACATTACACCAAAACAAAAGAAAGACTTTAAAAGAACGCACTAAAGGATAGAGCTTGCTGCTACGGTTACGAGGGCTCAAGAAACACGGAAAACGGAACTAAAACGGCGATTCTATGGGATAAACGATGCTTCAGGGATCTAGTCGCGATTAACTAAAAGGTTAAGGACTAGCAGAAAATATTTGCAAGACACAGAAAACTATGCTCACAGAGGATAACAAGGTCATAAAACTATCGCACACGTTGCAAGGATCACGTGAGCGCGAGAATCGATGAAAACGGAGTTAAAACGTGAAAGATATAGCTAAAACAAGGTTTTAGGGACTTGTTTGCGATAGATTTATACTTCCAGGGCTAGCTCTAAAGAAACCAGGGACTAAAACAAAATTAAACCTAAACTACAGGGGTTAGCTTGCAAAACAACGCTCTAAGGAAGGCGGGACCTATTTTGGAGAAGCTCAGGGGTTAAACCATAAAAGAAAGGACTGGTTTGTAAATTCTTTTCACCTAGCATGGACCGCGGGTTGATTTGCATGAAACCGAGGGTCTCTTTTGTAAAAGTTCCCCGGTTGACCGGTGTATGGCTGGTTTGACTCGGGCTAGATTGGATCTGGGCCATTGGATTAGATCTGGACGACTTGGATTTGGTTTATATGGTACCTAATCTGATCCATCCGATCTAGATCAGACGGCCAGGGTGAGGAAGGGACGGTGGACGGCGGCGCCAGGCCAGCGAGCGGCGGCGCATGGCTGATGTAGGCCGAATTCGGCCCTCGGTGCTCGATTCGAGCCGAGGTCGGGTCGGGGAGCTTGCGCACGAGCTCACAAACTCGGTGGGGTGCTCGGGAGGGGGTCTAGGCGGCCGGAGCAGGGCGCGCAACGGCAGCCGGCGGAGCTCAAACTCCGGTGAGCTTTTCCGAGCCCAAGAACGTGCGAGAGAGAGGGATTCCGGGGCGATGGACGATCCTCACCACGTGGCGAACCTTCGGAGCGGTGAAGACGTCGAGGTTGGGCGGCGAAACGGCGGCGTGGCGCGGAGCTCCGAGCTCGGCAACAATGGCGGCTAGGGTTTGCGCGAGCTAGAGGCGGCGGCTCAGGCTCAAGGGGATTCGGGGTGGGGGCGCATTGCTTTTATAGGGGCGAGGACCGGGCCTCGGCGTGCGAGCCCAAGGCGGCGCAGCGGCGTGCGCCAGGCCGGGTCGGACTCGGCGGAGTCCTGCCCAAGCACGCGGAGGAGAAGGCCCTGACGGGCGGGTCCCGCGCATCAGCGACAGAGGGAGGAAGGGAGAGGGGGTTGGTGGACTGGGCCGGGGAAGGAGAACCGGGCCGGCGGTGGGACTTTTGGGCCACGGGAAAGAAGAAGAAAACGAGAGCTGGGCCGGTTTGGGCTGAAAACGAGTTTTCCTATTTTTCCTTTTTGCAAACGGTTCAAACAAATTCAAGTTGAATTCAAATTCGAAGAATTCAAATTCAAATTGAACCACAACATTAAAACAATGCAAGGGTAGCATGAGTGCAACACACAACCAACTTCATTTTAATTTTTTTTAAATTCAAACAAACTTTATTTAATTTTACTAAATTCCCTGTGAAGGAAAAGAAAATGTTGCAAAATTTTAAAACTATGAGAAAATTGTTTATTTATTTTTAATTTTAATCACATCATGAAATCCAAAAATTTCAGGGTGTGACAGGCCCAGATGAACGCGACGCTTACTTAGATTGGTTGATTGCAGGCAAAGCTTACCTCGCCCATCCCATCAATATAATTGACAATTTGACGCCAGCCACAGCCCAGGATATATAAATAAATGCATTAAAGCGTAATAAAGTGGTTGTTGTTTCACTTATTAGCTAGCTAAGCTAGTGAGGGGCTCATCTCTCTCCTCTTCTTCTTCATTTTTTTGGGGAGGGTATCTATTAATCTTGGAGAGGGGGGCTTGAGCCCCTAAGGCCCCTTAAGATCCGCCACCACATATGCAATAGTAATGTATTTAATATTAGTGACTGGAAGAAATCTGTAACTTTTGCCGATCTCAAAAATTAACAAGGCATTGATATTGTTTTCTATTGATTCTATTTTAAATGATATACATATTAGAGGTAGGATGAGATGTGTATCCATTGTAGCTACCAATCTGGTTTGGCACCCGTTCGCATTTCATTGTAAATATTATAAATCTTCAGACATGATAGATATATAGTAGTAGCTAAGCAAATCTTAATATTCATGTTTTATTTATTCCACTACAACGAAACAGGAAAATATCTTCACTATAAAGGAACCGGGTGCTTCTGAATGTTTCATAGATGTTTGTATTTGTCTCTCATTTGATCAGGAGGATGCATGGCTGGACTAGGTATAAGCTTCCACATCCTCGCATCTCCATTCAGATGTGGAAGGGACAACATTTGCCATCAGAAGCGGGCAAAGACAAACCATATGTGAGTTCCTTTGATTTCTATCTCCGAATTCATTTAACTAGTGAGTTCATTCGACCTCGTAGTCGTGACTGGCAAGTTCAATACTCTTTGCATGTTTTGTAGTTTGCCGTGCATAAGACACATACTGCTAGCTACTTCTGAATGGTAGCTACAATGGATGTGTACGGATACAGTCTGACTGGTGGCCAAGCGAGTGTGGCAGCAATTTGGATCGGTAATGAGCTGTGGGATGCGAAGTAAGTTGTCCTTTTTATAGTATTCGATCTCCAGCTTTCCTTCAGTTTTATAATTTAGAATGTGTTCAGCTAACTAGGCATCTTAATCTTAATATATATTACTAATTGGAGGCTCTTTTTGAAGCATGAAGGTGAAGCCACCTAGGATCCTATGTGAATACCTAAAAAATAAAAACTTCTTTTAAAGCCTCCACGTAAAGCCATCTATAATTAAATATCATCTGTTTCATCATCTGAAGATCAAAAGCGAAAAGGATTACGCATTGTGATTAAATATCTTTTTTGTTGGTCCGGCAAAAATGGAGCAACAATACGAACAACTCATGTCTAGCCATTCTTATTGAATTGTTGTGAAATCTCATATTTTTTATTCCTAACAAATCTATTTCACATGATCGTTGTTTCACACCATAACAAATCTATTTTACAACGCACGCAACCATACCCCTATGAGCATCTATGAGAGACTGGCCTAGCAGGTCTTTAAGATTGACAAAGTTACCATAGGCACCTTGTTATCGATGACCATGTCACCTACTACTGAAATAATAGAGCTGATTAAATTTTGGAATAAATATAGGAGTATACGAGCATTCGTGCCAAGTCGAGCACTTGAACCCGGGTGGACAAGTTCCAAAAAAAAAACTTATCAACTGAGCTGTACTCAGTTCACAATTATAGAAGGTAAACTATATTACCAATATGATTATATAACCTTAAATATAAAATTCAAAGTTTGTAAATAATGAACTTTAGAGAAACTCTAAATAAAATCCTTACATTAACACCTGGCCATCCATATATTTTAAACCATGCAGTAGTCATCCCAACTCTTTAAGATAATAAACAAACTTAATCGGAAAACAAACGGTCCCTACCGAGATACTATATCTCGCAAAATAAAATAAATCTATATTTATCCATCTCTAAACCATAAAAAACAGAAAATGCCATCTAAATCTAAATCTCTAAACCACTCATATTGTCATCTATAAATAAAAGCAATACGACCGATCCCTTCCATGTTCTGTACAAACCATCGAACTTACCATCCGGAGATTACCTAGACGGCATCACCATCTTCATCGCAGCAACCTTCAAATCTAAAATGATGTCGCAGAGATCAACCAGGTAATCTCCCAATCGCCTTCCCTTTTTGCACCAAACAACACGGATTAATTTTAGGCTCCACAAGTTGTAGATTACTTTATATACGCAACATGCATGCATAGAGATCCTAAAGGAGCCGACCAACCTAGATAATATCTGGATACTGCCCTTTCGTTGGAGTTAATCCAGAAATTATTTCAGGGATGTGCCCTTTTTCAGAATTCAGATACAACATAAGATCCTTTTACGTACCTTTTTGTTTCCCTATTACACCCTAAACAATTCAGATACCTTCTTCCATTTACTATCACATCTATTGAGCGATATAGGGAAAACTACTGGAACAGAGGACATCCTGGTGAAAGGAACGAGGGCTGACCAGGAAACAGAATAATATTACCGTCTTCTTTCAAGGATGCACAATTTACAAAGGACAGAACTTCCAAGATGCTATGATGGCATGTCATTTGATTGGATACCCAGACCTATTTGTTTCATTTATGTGTAACACCGTTGAGGAAGGAGATGGTAACAATGCATCACTGGGCATTCATGCCATCAGTAGTACGATGTTTCAAGACAAACTGAGGCAATTGATGAGGAAAAAAATGAAGAAGCTAGACTACACTGCGGGGGAATATATGCAATGCAAGTAACGATCCAAACATCTCATTCAAGCATGTTACTAATTATTTATTCACATGTGAACTAATAACTGACATTTTCAATGTAGCTATCTGCAAGCTTCAATTCCAAAAGAGGGTCCTCCCACACGCTCATAGGTGTACTCAAATTTCTTCGTACCTGCTACAGGAGAAGACATGAGCCATAGTGATTCCTCCTTATATAGTAGTAGGCATTTAAATTTAGCAATTTCAATCACAGTATGCACTACATAAATGTTCAAATTGTATGGACCCAGCTATCGAGAATAAAATAATTATTAATATATTATTCAATATTAAAATATTATGAATCTATGTTGCAAAATTGTGTAATCCTTTTTATGATGATGCCACAAAAGTAAGAAAATTAACACGTACAACAAGCAGAAAATAGGAATTTTAAAAAGTCTAATGTTAATATTTCCAACAAATGCTAGCCCGTGCGGTAGCACCGGTTGATGGACTAGTAAAGATAATTATGTGTTATGTGTATTGTGTTCAAATATTTAATAAATGAGACAAAGGTAAATAATTTTGATTGTTATTATTTATGGTCCTGAATGTCTTGTCGTCTCAAGTTTTGTTACCGGTTATCATTGATCGTGTGCAGCAAGTTGGGGCACTAGCTAGGGGGCAGAACATACACCGTACCTGTGGCTTAAGCATGAAGACTGGTGGGACCACCTGCCAGAAGCTAAGGCTGCACCAGCTGGTCGCCGTCGCCGGTGTCTACGTACCTTATCGCCGTGGTGCCGTACGGGAAGGTGGACACGCGGCGAGCAGCCTGATCGCCAGGGAGCGATCGAGAGGAGGACCTTCCTTACCTGTTCACCGGCGCACACGTGAATACGTGATCGCTGGGGGCCGTACGCGAAGGTCGCGATCGAGTAGCCTGCTCGATCGCCAGGAGGAGCCAGCCTCCCCACCTGCTCGCCGGACGCCGGCGCGCACACGTGATCGCCCGGGGCCGTACGGCGAAGGTAGACAACGGCGACCACCAGTCTGGACGCGGAGCAGCTTCTCGGCCTTCTCGCCGGCGCAACGTGTGGACAGCGGCGAGCAGTCTGGTCGCCACAAGCAGCCTGCAGGTCGCCACGGGACCAGCCTTCCGGCCTTCTCGCCGGCGCAATGGCGCATATACCCATAGCCGTACCGTACGCGAATGGTGGCCGGATAGGAGGCGAGCAGCCTGGTCGCCAGGAGCGAGCAGGCTATTGTTTTTATAAAGAAGAAGAATGGAAGAAGGTTCAGAAGTCAGGTAAGTGATGGTGGACGGTCAAGATGGAAGATCTCATTGTGATCCAACGGCTCTTAAGCTAGCCTTCTGTTAAATCTGATCACCGTTCTGTAACTTCGCATTTCCGTTCAACTACTCTGCCACTCTAGAATACCTTGTTATAGTCACATGTAAAGTGAAGACGGTCGTGGACGACAAGTACTAAGAGAATGGTGACTAGTTCTTATTAGCTAGGGTAGATAAAATATTTGGACAACTTCATTTTCCTCCGTACTTACATTGTTAGCTGACTTCTCAGTACAAAAGCTCATTTTGCATGCAATAGTTTATTCAGCATGCAGGGTATAATCAATATCTTATCTCATGATATAATTGTTGACTGACAAACATTAAATTTTATTTACACAGTCTGGATCTATGTATAAATACTATTCCAGCACCATGATCATATCTTATATCATGATACAATTATTTCGTGACAAGCATTACCAACTTTATTTCCATTAGTATGGATCGATCTATGTATCAGTACTCTCCTCCAGCTCATGGATCCATCTATGTATCAGTACTCTCCTCCAGCTCCATGATCACTGGTATTGGAGTTGTATTCTCTTCTATTCCAACCCTAGAAAGGGGTATATATAAGCAGTCTTACATGGGCCTAAAACCACACACTCCAACACCCCCCCCCCCCCCGCAGCCTCATCTATAGCCACGGCTGATGTTGAGGCTGGATCTGAACTCGGAGAAGGTCGAGGAGGGTAGACCCTTGGTGAAGTTATCAGCAAACTGGGAGACAGTTGGGACGTGAAGAACCCGAACATCGCTGATGGCAACCCGGTCACGGACGAAGTGCAGGTCGATCTCCACATGCTTGGTCCACTAGTGTTGAACCGGGTTGGTGGACAGGTATACCGCGCTGACGTTGTTGCAGTAGGCAAGGGTGCTCCTAGTGAGCAGGCTGTGAAGCTCAGCTAGGAGCTGTCGAAGCCAAGACGCCTCCGCCACGCCATTAGCGACAGCCCGGTACTCGGCCTCAGCGCTGGAACGAGAGACAACCGGCTGCTGCTTGGACGACCAGGAGACAAGGTTGCCACCCAAGAAAACGGTGTAGCCAGAGGTGGACCGGCGAGTGTCCAGGCAGCCGGCCCAGTCAGCATCTGTGTAGACGACAAGCTCAGTAGACGAATTTTGGTGAAGAAGCAGGCCGTGGTCCAACGTGCCATGGAGGTAGCGGAGGATCCGCTGCAGGGCGGTGCGATGCGGCTCCCGCGGGTCATGCATATGGAGGCAGACCTGCTGAACCGCATAGATGATGTCCGGCCTGGTAAAGGTGAGGTACTGCAGGGCACCAGCAAGACTCCGGTAGGCGGTAGGATCAGCAACGGGGGTACCCTCATCCTCTGACAGCTTAGCCTGAGTGTCAACTAGGGTGGAGCAAGGATTGCAGTTAGCCATACCTGCCCGCTCCAGGATGTCGAGAATATACTGTCGCTGGTGAAGGAGGAGTCCAGAGGAACGGGGCTCAACAGTGACACCCAAGAAGTGGTGGAGCACACCCAGGTCCTTCATAGCAAACTCCTGTTGTAGAGATGTGATGATGCCCTGAAGTAAGTGCTGACTGGAGGCTGTGAGGATAATATCATCAACATAGAGCAGAAGATATGCAGTCTCATCACCCCGGTGGTAGACGAACAAAGAAGTGTCAGACTTAGCCTCAGTAAATCCCAGGGACACCAGGAACGAAGCAAACCAAGAGTACCAAGCACGTGGAGCCTGCTTGAGCCCATAAAGAGACTTGTTGAGCTGACAGACCATCTCAGGATGAGCAAGATCCACAAAACCCACCGGCTGGCTACAGTAAACTATCTCCATCAAGGTGCCATGAAGAAACACATTCTTCACATCGAGCTGATGCACAGGCCATGAGCGAGAGAGAGAGAGATAGAGTGAGAGAGAACTGTGCGTACTGTAGCCGGCTTCACCACTGGGCTGAAGGTCTCATAATAGTCGATGCCAGGGCGCTGAGTGAAGCCCCGGAGAACCCAGCGAGCCTTGTAGCAATCCAGAGATCCATCAGCACGATGCTTATGCGTCCAGATCCACTTGCCAGTGATGACATTGTAACCAGACGGGCGTGGTACTAAGTCCCACGTCTGGTTGGCAAGAAGGGCCGCGTACTCCTCTTCCATCGCACGATGCTAGTGAGGATCCGCTAGGGCACCACAGATAGAAGAGGGTATTGGAGCAGTAGGAAGATACGCCGGTGGAAGTCCTGTAGAAAAATCAGAAACTGGTGGCTGAACCACCGGGTCAGTCGTAAATAAGGACTCCAGCTCGAGATCGGAGGCAGGAGCGGAGCTGGTGGAGAAGGGGAAATCTGACTCGTCAAAAACAATGTGTCGGGAGATCAGGACCCGGCGAAAGGTGAGGTCAAGGCAGCGGTATCCCTTGTGATCCGGAGAGTAGCCAAGGAACACACAATGAGTCGAACGGGATGCCAGCTTGTGGGGAGCCGTGGCGGAGATGTTGGGGTAACACGCACACCCAATGACACGGAGGTGGTCGTAGCGAGGAGGGATACCGAAGAGAGCATGATGTGGGGTGGGAGCTGGGGATGCTGTGGAGGGTAAGCGATTGAGGAGATAAGTGGCAGTGTTGAGACTCTCGGCCCAGAAGCGAACAGGAAGAAAAGCCTGGAACAGAAGGGTGCGCATGACATCGTTGATGGTACGAATCATGCGCTCTGCCTTGCCGTTCTGAGGAGAGGTATATGGACAAGACATGCGCAGGTGAACACCGCGAGAGAGGAAGAACACGCGGGAGGCGTTGTTATCAAATTCACGCCCGTTGTCACATTGGACGGCCTTAATGGTGAGACCGAACTGAGTGGACACCCAAGCGAAAAAATGAGAAAGAGTGGGGAATGCCTCAGACTTGGAGCGCAAAGGGAAAGTCCAAGAATAATAGAGAAATCATCCAACACCACCAAATAATACTTATAGCCAGAGTTGCTAAGTACAAGAGAGGTCCACAAGTCACAATGGACAAGATAAAAAATATGAGCCGCATGCGACGAAGAAGAAGGAAAAGGAAGTCGAACATGTCGGCCCAACTACACATGACAAAAGTGCTCATCGGTAGCCCTAGTACAAGGAACATCGGAGCTACGACTAAGGCGAGCCAAAATATCGCAGCCGAGATGACCAAGCCGGCGGTGCCATGTAGTGGAAGTGGTGGTGGTGGCGAAAGCAGCTGACAAAGAAGTTGATGGAGAAGCGGGAGAAGCAGCAGCGAAAGTCGGAAGCCGAAGAGTGTAAAGAGGCCCCGTGCTGTCACAGCGGATAAGAGGACGTCGTGACGCCAAATCCTTCACAGTGAGACCAGAAGAGTCAAATTCGACAGAACAATAATTGCCAGCTGTGAATTGATGAATAGAAAGAACATTATGAACCATATGAGGGGCGACAAGAACATTGGGAAGGCGAAAAGGACCATGGGTAGTTGCATTACCCACGGACGTGATAGGAAGACAAGTGCCATTTTCCGACCATGATGGAAGAAGGGCAAGAAGGTGGAGGAGGTCGGAGAGAGAAAAGTATACCAGCATCCGGCGTGGTGTGGTAGGAGGCGCCGGAGTCGACAACCCAGTTAGCACTGACCGGCGGAGTCAGCCCCAGGGTGCTGAAAGACTGGGCGAGGGCAGCCTGGTCCCAGTCGGCCGACTAGGGCGAGGAGGGTCCAGGGGTCGGCGCCCCGGGGGTCAGCATGCCGAGGGTCGGCGCCAGCACACGAGGGGGAGTGCCGGCGAACACAGCCTCCAACGGAGGTCGAAGACCCCCCAGTGGCTGGGTGCGGCCACATCGAGATGCGTCTGGACCAGGGATGGTTGAAGGAGGGCCAGGGCGCACCCATGGTAGAGGTGGCGGCGGTAGGAGGTGGAGCCGGCATGCCTGCGCGACCTGCACGCCCCCCTGGTGACGACGTCCACCACCCCCCCCCCGGAACGGCCCCCTCCACCACCGCTCGGGCCGGTGGGAGGAGGAAGGCGAGCGGAACCCGCGGCAACAAGGGCCGTAGAGGAGGGCGACCCGGACGTGTGGCCCTTGGTGATCTCCTCCAGGACATGGTCGTCCCGGACCTGCAGGAAAGAGGGGAAGGGATGCTGACGAGTGATCCATGTCTGCAGGTGGCCGTAGCTGTTGTTGAGACCCCGCAGGACATTGAGCACGAGGATCCGGTCCTCCACCGGGCAGCCAAGGTCAAGCAGAGCGTCGGCCATGCCTTTCATCCACCGACAGTACTCGCTGACAGAAAGATCACCCTGCTCGAAGTGGCGGAAGGTCGCATCGAGTTGAAGAGCACGGGCCTCGGCGTTGCCGAGGAACTGACTCAATCGCCAGCCACACCTGACGCGCCGCACCACCCCGGGTCCTGACGATGTCCTGGAGTGCGGGAGAGAGAGTCCCGAGGATCCAGGACAGAGCAATGCTGTCGAGACGCTGCCACATCGGGGTTCGAACCAGGGCCGGCGTGTCGAGAAGGGCGTGGTCGTCCAGGGCATAGCGGCGGAGGGTGAGAAGGACCAGGTCCCGCCATCAGCCATAGGAAGACGACGTGGGGTCAAGGACGACCGGGACGAGGGCCCAGATGTTCTAGATACCCGCGGCCTGGAGGTGGAGCTGGGTGACCATCGGATCCACCGGATCTGGTAACGAGACCGGCGGAGGGGACAGAGCTCGGGGCAATGAGGCGGCACCAGTCTCAGTGGAGTCGAGGAAGGGCTGCCGATCGATGGAGATGGAGAGGTGGAGCTCCGCCTCTGCAACCTGGCGAGCGAGCGTATCGGCCATGGCACGCTCACGCTCCCAGGTGAGGGTAACCAAGCGGACACGCTCCTGGGCTGCCGCGGCCGCCATCTTGGCCACAAGGAGAACCTCGGCGAGAGTGTTGTTCGCCACGGCAAGGGGTCGGCGCGGCAGGGGTCGGCGCAGCAGGGGCCGTCGCGGGCGGTGCAGCAGGGGCCGTTGCGGGCAGCGCCGCAGGGGTCGGTGCGGCAGGGGCCGACACGGGCGGCGCAGTAGGGACTATAGCAGGCAGCGCCACAGGGGTCGGCGCCGGTGGCGCGGCGGCCAGGTCCTACGCGGGCGCGGCAGGGGCCGACGACGCGGCGGCTAGGTCCAGCTCGGGCGGCACGGGCGGCGTAGCGGCCAAGGGGCCAACGCCCCAGGCGGCGCGTCGAGGCTGGACGGGCGCCATGGCCTAGACGGGAATGGGGGGTAGAGGAGGGAAAGAGGATGGGGAAAGAGGAGGTGGCGGCGCGCTGCCATCCATGGCACGCGGTGGCGGCTGTGGAGAGGTCCTAGGGTTAGTCTGATACAATATTGGAGTTGTATTCTCTTCTATTCCAACCCTAAAAAGGAGTATATATAAGCAGTCTTACATGGGCCTCTATGGACCTAAAACCACACACTCCAACAACTGGCAATGATCTTCTGGCGCAGCAACGGAGCCAGGGGGCTGGAGCCCCCCCTACCCCTGTGCAGCCCACAGAGACCCCTCCCCCAAGCCCCCCTACAATTTTCAACCATAAATGAAGAAGAGGAAGAGGAAAATGAGGAGGAGGAAGAAAAAAAAAGAGAGAGGAATTATTCGATCTGAGATTGCAAGAGACTTACCTGGTTCCGGCTTAGTTTGTGTCATATCTTCTGATTGGTTGCTAACAAAAATCTTTCCAAGCCCAAAGTCAGAGATTTTGGGTTTGAATTTACTGTCCAACAGAACATTTTGTGGTTTCAAATCCCGATGAACAATCCTCTCAGATGAATCTTCATGGAGGTATTGCAGACCTCGAGCAATGCCATAGATGACCATAAAAAGATCCAGTTGACCGTGTTTCTCCACATCTGTCAGCGAGTACAAAGAGCCATAAATAAAATGCAAGCACTTCACACCTATTCATAAAAGCTACTCCCTTTTTTCTTCTTCCATGGAGTTCCTGGGATAGGGGGCTTGAACCCCCCTCCCCCATGCTGGATCCACCCCTGAATATGGAGACATGTACTTCAACATGGCATAAGAAATGGAGGCATAGATTAAAACTGCTCGCAACATCAAATCTCCATACATTATAAACTGGGCCAAAATCTCCTTGGCCGAGCATGTTGTCTAAACCAAAGTCTTCCATTGCAGTTTGAAGAGTTTGTAGATCAATAGCAAGGGAGTCAATTATTTTTTGTTCTTCTAGGTCAAGTAAATCTTGCATAGCAATTCCACCTTGAAAGTAAAAGCAAATTGACACACATAGTTACAATTCAACCTCAAAAGTTAAGTATGCATATATGTGAAAAGTTAATTAGTAAGCTCCTTATATATGACCTTCTATTTGTACCATCTTGTACCATCATGCAAAAACTAATTATAAAAAAATTATACAAGAAGAAAAAAAAGGAAAATCAGTATACAAACACTAGCCTAGAGATGAATATAGTTGCACCCTTAACTATATACATGCACTCATTTTTCTTTTTTATTCATTTTTACATAAATTTTTGTTCATCCTTAATTTTTACGTGACGTTAGAAGATGAAAGATATATCCATTTATATTTTAAATGGATTTCGGATGCAATTTAGAGTTGCATTCTCGGTGATTTGTAATGAAGGGGCGGAAGCTTTGGTGTGGTTGGCATGGCAAACCTGCAGCAACTGCAGTCATTTTCGTCTTTCTTCCCCTCCGGAGATAACAATAGAGGACAGTAGCAAGTGTTGCAACAGTACCTAAGATCAGTGACGAAGCTAGAGGAAATTAGTAGGGGGTGTATTTGCCTTATGGGTACATAAACTTAGAACGTATGGTGCATATATGGTGAAAATTAATCTAAATACCTACCTTCGCCCCTGCCTAAGATGGGCACGGTAATGGATAGAACCAGACCAGCAGTAAGTTTTACCATCTGCAGGAATGTCGATAGATCAATGGAAATCCAGGTTAGTGACCACCGGAGGATGCAACGATGAATTGAAACCGATCGATCGAGGGATGGATCACTTTCTTTACGTTGATGACCAGCGGAGGGAGCCACGGGCGGTGGCTGGTGGACCAGTGCGGTGCCAGAGAAGAATCTGGACTGGTCGTAGACGCCGCACGCGTCTTAAGCGACTGGCCGTGCAGCCTCTTGCCCTTGGTGCAGACCCCGGCGACCCCATTATAATCAATGCAAATAGGTCTACCAGGCAAGTTCGGCAGTCGGCCGGCATCAGATGAGGCGTGCATTTTTTTTGATAATGGAAAAGATTATCTGGCTTCACCCTCCTTATCGAGGTGGGATCAGACCAACCTTATTACACGTAGTAGCAACGACACCATGTTCTTACAATATGTTTAAAGTATAAAGCATACTTGTTGAAAGCCAATCCGTAAACTAAAAAGCTATCCATAGGATGCGAAGAAATAAAGAGCCGACATCTCCAACAAACGATATGCCTAAATCATCCTCTCCTTCACTGCGCTGCAACTACGCCCAATGGCTATGCCGAAGATGGTGGGGCTATGCTGCACCCCGGTACCAAACCTCCTGGGTGACTTGGTTGCCGCGTAGTCGGCCGTGGCCTTGAGGAGGACACTGGACGGCGGCGGCGAACACAGCGGCTGGCACGGACGCGTTCTGTTGGCTCCGATCCTCTTTTCTGCCAACGGCATGTCTTTGAAGCCATAGGTGTCGGAGGAAGTCCTTGTTGGAGTAGCGGAGGGCACAGCGCTCGTAGAAGACGTACGGTGGCATCCTTGTGTAAGCCATTATTATATGACCATATATACCTTGAGAAATTTTTTGCATTTAATAACTAGACATTCTTGTGTTTTTATGTAGGTATACTTCCCAGGTCAATATGGAGATTCACTTCTACACGGAATGGACAGTATGTTAATTTCTTCCTTTGAGCTGAAAAGATATGTATGATCACATATAAATACACATGTGTGACCATAGAACTTGGTGTTTATACAGAGAGATGTGCATCGCAATACAGGGTGTCATAACATGAAGGGTCCAGGTTTCCAGCGTGTGAGTGGATCTGAAATAGCTCCTGGTGCCGTCATACAACCAGTCTCGGATGTTAACGGTTCCCAGCAAAAAAAAATCACAATTAAAGTGCTGAAGGTATAAATGTTCTGAAGTACTGATTAGGCATGTTTATTGAAGTTACAACTCTAATATTGTAACGAACATGACATCATTTATGCCATTTCGAGTGATTTTGGTGATCGAATGACAACACAACACTTGGACTAATATGATTGTTAAGATGATCATTCTCAGGCTTTTAGGTTCAAGTGATGACAAAGAGAAAGAGAAGATAGGCGTAGAAAGAGAAAGAGAAGATAATGCGAAAACTGCCTGTGAAACCATCTAGGGAGGTAAAACAAACAGTTTTGATAGTTGGGGGAGACTAGATACCCGATTTTATAGTTGAGGGACAAAAATCAGATTTTTACGATAGTTTTTTTTTAGAATTGGGAATATGTATTAAACATATTCCAACTTCTGTATCGATTGATACATATAGCTATTCAAAACCACAAACCACACAGCAACAAGCGTCCGAGCGAGACAAAACAGAGTAGCAGAAAAAAAGAGACTAAAAAAAACTTAGACATAGGCAATCCGATTAATGAAAGGCCATCCATTCAAAGCGAAGATTTCCATGGCAGAACACTCAAGTATGCGACACCCCTCTAACATCAGCGGCCTTTCCTCTTCTTTTTGCAGCAGCGCCCAAAACTGGATCCAATAAGTTCCTCTGAACAACACCTGCAGAGAAGAAGAAACTCGCGCACAGTTAAAAGTAATGTCATTTCGCGTTAGCCAGATCGCCCATAAGATTGCACATGCTCCCACTAAAGCCTGATATTTATGTTGTTTTCTCAACCCATTTAACCAGTAAGTGAACATATGATTCACATTTAACGGCATTGGTAAATTAAAAACAACACTTATCAGTCTCCATAAGAATTTAGCGTTGTGGCAATCGAAAAAAGGTGTTGTTTTGTTTCATTAAGATTACAGTAACAACATTTTAAACTCCCTTTCCATCGCCGTCTAGCTAAATTATCCTTAGTGAGAGTAACCCCTTTAATCAAGTACCACATAAAAATCTTAATCTTAAGAGGCAATTTAAGTTTCCAGATAATATGATTATGAGGTATTATATTAGTGGTTGTTATTGTCCTATACATAGATCGCACTGAAAAAATCCATTCTGATGCAGAGACCACACAAAAATGTCACTTTGATCTTTTAGTTGAATATCCATTACTCTAGCCACCAGTTGGTGCCACAAGAGTAAGTTGTTAGCCACTAGAGATCTACGAAAAGATATATTTAGTGGAGTCGAGCTTAGAACATGGCTGACTAACGCAGATTTTTTTTGGCAATGTTATACAGGGTCGGGTATTGATTTTTAAGAGGTTCATTATCAAGCCAGGAATCTTCCCAGAATTTGATCTGAGACCCATTACCCAGCTTAAATTTGCCCCATCTCAGGAACTCAGATTTGACACTCATGAGACCCGACCAAATGTGTGAATCTCCAGGCAAGTTTTCAACCTGAGTAAGAGATCTGAACCGAAGGTATTTCCTCCTAAGCAGAGTTTGCCACACCCCTTGTTCATTTATTAGCTTAAAAAGCCATTTGCTTAGCAAACATTTATTTTGTGCATCTAGATTTAAGATTCCCAAACCCCCTTGGTCTTTTGAGCAGCAAAGGACACTCCATCTTGTCAGCCTATACTTTTTTTATGTTCGTTACTTTGCCAAAAAAAACCTAGATCTATAGAAATCTAGCTTTTTTAGAACCTCACGAGGAGCTTCAAAGAACGAAAACATAAACAATGGTAAGCTGCTAAGCACAGAGTTAATAAGGACTAGCTTTCCACCAGTAGAAAGCAACTTCCCTTTCCATTCGCTTAACCTCTTTTGGAATCTTTCATCAACTCTCTTCCAATCCGAATTTTGAAGTCTTTTGTAATGCATGGTTGCAGCCAAAGATTTGTTCATATTCCATTTGGACAGCCTGGGCCTCCCCAAAGAAGAATAATTCGCTTTTATGAAAATTAATCTTGAGGCCAGACAGTTGTTCAAAAGCACATAGTAAAAGTTTGAGGTTTTTTGCCTATTCAAGATTATGTTCCATAAAGAGAATTGTGTCATCTGCATATTGCAAAATAGAAAGACCATCATCAATTAAATGCGGAACTACTCCCTTGAACTGCTGGTTTTCTTTGGCTCTCTCAATTAATATTGCCAGCATGTCAACAACAATATTAAAGAGTATGGGAGAAAGAGGATCACCTTGCCTAACTCCTTTTCTCGTTTGGAAGTAGTGCCCTACATCATCATTTACTTTTATGGCTACCGAACCTTTGGTTATCACTTGATTAATCCAAGCACACCAAGTTGTTGAAAAGCCTTTCATTCGCAACACTTGTTGAAGAAACGGTCATTTCACCTTGTCATATGATTTTTCAAAATCAAGTTTCAAGATAACCCTTTTTTCTTTTTCTTATGCATTTCATGAATTGTTTCATGTAGAATGACCACTCCCTCTATGATGTGCCGTCCTGGAATGAAAGCTGTTTGAGATGGTCTGATTATTTTTTGAGCTACAACGGATAATCTATTCGTGAGTACTTTTGTTTTTTTTTTTTGAGCCGAATTCGTGAGTACTTTTGTGGGTATTTTTCTTTTGTATAATATATGTCTTATTATCCGGCCCAGCAAGGCCCATGAGGCCTATTTATTATCTGCAAGGCCCATTTCACTCCGTAGGGTGTCCCCTCTTCATCCTCTTCCCATTTCCATGGCCGCCGCCTCGCCGCCGCTGCGTCCTGCCGTGCCTCTCTGTCTCTGGGGCCGGAGAGGCAGCGGCTGGTGGAAGGAGACCACCACACCAGGGCTTTGGAGGCGCGCAATATGGATTGCACCTCCCGTTCCATGTTGCCTCATCTGGACGAGAGACCCTGCGACGCAAAGCGTCGATGGAGGGTACCATTCACTACTTTCCGTTTCCTTTGTTCTGCTAGTGGCGAATGGGCAATGCGAAGGCCAACGAGGGATGATTTCTTTTGTCCTAGCAGCTGCGTGATGATCTGGTGCTGAATTTTGTTTCTTTCTTTGCTACAGTACCCGGATCGAATTTCACTGCCTGTGTGTATGTCTGTCGTGCCAAACCTGGAGCAGAGGCTATTTGTTCAAATTAAGCCCAATTTGATGAGTCCCCTTAACACAGCTTTTCCAGCGCAACGTCTATATAATTTTAAGTTTGTTTTCTGAGCTTGGAAATCAATAGAGTTGGTAGCATGTTTGTTTCAGGAGAGATTCGTTTCTTCTCCTCCTTGCACTTGACAACTATATAAAATTTGCAACTTAACTTGAATTTGAAAGAGTTGGTGGTATGTTGCTCTCGCGTGAGGTTAGTTTCTTAGCTTATTGCTTCATCAACTTAACTTAATGCTTCTACAATGTGGCAACCTGCATAAACAAGGCCTGAGTTGGGAGGTTTGATGCAATAGTCAGTCTGTTCATTTTCTAAATTCAAAACTAGTATTGATCTGGCATGAACTTTCGATACTAGGCTGCTGCACTAATCGTTGGTCTTGCAGAGTTCATGCCAACGGTTCATGTATTCCTACTAATATTTTTATCCCTGTTATATTAGTATTTGGATCTTGGTCAAAAGGCTTACCTTGCGATACTATATATGATTATATGACTTAGCCTTATGATTGTACAATACAGCTACGCATGTAAGCAGATTTTCTTTTCCTGTAATGCTTGTTTATCATATCACTAGCTTGCTAACTTATGACGCCACAGCAGGGAGCTGGTGGTATGTCACCCTCTGGGACTTGTGTTGTCAATTGTGCCACTTGCCAAGAATTTTTAGTGAAAACGGATCATGCGGCCAACTAATCTTAGCATGCAGTTCGCTGTCACACCACTTACCTAAATCCAAATCCAAAAGAGCATTTTTAAAGCTTGATTGCATAAACAGTTACATCCTCTTTTTCTTCGAGTGCCTCTTGCTGGTTCTTTGTTCTCTCTTCTCTGCCAGTCTGAGTTTGATAGTATGCAATTATTGCATTCAAAAAGAAAATTGTGTGTGTGCAGGGTAGGATGTACAGCCTGCTCATGTAGTCTCGTATTTATTTAAATCACTATCAGACCCAAGGTTAAGAACTGTTCTTCTGCACTAACAGTTGACCAAGGCTGGGTGTACATCATTGTAATTGTACAGATAGATGCAGACTTGATCTGCCAGCTTTAGTTGACATCAAAATCAACCAATCACTTTGTGGCAGGTCTCACATGTGCTCGTGGAATCTTCTGGTAAACAGATAACAATGCCAACCGATCCTAGCAATGCCGGGATAATCTGATGAACGCTGAATGCCTCTATTTGGCCAGGAAAATTGAGGCCAATATAGGCAGCAAGCATATTGTAGCCTGTGAATTAACAAATACTACGGCAAAAGAATATTCTTGTCTATGTAGAGCGTG
Source organism: Panicum virgatum (assembly GCF_016808335.1). Lineage (NCBI taxonomy): Eukaryota > Viridiplantae > Streptophyta > Magnoliopsida > Poales > Poaceae > Panicum > Panicum virgatum. Next base: position 48,823,217 of record NC_053152.1, read on the forward strand.
CTATCTATGTATTTTATGCAACGTCTTTTCCAGTATTCTTGTGATGCAAGAACAGAACACCCCATCAGAAGAATGCTTATTTCAACCTTCCTCTGCCATTGCATCTTTCAGCTCCTGGTATGCTATTGTCTGTGGTAAGCTCCATGGCATCCACTTAAAAAGATAGAGTTCTGATTTATTCCTTCCTTCTCATAACGCATGCCTGCTTTGCATATGCTGATCATCCAAAGATAGCAAAAGTTTGCTGGAAGGTGCACCCATTAATTTTGGACAAACTGATTGAAGTGATACTGTTGGGAGGAAAAAGGATTTGCATTGTAACATACTGACACCCGTCTGCATCAGTGCCTTATCCGTTGAACCACAGGTAGGTATTTTCTTGCAGTTCGAGTAACTTCGGTTCATTGCAATTTTTCTTGTTGTCTGGCAAGCTATTCTACTTATAACTAGATTCAACCAGGTTTTCCTCTAACGAGGAAGATCTTTCACTTTTTCTGTAGGTATCGCGATTTGATCTGTTGGTATTCTTTCTCTTGGTGATTATAGATCTCTGTTAATATATTCTATACACGTTTGTTTCTCCAAGTAGTTGCTCTTAATCTCTATGGCCTCCCCTCACTACTGATTAGTTGATCAAGAGAGCAGACTGCATGTGCAAGATGATCGCAACCAATTCTTCTTACCAATCACTTTTCCTTGTTGGAAAATGCTGTTTCTAAGGTAAGATCTGTAGCCGTGCTTCAGATATTGAATCATCATTTACTTGTTCCCATGTTGCTATTACAATCACAACTAATTAACGCGTGAGAATTTAATAACAGTAAATGCCCTAGAAGATCGATATAAAAAAGATGGAAGTTATAGATGGATGATACATCTATGTTGTAACAACTAAAACACTATAACAAATTGAAATATTACTCATCATAGGTTTGTATCTGGGTTGATGAGTAACTTGCCAATAAATGACAAATAAGTGATAAACCAGACTAAAGAAAAAAACAGCTGTTAACTCAAAGTATAGAATTTTTGCAAAACAAAAAGAGAAAATTCCTTATATGACACTAGGAAAGTTGCTTATTCCTTCCTTGGCCCTCAAAACTTTTTTCTTCCCTATTTGACCATAAATCCAAATTTGGTTCCCTATTTGGCACTTCCGTCTATTGTTCACAGTGTTAAATTCGGCGTGAAAAGACCATTTTGCCCTTTTGTGCCAGAACAGTTTTGCCCTTGGGCCCTGATCCTCCCGCGTCCCTCTCAGACATGCTACATTGAGTCTTGATTGGTTGCCAGTTTGCTGCTGCTTGGATTCGCCACAGATCGAGATCAATTCTAGGTGATGGCCATGGAGGAGCCTCCCCAGCTGTTCCTGTGTCCCATCTCCATGGAACTGATGGAGGATCCCGTCACGGTGCCCACCGGCGTCACCTACGACCGCCGCAGCATCGAGCGGTGGTCCGTCGTGCGGGGTGGCCCGCGCGTGCGTCGCCGCCCGTTGCCGGGGGGGGGGGGGGGTGCCGCGACTGCTCACTGCCCGTCGGGCTGTGCTGCATAGACACGAGAGAGAGAAATCACGCAGGGGTGCTGCACAGAGAAATCGGGAGAGAGACAGACACGAGATTGGAAAAATGGGGGAGGGGATGTGTGAGAAGGCCCTGCGCTACACCCTGCACAGTTCAAAAGGGCAAAATGGTCTTTTCACACTGGACTTAATACCGTGAATGGTTAAAATTGATGGTAGTACCAAATTTGGATTTGTGTTTAAATAGGGAAGAAATTTTTTTAGGGCCAAGAAAAAGGAATAAGCAACTTTCCTAGTGTCATATAAGAAATTTTTTCAAACAAAAAAACCCTCACCATACAGAATGAAAGGACAGCTGAATATGTTAGACACCATCTTTTATGTACTTGAGCAATTTTTTTATTGCCTAGTGTAACACCCGTGTTTTTAAATCAGGAACCCAAATAAATTTAATTAGGTTTGTTATAGGTTCGATAAGGTTTTATTTAGTTCCTCTTGATTTTAGAGCATTTGTCGGAAATTAAATAAAATACTTAGCCATAAAAAAGAGATATAAGGAAAATAGGGTTTGTTGCATTTCATGCTGCCCTTGCATTTTATTTTGCTTGATGATCAGCTTGAATTCAAACTCTTGCATTCGAATTTTGGGTTGAACTTGTTTGAATTGTTTTAGAAAATTTGCAAAAGGTTTTCTTTTTCCCCCTCACCCTTTCAGCCCAGCAGGCCCTCTCTCTCCCTCTTCCTTTCTTTTCCTGGCCCAATGTTTCCACCGCCGGCCCGTTCCCCGCCTCCTGGCCCAATCCGGCCCAGCGCCCCCTCCCCTCAATGTCTCACCGCCAGGTGGCCCCCACCTGTCGGGCTCGTCGCCGAGCTCGCGCTCGAGCCGGACTCCCGGCCGAGTCCGACCCGGCCGCGCGCACCCCGCCTTCCCTTGGCTCGCACGCCAAGGCCCCGGCCCCGCCCTATAAAAGCAACACCGTGCCCCCCTGGGACCCTAAACCCGCAGTCGTCGCTTCCGCCCTCGCAAAACCCAAGTTTCCGCGCCGCCGCCATTGTTGGAGCTTGGAGCTCCAAGCCGCGCCGCCGTTCCTCTGCTCCCCGTCGACAATTTCGCTGCCCCGAAGCTTCGCGTCGAGGTAGTGAAGCAACTGATCTTTATTTTTTCCCTCTCCCTCGCTCTGTTTTGCCCGCATCTATTCGCCGGCGCCGCCGCTCCACCGTGCGCCGCCGCAAGCTCGCTCCGCTCGCCTTTACCCCGCGCAAACCCCGCCATCGGGTTCGCATGCTCGCGCGTTAGCTCCCCGATCCAATCCCGGCTCGAATCGAGCACCGGAGGACCAAATTTGGTCTACTCCGGCCATCCCGCCGCCGCACACCGCCACCTAGCTCGCCGCCGCCAGCCGCCCCATCAGACCCTAGCCGTCAGATCTAAATCAAACGGCCCAGATTAGATCGAATCCAAGTCAACTTAGTCAGAAAACGGTCAACTGTGGTCCCTTTTGCACATAAACCCCTCTGCTTTTATATATTAGAACCCGCAGTCCTTCGCTGTTGAAGAGTTTTTACAAAACAGCCCTTGCTTTTATGTTTTAGCCCCTGCGTATAAGGTTTAATTAAGTTTTAGCCCTTAGAACTTGTTTTAGCCATAACTTTCTCGTTTTAGATCCGTTTTTGTTGATTCTTGCGCTCACACAATCATTGCAGCGAGTACAATAGTTTAGAAACCTTGTTTTGTACTGTTTATGTTGTTTGGTGTACTGTTTCTTATTGTTTGCACTTGTTTGCTTGTATGTGCGTGTGCGATGCGATAGACGATCCGCAGTTCGAGGAGCAGCAGCAAGATCAAGACTTCGAAGGACCGGACCAGCAATAGTTTGAGGAAGGTAAGTGGACCCTTGATCATGTTTTTGACCCATGAAATCACCAAATCTATCATACTTACTTTTATGTACATGCATGTGTCTATAATATGATGGGAACCGAGTTAAGGACATGCCTAGTATTGTTTACCTTATTCCTTGATCAACTTGGGTTTATTTTCATGTTGGGTAGCTATGCTAGTCGCTTTACCTTGGTTGTGGGTGGATAATGTAATACCAATGCTATACTTGTTTACTTCATGTTCATGATGGCTTAATGTTGTTAATCAAGATCATATGTGTTAATTGGAACATAGAGAACCACCCAGGAAAATAGTGCAACCACAATATCATATGGCTCTGGTCTTGGCTAAGTAACTAGATGATCCATATGTCGTGCCTGGGGCGTTTGATTGGTGGATTTTCGGGTTATTGTGCTTTGAGGAGCGGGTGAAGAAAGCTTCGTCTTCTGAGGCACCGCAAAAAGCAAGGGGCCAGTGCGTACATATAGTGATTCTTTGGAAAAGCCTCGTAGTGAATCCCTAGCCACTCACCAAAGGAAGTGTTTAAGGGCTTTGCAAACCCGGGCGACATGGGAAACACGAGTTGTGGGTAAAGTGTACAACCTCTGCAGAGTGTAAAACTGATATATCAGCCGTGCTCACGGTCACGAGCGGCTTGGACCCTCACATGATAATTGAACTTGAAGTTGATCTAAATCGATGCTCTAACTTATGGTTATGTTGCTTATCTTCATCTATGCTTATCTTGTGAGTTTAATGGTATATACTTATATCTAGTTAATGCTTGCTAATAAAATGTGATCAACTAAAATTGCTGAGTGCAGTTAAACCGTGTCAGCTATTCCTTGAATTAGCCTTGCATGTATTATAGTTGTTTCCCTACCACTTATTGAATACCAACCATAAGTGTACTCACCCTTACATACTTGCTGCTCAGACCATAATAACAACTGTCCGGAGTATCCATAAGACTTCGATGATTTCTAGGCGTATGTCTCCCAGTCATCTGCCTGTGCTAAGAAGATTCCGCTGCTACTCTATAGACGTTTACTTATTCGCTCAAGACATTCGGTTTTGTAATAAAGTCTTTAATACTCTCTTTCTACTTGCACTCGTTGTGATATTCACTTTATGGTTAATCATATGTGTGTAAACTAATCCTGGCGCATATATGAGATGCATTCGGTTTGCCTTCATAAACCAGGTGTGACACCTAGTGTATTAACTCAACCATAGGGTCATCATTATGCACAATTTAGGGGCTATATGCACATATTTACATTGATCATGTTTTCATAGAAGTATAACTTCACAACTCTAGCCATGTACATCTACATGCTATGCAAAAGATATATGGGACAAAAGAAGCCATCATGAGATTCACATACCTCTAGTATGCTAAACTTTATTCAAAATGTAGATGCCAATAAGCAGTGTACCTGTGATTCTCTATTACATCTTAACACATGTTGTTATTCACTGCCAGCCTGCAGCTCTGCAAGTTCTCATTCTCCCATATAAATCGCTTGGGATTTTTGGTGGATTTCCTTCGTTAAGTTTGTTGATGGCAACCATACTTGATTCTTTGGTTGGATCATGTGTCAAGAAGTTGCAACATATCATTACAGAGAAAGCTGTTTTGGTTCTTGGGGTACAAGATCTCAAAGAACTAGAACGAACTATGGACCAAATAAAATGCTTTCTTTGCGATGCTGAGAAAAGGAGGACAGTAGAGTCAGTGGTTAACAACTGGCTTGATGAGCTAAAAGATGCAATGTATGAAGCAGATGATATTATTGACTTGGCTAGATTAGAAGGAAGCAAGCTGTTAGTGGACCACTCTTCATCATCTAGAAAATCTGACACAGGTACATGATTTTCACTTTTCTCTTGGCTTCCTAATCTCCGAAGACGTCATGAAATTGCAATTCAGATCAGGAACTTCAACAATAAACTTGTGAAGATTTCAGAAATGGGTGAAAGATCTCTAATGCTTCAGAATATGCTACCAAAAGAGGAAGTTTCAATAATAAGGAGGATGAAAACTTGGCAACTTGTGGAGCCTAACCTTGTGGGTAAGGAGACTTCACTTGCTTGTACGAGATTGGTGGAACTGATACTTGCGCATAAGAAAAAGAAGTCCTACAAGGTTGGTGTTGTTGGAATAGGAGGTGTTGGAAAAACTACTCTTGCTCAAAAGATATATAATGATCACAGAATAAAAGGAACCTTCAGCAAGAGAGCATGGATTTGCGTTTCTCAGGAGTACTCTGAGGTTGCTCTTTTGAAAGAGGTTCTTCGCAACTTTGGGGTAGAATATGGGCAAGATGAAACTGTTGGAGAACTTAGCAGAAACCTTGCAATAGCCATTGAAAAGAGAAGTTTCTTTCTTGTGTTGGATGATGTATGGAAACATGAAGTATGGACTAATCTACTAAGAATTCCATTGGATACTGCAGCAACAGGAACAATTCTAATGACAACTCGAAATGATATAGTGGTACGAGCAATTGGGGTGGAAGATGTGCATCGAGTTGAATTGATGTCAGCAGATGTAGGATGGGAGCTACTTTGGAAGAGTATGAACATTAACGAAGAGACTGAAGTGCAAAACCTACGGGGTATTGGGATGGACATTGTTCGTATGTGTGGTGGCCTTCCTCTTGCAATCAAGGTTACTGCTAGTGTTCTAGCAACTAAAGAGAAAAATGAGAAACAATGGAGAAAAATTATAAATAGAAGTGATTGGTCTATGAGCAAAGTTCCTATTGAACTGAGAGGAGCTTTGTATTTGAGTTACGATGACCTACCTCGACATTTGAAGCAGTGCTTCCTTTATTGTGCCTTATTCCCAGAAGATCAAATAATGTATCGTGATGACCTCATCAGGTTCTGGGTTGCTGAAGGTTTCGTAGAAGAGCAAGACCAACAACTTCTAGAGGATACAGCTGAAGAATATTTCTATGAATTGATACATAGGAATCTCCTTCAACCAGAACCTACATATTTTGACTATTCAAGGTGCAAAATGCACGATCTATTAAAGCAGCTCGTTCAGCATTTGTCACAAGATGAATGTTTTTTGTGGAGACCCACAATTGTTGGAGGCTAAATCTTTGTCATGACTACGACGTGTTTCAGTTGTTAGTAATAAGGATATTATAATGCTCCCCAACTTGAACAAGGAGCATATTAGAGCAAGGACATTGCATTTTAATTGTAGCAGGCTACAAAGAATTGGTAACAAATTTTTCATAAAACTCCAACATATTCAAGTTTTTGATTTAACTGGTTCCATTGTCCAAAGTATTCCAGATTGTATTGGAAGTTTAATTCATCTACGGTTACTTGATCTTGATTCCACTGATATATCTTATCTTCCAGAGTCCATTGGTTCTCTCGTAAACCTTCAGATTTTGAACTTGCAGAAGTGTGATGCTTTGCACAAGCTTCCTTGGGCTATCACTCGGTTAAGCAGTTTAAGGCGTCTTGGCCTTGATGGGACACCAATAAATCTGATCCCGAAGGGGATAGGCAGATTGGAGTTTCTCAATGATCTAGAAGGTTTCCCAACTTGTGGCGGCATTCAAAATAGTACAAGAATGCAAGATGGATGGAATTTGAACGAGTTGTATCCTCTTCTGCAGTTGAGGCAGCTTGATATGATTAAATTGGAACGAGCAGCACCTGGTAGTTCAGACTTAGTTCTAATAAACAAAAAGTATCTCAAAACTTTGCGTCTGAGGTGCACAAAAGGTATGGATGAACTATATTCTAAAGAGGATGTTAGCAATGTTGAGAAGATCTTTGAGCTTCTAATCCCTCCACAGAATCTGGAAGATCTTGGCATTAAGGGCTTCTTTGGTCAGAGGTATCCCAACTGGTTAGGTACTACTCATCTGTCATCACTAAAATATTTGAACCTCATTGATTGCAAATCCTTTGCGCAACTTCCTTCAATTGGACAGCTTGTTGGGCCATGTATGTGTTAGGCCTAGCCCATAACAATGTATATATATATATATGTACCACAAGGCAATCAAGAGAGTAGTTCTAGAGTTTTCCCCCAAATTCATCATGGTGTCAGAGCCGACGATGGCGATTCTGGAGGAGGCGGAGGTGGAGACCGCGTCGACGATGGCCGCAAACACGCAGCAGGCGGAGTACGCCAAAGAGAAGGCGGAGCAGGGGAAGGAGCGCGCTGCGCTAGGGGCCTGCCTCGCGGCGGCGCGGGAGGTGTTCGGGCGCGCCGACGCGGAGGCAGCGCGTGAGGCGCTGGTGCGAGCTGAGACCGTGGCGGGGTTGGAGTTGGCCAAGGCGGTGGAGCAGGATGTGTGGATGCGGCTGGGCCTGGTCACAGAGGAGAGCACGGGGGAGACACTGATGAGGATGCTGCTTTGGAGCAGCGCAGAGCAGCAGCGGCGCGGGACCGTATCAGAGCAGAGCAGAGCAGCGGCCCGCGCGGCTGCCGGGAGGCCGGCCCCATGCGCCGACGGCCCGCGCGGCGGCCTGGGAGGCCCTCTGCGCCCGCCCACAGCTGGTGGCAGCCATGAACCCGCGGTGGCTGGCGGCCGCCGGGGGAGACCTCCTGCACCTGCACCTGCACCTGCACCGATGGAGGAGGAAGTTGTGGCACGGGATTGTGCTGCTGAGGAAGAAGAAAGGAAGAGTTGCAGCCTTGGAGAGGAAGGTCAGACAAACATTGCTACTGATGGAGAAGCTGCAGGAAGCAAGGGTACCATTGAGGATCAGATGGAGGAGAAGCTCCAGGAGACATTGAGGGAATTGGAGGCTCTGCAATTTAGGAAGGCGGATGTGGAGGCGAAGATCGGTTCTCTGGAGGTGGCCTTAGTGGCCATTGCTAGGAACAGCGAATTGGAGTCGGCGGTCGATGAAATGAAGATGGAGATGCCTGCTGCGAGGAAGGAGGAGGAAAATCAAAGAATTGAACAAATTCTTGAGAAATTGGCTAGACTAGAGAAATTGGTCAGCTTGCTCATTGTGCGGACAGAGGAGATGCAATCATGTACCAAGCAAATTGTGGCGAATTTAGAACAGGAAAAAAGGGTGGAAGTGATGTCAAATAACATCAAGCTAGAAGGTATTCATGGTAAAGCACTTTCATGTATGGGAATCCCTCACTCTGAATGGATATTGGACTCTGGAGCTTCCAAACATGTCACAGGTGCTCAAAATGAGTTTTTGACATATAAACAATATCCATCCACACACAAGGAGACCATCCAAACTGTTGACGGGACATGTCAACCCATCAAAGGTATTGGTACTGTTAATTGCACGCCATCAATTAATTTGACATCAGTTCTACATGTTCCATCATTTCCTGTAAATTTGTTATCATTGAGTGCTCTAGTTGATCAAATAGATTGTCGAGTCACTTTTGATCGAGAGCATTGCACTATTCAAGAAAGAAGGACAGGAAAGGAAATTGGGATCGGTGTTAGGCATGGCGGATTGTGGTACCTTGATCGAAAAGAGGATGGCAGGCTTATAGATGCTGCTTTGGTAGCAGGTATGAATGAAGATGAAGCAAGAATGATGCTTCAACATTGTCGATTGGGCCATTTATCATTTGACACTATGGCTAAAGTGTTTCCAGAGATGATGAGTAAGGCAGACAGGAGGAAACTTATATGTGATGCATGTGAGTATGGGAAGCATACAAGAGCAACATATGTAAGCAGAGGACTTAGAAGTCTATCTCCTTTTATGCTTATTCACTCTGATGTGTGGACATGCCCAATTGTCTCAGTCAGTGGAATGAGATACTTTGTTACCTTTATTGATTGCCATTCACGTGTGACTTGGATATATCTCATGAAACACAAGAGCGAAGTACTTAGATGTTTTCAAGATTTTTGCTCACTCATCAAGAATCAGTATGATGGTCAGATTAAGGTATTAAGGACAGATAATGGAACAGAGTACATGAATAATGAGTTTGGTAATTTTCTATCGGCCCAGGGGATATTGCATCAAACCACTTGTCCATATACTCCTTCACAAAATGGAGTAGCTGAAAGAAAGAACCGCCATATTTTGGAAGTTGCACATTCACTCATGTATACTATGAATGTGCCAAAATTTTTGTGGAGTGAGGCAGTGATGGCAGCTGTATATTTGATTAATCGTACGCCTTCTAGATTGCTTGGTTGGAAAACCCCATATGAGATGCTAATAGGAGTTAATGAATTTATTGTTCCACCTAAGGTATTTGGGTGCACTTGCTTTGTCAGGGATCATAGGCCTTCTGTTGGAAAGTTGGATTCTCGAGCAGTCAAATGCATATTTGTGGGTTATTCATCAAGTCAAAAGGGGTACAAGTGTTGGTGTCCCACTGAACATCGTCTCTTTGTAAGTATGGATGTGACATTTAGGGAATTAGAACCTTATTATGGTGAAAAGACCGACTTAAGCTCCTTGTTTGAATTTGGTGATCTGAGCATAAATCAAGATGATCGAGAGGGGGAGAACCATGGTGTCATAAGTAGTCCAACTGAGCAAAATCAAAGGAGAATGGAAGCAGTGATTACTGGCTCTATTCCTCAACCAAGAATGGAGACAATGACAAGTGACTTGGATCCAACTCCTTGTCAAGAGGACAGTTCTGTAGGTGATGACCCACGATATAAGGGCCCATTGAGAGTGTATACAAGGAGGACACGTACATCTCAAGAAAAGGTTCCAGGAATAACTCCTGAATTAGCAATCCCTCAAGAAATTGTTGATGTGTCACCGACTTCTTCGACTGAGATTGAAGAATACGGTTTGGATGATTTGCCCATTGCATTACGGAAAGAACCATGAGCTAAAGCTGGTATGCCTCCACCAAGGTATGGATTTGAGCATGATATCAGTAACTATGTTTCTTATGCATTACTATCTCCTGCATATAGAACATTTGTTGCATCATTACAGTCCGTAGTAATCCCTAAGGACTGGAAAGAAGCAAAGCAGGATCCTAAATGGCATGAGGCTATGTTGGAGGAGCTAAGAGCTCTTGAAAAGAACAAGACTTGGGATCTTGTGAAACTACCTGCTGGAAAGAAAACTGTTAGTTGCAAGTGGGTCTTCACAGTGAAGCAAAATGTAGAAGGGAAAGTGGAACGATATAAAGCAAGATTGGTTGCAAGAGGGTACAGCCAGACATATGGGATTGATTATGATGAAACATTTGCACCGGTAGCAAAGATGAGTACCATAAGAACATTGGTATCTTGTGCTGCAAACTTTGGTTGGCCCTTGTATCAATTGGATGTAAAGAATGCTTTCTTGCATGGTGAGCTCCAAGAGGAGGTGTATATGGAGATACCCCCTGGTTATTCTAAACCTGAAGTGATTGGAAAGGTATGTAGACTAAAAAAGTCCCTATATGGCCTCAAGCAATCTCCACGAGCATGGTTTGATAGATTCAAACGTGCATTATGTGGTATGCAATACAAACAATGCAATGGAGATCATACACTATTCTATAGACATTTGGGACGCAAGATCACGGTGCTAGCTGTATATGTGGATGATATTATCATTACAGGTGATGATGAAAGAGAGATCATTCACCTTAAAGAAAAACTAAGTAAGGAGTTTGAAGTCAAGGACCTTGGTCAACTCAGATATTTTCTTGGTATTGAGATTGCACGGAATCCAAAAGGCATCGTTCTTTCACAGAGAAAGTATGTTCTGGACTTGCTTAGTGAGACCGGCATGCTTGGATGTCGCCCTGTATCAACACCAATTGATCCTAATCACAAGTTATGTGCTGAATCGGGCAATCCAGTGAATAAGGAAAGATATCAGAGGCTTGTTGGGCGTCTTATTTATCTATGTCATACAAGGCCTGACATATCATATGCAGTAAGTGTTGTGAGTCGGTATATGCATGACCCAAGGAGTGGGCATTTGGATGCAGTTTATCGGATCCTAAGATATCTCAAGAGTAGCCTAGGAAAGGGGTTGATCTTTAAAAGTCATGGTCACTTGAATGTTGAAGGCTATTGTGATGCTGATTGGGCGAGTTGTCTTGATGATAGGAGATCAACTTCAGGTTATTGTGTCTTCGTTGGGGGAAACTTAGTGTCATGGAGGAGCAAGAAGCAATCAATCGTGTCCCGTTCAACTGCTGAAGCAGAATATAGAGCAATGTCTCTTGGGGTGAGTGAAATGTTATGGGTGAGAAATCTTTTATCAGAGTTAAATGTGCTAAGAAAAGGCCCCTTGAGAGTTAGGTGCGACAACAAGTCAGCTATCAACATTGCTAGTAATCCTGTTCAACATGATAGAACCAAGCATGTGGAGATAGATCGCTTCTTCATCAAGGAGAAAATAGATGATGGTATATTGGAATTAGGCCATGTAAACTCATGTAATCAAGTAGCTGACTGTTTAACAAAAGGTTTAGGAGTAAAGGAATGTAATTTAGCATGTAACAAGATGGGAATGATAGATATCTATCACCCATCTTGAGGGGGAGTGTTGGGCCATGTATGTGTTAGGCCTAGCCCATAACAATGTATATATATATATATGTACCACAAGGCAATCAAGAGAGTAGTTCTAGAGTTTTCCCCCAAATTCATCACAGCTACCCAACTTGGAATACCTTAGAGTTGATGGAGCAACTGCAGTCACCAAAATTGGTCCCGAGATTCTTGGATTGCGGGTGGATGATTCTGGGACTACAGAGTTTATATCTTTCCCCAAGCTTGAAGCGTTGTTCATAGAAGATTTGCCCAACTGGGAGGAGTGGACCTTTGATGCTGAAGAAGATGATGAAACAATAGCAGGTAAGGAAGGCAGAGAGGTTGGAGTTGCTGTGAAGCAAAAATATGAAGCCCGAACTCCAAAGATGCGACTACTACCATGTCTAAAGATTTTGGGAATTGTTCGTTGCCCCAAGTTGAAAGCTCTCCCACGACAGCTTGGACAAGAAGTTGTCAGCTTGAAGGAGCTTGTATTAATATTTGCAGGAAGCATCAAGTTTGTGGAGGACAACACATTCCTCTCTGACGTGCTATCAATCTCATTTTGTGAAGGCCTAGAGAGGATCTCAAATCTTCCTCAAGTGAGACAGATGAGGGTACACGGTTGCCCAAACTTGAGGTGTGTTGAGAAATTGGACAATTTGCTGCAACTGTGGCTATCAGATGATATGCAAGAGACATCTACACGGTGGGTGCCTGGACATCAACAGCAACATCACGGCAAAGATCTGGATATCTACAAGTGGTCAGACGGAGATGATTAGATATGTTCAATTAGGTAGCTTCACCCTTTTCCCCCCATATGCCATTAACTAGATACACATTTTTGGTTTTCATGTAAGTACCAGCTGAAAAATCGATTATTTTCTCAATCTGGCTTGTGGTTTACTATTGTCGCCACAGGTGGTGATGTGACCTCCACATGCTTATCTTATATACATGCTGAGCATGCTCAGTCAGATTTTGCAAGAGCTTATCTTTGCTGGTAACTGATTTTTTAGCTAGTCTGTCTTTCCATCTGTGATATCGGAGTGCTGCTCAATTCCTTGCCGTGGCAGCTTCAGTTCACTGCAGCACTAGATGTGGATTATTCGTGGCACATTATCTGATTTGCTTACTCCACAATTAGCATCCGTTCAGAAAAGAAAGACAATGATAAGTAACCAGGGAAAAGAATTAATGATAAGCAACCTATGCAAATAATTGGGTGCAAGTTAAAAGAAAACAACAAACATAAAGCATCACAATATGACTGTGCATTCTTCAAGTTCTTACGTGGTCCTGTCCTGTGTCCGGACAGTAAACATTTAGTGAGTTTTTTTCGCAAAAAATTATTTTGTGATTGATGCTCTTTCAAATATGCCACGACTGAAAACAACGGGTTTCAATCAGGTCAATCACAGAGAGTGTTTCCTGCATACGGCACTGCTCAAGGTGAGGAACAACAGCTTCAAAGCTCGCCGGAAGAAGGCAGCCAGGGGGAAGACCTGAACGAACTCCTCTTTGGCTCGCCAAGCCAAGCAGAGCCCTCGGCCGGCCACTCGCCCTCTGCCTCATGGTCAGTCAGAGCTCGGACCACGGAGGGTGTGATCCGCGGCGCGCCACGGCAGCAGGAGCAGCAGCCGGCCGGATTCCATGGTGATCTGCCTGCCCACCTCTTTCATTGGCGTTCTGTCCGGCTGCTTACGACGCCGCCATGCCATGCCAGCGGTCCTGCCGTGCCGCGCCCCAGCACCCCACCGCGGTCGGCCCCAACGATCGCCTCCGGTTATCGCACCACACCGGGCGTACGAACGTGGTGGTGGTAGATGCAAGACGGCGAGGCTCCGCGGTGCTCACGAGGAAGGGGCAGGAAGCTAGGAATGGCCAGAGTTCGGCGGCGCTCCGGCGCGCTGCCGCATGGCAGGACGCCAAGGGTGGACGGTATTTGAAATACCGTCCACACTCTGGGCTCCTCTCGTCCGTCCGATCGGGGTTAGGCGGCCATGATTAGGCCCGTCGCAACAGGCGTCTTCCTCGTCAGGCACCAACTTTGCTCTCTTGGGCGGCGAAGAACGCCGACCATGGCGCGACCGCGACCGCGACCGGATGTGTTCGTGGAAGTGCCGCAGCCGCACCTGCTCGTGCCTCCGGCCGGCGAATGTTACCCTGGTGCATGGTGTGGATGCGACAGGCGGAGCGCAGAAGCTGTGGCGTGCCGCGGGATGAGCGGTGCGGCACATTCTGTCCCCGCCGCCATACTGGCCGAACCAATCGACTGGTCCTTCTCAGGGTCAAAATGTGAATGTCAGATCAGAGGCTCAGAGCTCGGAACACAGAGGCCATGGCGGTCCGCCCACCTCACAAGGGGGTTGGTGGTCTTGGACTCCTTGGTCACTTCGCCGTCGGACGACTCTGTTCTCTTTCCATGGCTTCTGTTCCCTTCCCTGCCCGGTTTGCTGTGGCGAAGCCCGCCTGCTCTGCTCATGGCAAAGTTGAGCACACGAGCTCGGCATGCAGCTTATCAGAAACCTGCTGCAGCGTGGAGAGTCCGCATGTATTCACTGCTGCAGCTTCCTCCACTGTCATGTTAAAGAGTCCCTTCTCTGGAATCACGATTGCTGCTACTGCTGCTACGGTTATCTTTGTCTCAAGTCTGAACCGAGGAAGCATCTTGGACCCCTGATGATAGCATTAGCACATTGTTTGTTCAGGTATTTAGCGCTGTTATACCATGCGTGCTAAAGCTGAATCACGCCAGGATTATATGTGTTTCAGTGAAAAGGAAATCTGAATTCCTTGCCGTGGCAGGCAGCTTCAATTCAGTGCAGAACTGATCTTGGTAGTCTGCTATGTTGAGTTAATCGATCGCTGAATGGCCTGTGATCTTCTGCGGCTAGGGGTAGAATGCTGAATGACCCTGATCATCATCATACTCGTCCCCTTTCAGGCCTGACTGGAGCTAACGCTGTTTGTTCCTTACCTTGGAGCTGCAAATCAAGCCCAAGTCTTGAAGTGAATTTCTCACCATAACATATCTTATCTTACTATTACTAATTGAAGGCTCTTTTTAAATCTCCACGTGAAGCCACCTATGATTCTAGATATACACTCTACAAAAATAGATAAATCCTAAAAATTCTCACAAAAATCAGAAACATCCGACCATCAATCCAACAACTCTAATTATAATAGCCATGAGATCTGATATCTTTTCAAATAAATTATCCGCCTCCGTCATTATAAAAATAGACTAAAGTAATCCCTAAACATGTATTTAAATTATCCAACTCTGTCATTGTAAAAATCTAAAATAACCCCCAAATTTTCGTGTAAATTACCCACCTATACCATTATAAAAATAATACAAATAAACCCCTAAACTTTCATATATTTATCCAATTGTATCATTATTTAAACTTAAACTTAAAGTAACCTCTAAATTTGAATCTAAATTATATAATTATAATAAAATATTAAAGTGCACTAATATAAAATTCTAAATTACTATTTCTATTATTATTAATATAATATTTATGTTATTATTTATATAAAATACTACCCACGATACGTCACCATGTATTCATATATGATGAAAGAAAGAAGAATACCTATTCACAAACAAATGATTCAATTAAATATATATCAAATATATATGGAGGTGTGATGCATAAAATCTATTGCAACTCGATAATGATAAATATGCATTTTAGAGTATGTGTTAGAATATTTAATAAATGAAAGAGGGTGTGAGATAAATAATTACAATTATATTAGCAATGAGTTTTATTTTTATATTAATTCTAATTAGCCCGTGCGGAGCACAGGTTGATAGATTAGTGGGATTACATTAGGAAGCACAAGTTCAGTCCGAAATTGATATGGTAGAATGAAGGTCCTGACGACATACATAAAGGGCCGGGTACAAGTTCTGTCCAAAATTGACATGGTAGCATGAAGGTCCTAACTAGGGATGTAAACTGATTGAATACGGACGGATATTACTGTTCATATTTTTATTTGAATACGGAGTTGGATACAGATAGTGTTAGTTTTTGTCGGATAAGATTATAATGGATATCGATATCATAAAAATATAACTTCTAGTATCCGGATACGGATCGATTACGGATATCGACATCCTAAAAATGTAACTTCTAGTATCTGGATACGGATCAGTTACGAATATTGAATATCCGGAATCGGATATGAACGGATAAAAACCATTCTAAACCGGATCAAATTCGAATACGGTCAAAAAATATCCATACTATTTACATCCCTAGTCTTGACGACATATATAAAGGGGCCGGGCACAAGTTCAGTCCGAAATTGCATAAAGGTTTCTCCTTCATCGCCATACTGGTTCAGAGGGATTGCACGTCTAAGAACAGATCACACAGAGAGATGGGAAGCAACTTTCTGAATGGTGCCAAGACATCCGTGATGGTCGCTGGTGCGCATGACCCCGTGTCCGTAGTAACCCATCAATAAAATGGTCTAGATGTGGATTCTGAGGGACCGAAGCCGGCGACCAGAGGGGGTGTGAATGGGAGCCGATCAAAATTTCTTCGAAATTCGAACCATCGGCCTATATCCCAAAAATCACCCAAGCCCTCAAGCGTTCTGACCAGAGTTTGGAATAGCTATGGAAAAGCTAAACCAATACAAAAGGCCACGAACGAGCGAGCGAAACCACGAAGCAGATCGGAAGCGAATCGGGAAAGCTACAGAACTGATCTGGCTGGACCGGTCTGACCGGTGCGCTGGACCGGTCTGACCAGTCGAGACTGTCCGAAAGCTAGCAGACTGGTCTGACCGGTCTCGCCTACCGGTCTGACCGGTGGCACCCAGAAAACCCCCGAAAACTTGGATTCAAACGATGAATCTCGACCAAACCTCCACGAAAATCGATGAAACTTGGAGGAAGGCTTCGTTTCTACCCCAAGAACATATCCCCAAGAGATCTCGTCCTAAAGATCAAAGAATCCCGTGAATTCAAGGGGAGATCAAGAAGGATTGGGGTTTTCTCAAAAACTCAAGAAATCTAATTCAAAAGAGCTAATGATTCCAGAGGGTTTGGGACAGGATCAGAAGCACGAGAATCACCGCAAAGAGCTCGTAGAATCCTAGCAATCGTGTGCACCAAAAACGAAATAGAAATCCATCACAAACGGGGCACAAGAACTGGGGAATTGAATCGATTCAAAAGCCCAGAGGGCACGAGGAGGATAGGGTCTCCTTTCCCAATCAAATCTCACACAAGGTCTCACAAATCCATGGACAAAATCTACTCTAAAGAGAAGAACGGGGGGGGGGCACAGGGGCGGCGGCCTGGAGAACAGAACAATTCACGGACGAAATACAAAAGCCGCAATTAACCTAACACAAGTGTAGGGGTATTTATACCCGCGGGACCGGTCAGACCGGTACGCTGGACCGGTCAGACCGGTTTGCCTGCAGCACCCCCTGTACACGATCTCATCCGACGGCCGAGGTTCTTTCTTCGGAACGAAGTCTTCTCCACGATGCCGCCGTCTTGATGAAGATCCAGTCCGCGGTTTTGAAGGGTCCGCGAAACCCGGGTAGGTGGCCGGTTTTGAGAAAACCGCCAAAACCTGACGCGCGGGAAGATTCCCGCCTCCACGCCGTGGCCCTAGACGCCGTTCCCGCCTCGGCCTTCTGACGGCCCTAGACGCCGCCCGACGCCCGTCACCTCCTCGCCCGCAGCGAAGCCCTAGACGCCGTCGACGCCCGTCGCCTCCGTCAGTCCCGAGACCGACGCCCGTGCCTCCACGACTTGGCGTCTTCAACCGCCGTCCGTCTGCTTGGTTTTGTGGCGCAAATCAAGAAACCCGCCTTCCGTCGCCGCTTGCGCCCTCGATCCAGGAGTGGACGCCACAGCTTCCGCCCGGTCCGAGCTCCGGTCCCGGCTGCCCTTCACCGCCGTCCACCGCATGGTCCATCAGCCACAGCACCTCCACGACAGCTCCCTATCGACACTCGACGCCCGTGTACCTGCAATCCAAAGACCAAGCGCACGATCACACCGCACGGTTGACAATTCACTCATCACAAGCAGGATAGAGTACTCAACATTCCTCAGATTTGCGATGCAGTATTTGATTTTCTTGCTCCACAGTTAGCGTCCGTTTAGAAAGAAATATAACGGTAAGCAACCAAGGAAAAGAATTAACGATAAGCAACCTATATGCAAATAATTGGTGCAAGTTAAAAGAAAACTACAAACATAGAGCATCAGAACAGGACTGTGCATTCTTGCTAGAAAAAGAATGTTTTCAACGTGGTTACGGATACTATAGATAATAAGGATAACAATGTCTTGATTAATTTGGTCCAATCTGCCCCATCCCCTGCATATCGTCGTCCCTCCCTGGCCACTATTTCCCATTCAATGCCCGGACTGCTGGGGAGTTCTTAGCCTGCAAGTAGTATCATAATGCTGATTACAGGCATACAACGTGCACTCGATATCCATAATTAGGAAATTAGTTCACATTTTAGATCCATGTTCATAGAAATAGACACATAGCAACTGACTGTCCAAAGGCCCAAGAAACAACAATATGGTGCTAACTCGCTCCATTATGTTCTACTCCCTCCGTTTCAAATTAACCATCTAGGACTGCAAGTTAGAATTTTATAAGACGGCCAAAATTAGCTCAAATTATTTCTAGGAGAGGGCACCTCAAAAATTTTAGTACTCCCTCCGTTCTCACAGGGGAGTGGGTTCCCGGCGCTACTGCCCGGCCACCCACTCCCCTATCTCCACCAACTGAGGGCCGTTGTCGATGCCGTGCGCGTTGGCTGCCGATGAGGCTTGCTTGTAGTCCTGGCTGCCTGCTGCCCTGCTTGTAGTCCTCCTGTACCCTGGAGGGCGACGCCGTCATCCAACAGATATGCAAACAGAGCAAGCATGTTCGCAGACGACATTTCACCCTCGAGCATCGGTCGCCAGGCGCCACACTCGTCCTGCCACAAGACGACGAGCAGCCCGTTCGCGGACACTGCCGCCGACCTCGCGTTCGCGGACACTGCCGTCGGCTCGAGCAGTCAAGTTCCTGCAGCTGCTCGGCCGCGTCCGTCAGCGTCACTTCTCACTGCCACGGCTAGCTAGGAGGCGAAAGCAGCGGCGACCTCGAGCAGCGCGGTCACCATGGAGCTTCGCCGCCGCGGCGTCCCGGCTCCTGAGCCAGAAAACAGCCAAGTCAGATGGCAATCAGGTCAAATCCGGACCGCCCGTGTCGGATCGGACGGACGCCAGAGACCCAAGGGTGGACGGTAAATGAAATACTGTCCGCCCCCTACGCTGCCGCTGGGCACGGCGTCCTCTGCTCCACCGGTTCCGCCTCGCAGGGCCGCCCAGCCCCCGGCTTGCAGCGACCATCACGGTGACATTTGTCCCCGCCGAGCAGCCACACAGACGTGGGTATGACGGTCGTGTTGCCGACATCGACGGCCTAACAAAACCTCGTTCCCGTCAAGTGACGACCGCGCCTACATGCCTGCTGAGTGCCGACGAAGCCTCTCACCGGCGGCCGCGGATCCCATATCCTGGCCTGAGTTTAGCCCGTTCACGGACGTAACGCAAAGTCAGCCAAATTTTTCGAGCTGCAAATTCAAATTCAGTACCAATTTCAGACAGTTAACCTTGTATCAGGGAGCATCAGCATCGACAGCACGACTGCACGAGGTGGGTTAATGGTGGAATCGATGCCGTCGCGCTTTCTCTCTTTCTTTTCTTAATTGCGGTGCCCTCATGCTTTTCTGCTGGCCAGCCGTCCCCTCGACTGCGACTCATGTCGACATGCACTAGCTCATGTCTCTATTAGAATATCAATAATGCGAGGCCAAATTTGCAGCAAAAAAGCAGATTCCATTAGGAAGTTGCCTACCGGCTCAGGCTCCAGCTGAACAAGGCATAAAGCAGTGCTAGCACGACTGCACGAGGTGGGTTAATGGTGGAATCGATGCTGTCGCGCTTTCTCTCTTTCTTTTCTTAATTGCGGTGCCCTCATGCTTTTCTGCTGGCCAGCCGTCCCCTCGACTGCGATTCATGTCGACATGCACTAGCTCATGTCTCTATTAGAATATCAATAATGCGAGGCCAAATTTGCAGCAAAAAAGCAGATTCCATTAGGAAGTTGCCTACCGTCTCAGGCTCCAGCTGAACAAGGCATAAAGCAGTGCTAGCCAAGGGAAGAACTCACAGCACCGTGCAGTGGTGTCCACGACTTCAATTGCAGAGCAAGCCCTTGGTATTCATCGCTGCGCAGATGACCGATTATCGGAGCTGCAATTGTGGGAACTGATGACGTCTGGTGTTGTACTTTGCAGAAGCATCACCGCCGTGCTCTAACCGGTCCAGCCGTGCTTGGCTGCGACATTTGAGGTGGTGGTGTTTTCCTGCAAAATAACTCATCAGCATGCCGTACAGTGGTTGTTGAGCGAATGCTAGCACTGCCAATAAGTTAGGTTCAGTGTAACGAACGTGACACCATTTATGTCATTTCGAGTGATTTTGTGCAAACTAGTTCGAGCCATAGGTTTAAGTTTTTAGAGTGCCTAATTCACCCCCTCCCCATCTTAGGCTAGAGCACCCGATTCCTTTCATTCAGCAGTTTGGATAAAACAATTACCATCTACAAATTTGCCCTTTTTTTATAATGTCTAATTGACCCTTTAGATTAGCAAGCAAATCATCCCTGGGTTTATACATATCGGCAGTTTTCTGATCCATAATAGATGATAATTGGCTGAGCAAGTCGGGAGATGAGGTGCTTACATCGCTTATTACCTCGACTTGCTTATTTTTGAGCGTGAAGGAGGGCATCACGAAGTCTTGAGCCCTCGTGACTTGGCCTTTCTGATCTTTTTTGAACCCCTTCAAGAATTGTGCCTTGAAGTGCTCCCTGGCCACCAAATAATCTTGATGCTTCTCCTCGCTAAGTTCCTCGAAAGATGTAGAGATGATGTTGCCCTCGTCGAGGTCAGTGATAATGCTCATCTTTTCTAGGGTAGATTAGATCGGTTTTCAATAACCAAGATATCTTTCCCTAGTGGGGTCGCTAAAAAGTGTGTTGACGCAGAATTTGGTCACACACTCGAATGCGCTAGAACGCGCAGCAAGATCGTCAAAACGATCAACACCAGCAGCCTCTTTGCGCAGACCGGTCAGACCAGTTATGCGAACCGGTCAGACCGGTGCTCTAGGGAGACGGCGAAAACCGAGAACCACAAGCTCGGGAGGGACCCTGTCGGAGCTTGAAGATCTAGGGTTATTCTGAGGTCGGCATGCCACTCAGAACGCCCTCGAACGCCGTAGAGATGCAAGAAGAACATCAGATGGGGTTGGAAAAATTAGGGTTTGGAGATGAAAAGTAAAGTACTAATTATTCAATCGATTGAGATTACCTTCAAACAGCAAAGATTTCTTAATACAAAATCTAAATCTACTCGGACTCTACAAGCCTGACCGGTCGGCCTCGGTGCATGCCAAATTTGGCTGTCAACGATCGACATTCCGGATACTCCGAACATGTGTTCGGACATCCGATCGGCATCTTGAATATTCCGGGTATATGTCCGGATACTCTGGACATGTGTTTGGATATCCGATCGACAACCTGGATACTCCGGGTACATGTCCGGATACTTCGAAGAGGACCGGTCTGACCGGTCGTGAGACCTGATCTGACCGGCTGCACCTGAGTCGTCTATTGAACTCATCTTGACCGTGTCAAACTTGACTTGTGCTAATTTTGGATGTCAACAGGAGGCGAGCGCATTGGTGATGGTACGTGTGCTAGCTGTGTGTGACCATCAGGTTGAGGTTGGTAATGCCGGCTTAATTCTGCAGTGTAGTAGTGTCCGGGAAGGTCTTAAAAGTACTTGCGTGTAGTAATGATTTAAAAAAACTTGACCTACGGGGGTAAGACCATCCCCACGGCATTATTTGAGAGGTATAATGATCTTCTCACAGCAGGCCAAGAAAACCCCCGAACCCCTGCCCCACCCGTACACGGGCCCGTCGCCTTGTGAGTTAGGCCGGGCTCCACAGTATTTTGGACATGAGGCAGGCGAGGGGGTTTTTTTAACTGGAGGCGGAAATTCGCCTCTTCCGGAGATCGAACCCACAAGCTCCGAAGTGCCGCCGGACTGCCGGAACCAACTGCCCGACATTTCTGCAAGACAATTACTACTGCGTGCTGGTGGCTGCCTTGGCAAAGCCATCGAACACGACTGAGCGGAGGACAATAATTGAGCCTGCCGACCAACAAGGCCCGCTATAATGGAGACCTTGATGACGCGCGAGGCCGCGAGTCAAGTCGCCGGCCCTCACTCACAGGAAGATGCTGGCTTGTACAGGCTTGGGTCGGAGGAGCGCATTAGCCAGTAGCCACCGCACTGACATTGCAAGCTTGTACAGGCTTGATTTGCATCTTTTCTGCAAGTTCCCAACCCGCGTTCACGTGGAGTACGCGTTTGGTCGTTCTAGCAGTCGAGTAGTTCCTGGCTTCCTGCAGCATGGCCGCTGCATCTGCCCGATCCAGAAATGCCAAGTCGGATTGCTATCTTGCCAAACCCAGACCGCCCGTGAAAAAAACCCAGACGTGCGGCATTCGTGGGGCAAAAAGAACTGAAGTACATGCACAGCGGTTCGACGTGTGACTGTGGAATCTCGAGGCAAATTTAAAACAGTTCACGCTACCAAAGATCTCGAGGTTATTAATATATAGGAATATACAGGTCAGCTGTTCACACACAACATAATAAAGCTATATACAACTCTGAGGCTAATTAAAATGGGTTACGTTCCATCGCCGACAGGCTAGTACTAATTTCATCAAACATGCACAGGGGTCTTCACATGTACTCGTCGAATCTCGAGGTAAGCAGATCGAATCTACAGCTAATCCTATGATTATTAAATGTACTTACTGGCTAATCCTACAGAAAGCTCATTGGCTTCTTCCACAATATTCAAATGCCACAACAGTCTTGGTAGACTGTGCTGTATAGTCTAAAAGCAACTTTTCTGCAAATCTCCAACCCACTATTCATGTGTTTCAAGGCCTTCCGCAACAAAGGCTCTCCAGTTTTCATTTACTCCTCGGCTGTTTGTGTCCTTGCGCTCTGCTCTGCTGAAGGTATGTTTTTGGATATGGAAAGCTTCATGGCCTCCAGTTAATCAAGACGTTCAGATTTCCCCCTTAGCATTCTTTTCTCATAAGAATTGACTAATCGTGCAGAAGCTTGATGCTGGACAGTGTGCCCATTTCTCATGGACCATTGATTCATTAGATCCTATTGGGAGCAAAATGATATACCTTAAAACATACAGAGCTCCATACGAAGCACTCTAATCACTGCTTTACCAGTTGACCCTTATTCAGGTACCCTTTCTAGTTCTAACAGATCTGAAAACTCTGACATTTAGCAGTAATTTTTCTTGTTAATCATATTACCTGCTAAACTGGTCCAATATTCAGGTACCCTTTCTAGTTCTAATAGATCTGAAAATGCTGAGTTTTATCAGTGATTTTTCTTAATTATATTACCTGCTAAGCTGTTCTAGTTATAGGTGTTGATTAACCGTGCTGTCATTTAACCTGCTAAGAATTGTCTCGCTTTTTGCAGTAGTTGCCATAGGATCTGCTGGTTCTCGATTCTCCTAGCAATAAAGTGATAGTCCTCAGTCATCTATTCTATACATTGGTCTCCCCAGGCACCTGTGTTTTAAATTGCATCCCCTCTTTCATGAAGGCCTTAAAAGTACTCATGGGTAATGATCGGATGAACAAACTGCTTGTTTAAGAAGATTACTATTGGTGGTTATGAGACTCTCAGGCTCCTTGGAAGATGGTTCGAGTTGTGCTTCAGATTTGCATGTCCTTGTAAGCAGAAGCTTGATGCTCTGTGCACCAAATTCTATGGACCTCTTAATCTCTCAAGTTTATCTAAAAAGCTTTCATTAAAGAGAAAAGTGCAGGGAGAAAAAAGAATTGCACTGACACATACTGATCTCCTTCTGTAGTGTTCTGATCAGTGGGTTACCAATGCACCTATAATCAGGTACTTAATGCACCAGCATGGCTTTAATTCAGTGACAATTCATTTTGCTCTTCGGCTGAACCATTCTAGCTGTAGCCTGTGATTGAACAACTTTTCTTTCGATGAGCAAGCACTTAACTTATTCATTCTTTCGTCAACTTTTGCAGGTTTAATGAGCTCTGTTATTTGTGGTTCTCCATTGGTGATTGGCTGATAACTTCTGCTATCCACATTATAAAGTGGTTTTAAAATCAGTTACTTTTCATCTGCCTAGCTTGGGACGCAGTCTGCTTTATGTTTGAAGTCTTGATAGGTTATCATCTGAGAATTCTCTTTCTACAAATAAATAATTAACATTGAATCTGTGCATAAGGCATTCTCTTGTTAACAGGTAAGCTTCCAAGGCTACCGCTATATTGCATCTTCACAGTAGCGTGTAGAAAACAAGAAATTTTTTAGTGTTACAGTTGAAATGGTGAATCAAATAGTCATTGTGCTCTAGCAGATAAAAAATTGACTATCAGCAGAATTTCTTGAGGTTTTCTGTTGGAATATAAGTGAATTGCCCACCTCTTCCCATCAACTTAAGGTTTTGGGTTGAACTGGTTGGTGCATTGAAAGGATCGGGTGCTCTAGCCTAAGAGGGGGAGGGGGTTAATTAGGCAATCTAAAAACTTTGGACCTATGGCAACAACTAGTTTGCACAAAACTTAAACTAAAACAAGCTATCTATATGTGCAACTAGGTTATTCTAGTGTAAAACCCCTATCCCAAAAGAGTTTAGCAACCTATAGCATTTTCTATCAAGAAACTAATCTACCAAAGTAAAGGCATACAATTTGCTATTATGAAATGCGGAAGCTTAAAGAGTGGGATAGGAGATAGCAAACTCTTGACGCGGGTGTTTATCCCGTGGTTCGGTTAGCCACAAAGGCACACCTACATCCATGTTGTTGTAGCACTCACTAAGAGTATTGCTACTCGGCCACCAAGTCTCTTCCGTGAACACAATCACGGTCACTTTGGCCCCAGGTTCCACTAAGGAGCTTCTCTACAAAGGATGGGGGTCTCCACGTCCCCCGCACAAAGTGTCGTCGCCGCTCCACACCAAGTCGGAGGGTCAATGACGTTGCCGGCGAGCTTCTAAGCTCCAAGGGCCCGGCGCACCAAGCTTTTGTTTTGGTTCACTAAAGAACCACAGCACAAAGGCTCAAGGCCTTGCAATCTCACTCACTAAGAGCTAGTCCAACACTCACACTTTACAAAGCTAGTGCTAAAGGCTAAGGATATGATCAATGAACTCTTGTATGGCTTGGAGATGTTCTTGGGTGTGTTTGGGTTGTTCAGCAACTCCAGCAATCGTCAAATGGCCGGGGTGAGGCGTATATATAGGCCACCAAGTCTTGTAGCCATTGCTCCAACGGTCAGCAGAAAATATGCGTATCATCGGATGAACCAATGCCTCTGGCAGGTGTAGCGTCGGTTCATCCGGTCACTCTAAGGCCTGAAGTAGCCATTGAGTTCCTGACTGCTGACACAGTGACCACTGGTTGAACCGATGCACATCCGTTGGTTAAACCGATCACTCACAGCACTCAACTAGCCGTTGGCCTTTTTCTCTTCTGCTGACGTCATTACACCGATGCAATGCTACGACGCACCACCGGTTCAACCGGTGCTGAAGACTCCGCTTCTGCTCACTTGACGTTGTCTCTGGAACATGGTATACTGAATGCACCGATGCTTATCTTGAAGTCGTCGGTTCAACCAGTGCTTCACTTGTTTCTTCACTTATTCTCCAGAGGCGCTCAAACTTGATCCACAGCGAGGGCGTCAGATCATCCGACAACCATCGGATGCACCGATGCTTGGGCATCGGTTCTTCCGGTGCTACTGGTTTCTGCAGAACTCGTCCATTTCAGTATTTTTTTGAGTTCTTTTCTTCGTGTTTTGCTTTGCATGGCCTTTTTACTTCATCCATGGGATCTATAAATGTTCTCTTAACAAAACTATTAGTCCCGATGATTGCGTTGTCATTCAATCACCAAAATCACTCGAAATGGCATAAATGGTGCCACGTTCGTTACAATCTCCCCATTTTGGTGATTGATAACAACACAATCAAAGAAAGCATAAAATTTGCAAGAATTGACAAATTTAACCATTTGATACCAATTGAGACCACTTACACTTGCTTGGATGCTTACCATCATTGTGCCATGTTTGTTACAATCTCCCCCATTATCCAATGATGGCTTGGCCTCCCCCTAAAACCATGATTCCCCCTTTTGTTCCTCCCCTTATGTCACTACTTCTTCCTCGTGACTTGATTCACTTGGCATTTCCCCCTTTGGAATAGGGAACATTTCTCCCCCTTTGTTGGGAACATGCCTTGCTTTGATCCACATCTCTCCCCCTTTGGAATCAAATCACCTAAAAGATCTTGCACCTAGAAAGTCTTGCAAAATAATATAGCTCAAGAGAGGGTTAGTAGCCTAGGGAGTTGGTTTCATGACTCAAGATCCAAAAGTATGATGTCAATGAAGATACCAATTGAAAATTTCACTAAGGTGGATCACAAAATCACGAAACTAGCATGACATGAGATAAGCTCTCCATAAGTATGTTCACAAAATGATAATGTGAAAATCAAGTGCACAACTAGATGATATAACTAGAGAGCTTAGATCATATCATGCACGGAGGTTGCTCTAAGAATAATAAGAATTTGACAATTATACCACTTGTTAGAAATTAGAACCTTGCATACCTCCGGGGGTCACTTTGTTTACCTTGCATGTACCAATTGAAAGTGACTTGCACAAGATACCACTTGTAAGTCTTTTTTGAAGAAAAGCACTTGGTACACCAAGGTTGAGCAAATGTATGGGCACATAGCCTATGAACTTAGATATGAGCATTTAAGTTCAATAGAGCATGGCTCAATATGCATGAAAGCACAATTTATCTAAACACTCTTATAGAGTTGTTTGTTCACATTGAGCGTGAATAATATTCTCTTAGAGTGTTAACTCCACGTGAGACTACACAAGATAATCTTGAAATCATGTTAGTCTCAAAATCACAATCTATAGGATGAACTCCCCCTAAATGTATGCATTTAGTGTTTGAATCACCAAGTAATTGTATGCACAATGTTTTTGACAACAATAGGAAGTTTACCCTATAGATTGTGCTCATGGTACACATATGAAATACATATCTTATGAAGTCCATGTACCATGAAGGGTGACCTTGTGTAGCTTTCTACACACTTATCAAACTATGTAGGTTGCTTATGGGTTAGAGTCATGGAACAAGCAACTCACCATATATAACACTAGGTGATGCAATGCAAACAACCTAGCAAGAGCAATGGAGCTACATGATGCTTGAATTGAAATCTAGCTTCCATTACCTTATGGGGGACTTGGGCAACAAGTGTCCAAGTTGTGAGCTTAGCTTGTTTTGGCTTGAACCTTCACTTCAACTTGTAAGCTAAGCCGCCAAATCCCCCGAAGCCATTCTTGGGCTTCAAGTCTCCTTTGGAACCCATACCATTTGAGCCCCCTTCATATTGGTGATGATGTCCTTGGGCACCCAAATGGAGTGGTTCCAACTCCTTTCTTGCTTCCCAACCTTGTGAGCAACCACCTTGCCATTGGTTTTCTTCTTGATCACATAGGAGGTGCTATTGCTTTTGTTCCTCCGGTTGGGCTTGGTGTAGATGAGAGAACTCTTGATTGTAAGCTTCTTCTTGTTCTTCTCATCCGAAAGCTTCTTCCTTGGTTGAGGACACTTGTTGAACTTGTGGCCTTCTTTGTGGCACTTTGAGCAAGTCACGGTGGACTCCTTCTCAAGCTTCTTCACCATGTCTTCACGGTTATCTTGAGAATGTTGGACATTGCTCTCTATGCCTTTGCCCTTCAATCTATACAAGTCCTTCATGAGTCGTTCCACTTCTTGCTTGAGCTCATCATTTTCCTTGGTAATGAGATCATCACATGATTCTACAACATTCTCATAACATTTCTCATTGTAAGGATTAGAGCAAGAATCATCAATTAAATCAATGCAAGAAGTTGAAGTATCTACCCTAGAGATAGGAATTGCACAAGGGATACTTTGCTTCTTTTCCAAAGAGTCATTAGTATCATTAATACTCTCAAATTTTAATTTGAGCTCTTCATGCTCCTTGCTAAGCAATTTGAATTTGCACATCAAATCTTCAAAATTTGTAGCAAGAGAAGCATTTAGATCTTTGAGAGCACTAAGGTTTTTGATTTCTTTTGATTGCTTCTTAATGACTTTTTGGTGCTCATGAACAAGGTCAAGAAGTTCATCAATTGAAGGAGAATCAGAGTCATGATCACTTAAATCGCTATCCATACATTTGACCATAAGACAAGTGTTTGATGATGATCCGATGCAGGTGGTGAATTTCTTGTTTGAGTCATCACTTGAACTAGCACTTGATTCTTCACCACCGCTAACCCATTCACCAAATATGGCAAATGATTCATGCTTGGGCTTCTATTTCTTTTGCTTGTTCTTCTTGAACTTCTTATCAACCTTCATAAGTTAATGGTGAGGCCCATCCTTGAGGAAGACCATATACCCTATTGAGTTGATTTCCTTCAAGCAATTGTTCATTTTCTTTACTTGCTTGTAGAGGTAGGGGTTCATTGGCTCTTGATCATCATTTGAGGAGTTTCTTGCATCCTCTTCTTCCTCATCACTTGAGCTACCTTTGATGGCCATCTTCTTCAACTTTTTGACTTGCTTGCATGCAAGTGCACTATGTGTTGGTGAAGAAGGTGGCGCTCTTGGCTTGATATCATGGCGTAGCTCATGGGCAATCACCTTGTTTAGGACTTTGTTTGGTGTCATTGTGTTGAGATCTTTCTCATATAGAATTGTTGTCACCAAATCATAGTCCGGCCTTCTAAGCGAGTGAAGAATCTTGCGAATGAGTTTCAAATCTTCAATTTTCTTTACATCTAAAGAATTAATCTCATTCACAAGAATATTCAACCATGAGTACATAGCTTCGGCATTTTTATGATCATGTTGCTTGAAGCTATTAAGTTTATCAATGAGAACATGATATCTTTCATTTGTAATATCTTTTGTGCCTTCATGGTTCTCACTAATAGTTTTCCATAAAATATTAGCATTTTCACAAGCAAACACACGGTTGGAAACATTTCACCAAGAGAATTTAAAATAGCACACTTGGCTATAGCATCATATTGCTTCTCTTATTGACTATTGCTTTTAGTTCCTTCATTCGTTACTCTCCAAACATTTAGGCCCTTTACTTGGAGGTGAGATTGCATCAAAATCTTCCATCGTTGGAAGCCCGTGCCATCGAAATGTGGAGGAGGTCCTAGAGAATCCATCCCTTCCCCTAAAAGAGCTAACTCACTAGGCGGTGAAGCCTAACCGATCAAGTGAGCCAGTAAGCACAAATTGCCAGTAGAATTGGCTTCCTTTGTGAGAGGAGTGAGTTCCGGCTCTGATACCACTTGAAAGTATCGGGTGCTCTAGCCTAAGAGGGGGAGGAGGTTAATTAGGCAATCTAAAAACCTTGGACCTATGGCTCCAACTAGTTTGCACAAAACTTAAACTAAAACAAGCTATCTATATGTGCAACTAGGTTGTTCTAGTATGAAACCCCTATCCCAAAAGAGTTTAGCAACCTATAGCCTTTCCTATCAAGAAACTAATCTATGAAAGTAAAGGCATACAAATTGCTATTATGAAATGCGGAAGCTTAAAGAGTGGGATAGGAGATAGCAAACTCTTGATGCGAGTGTTTATTTCGTGGTTCGGTTAGCCACAAAGGCACACCTACATCCATGTTGTTGTAGCACTCACTAAGAGTATTGCTACTCGGCCACCAAGTCTCTTCCGTGAACACAATCACGGTCACCTTGGCCCCGGGTTCCACTAAGGAGCTTCTCCACAAAGGGATGGGGGTCTCCACGTCCCCCGCACAAAGTGTCGTCGCCGCTCCACACCAAGTCGGAGGGTCGATAACGTTGCCGGCGAGCTTCTAAGCTCCAAGGGGCCGGCGCACCAAGCATTTGTTTTGGTTCACTAAAGAACCACAGCACAAAGGCTCAAGGCCTTGCAATCTCACTCACTAAGAGCTAGTCTAGCACTCACACTTTACAAAGCTAGTGCTAAAGGCTAAGGATATGATCAATGAGCTCATGTATGGCTTGGAGATGTTCTTGGGTGTGTTTGGGTTGTTCAGCAACTCCAGCAATCGTCAAATGGCCGGGGTGAGGCGTATATATAGGCCACCAAGTCTTGTAGCCGTTGCTCCAACGGTCAGCAGAAAATCTGCGTATCATCGGATGAACTGATGCCTCTGGCAGGTGTAGCGTCGGTTCATCCGGTCACTCTAAGGCCTGAAGTAGCCGTTGAGTTCCTGACTGCTAACACAGTGACAACCGGTTGAACCGATGCTCATCCGTTGGTTAAACCGATCACACACAACACTCAACTAGCCGTTGGCCTTCTTCTCTTCTGCTGACGTCATTATACCGATGCAATGCTCCGACGCACCACCGGTTCAACCGGTGCTGAAGACTTCGCTTCTGCTCGCTTGACATCGTCTCTGGAACATGGTATACTGAATGCACCGATGCTTATCTTGAAGTCGTCAGTTCAAGCGGTGCTTCACTTGTTTCTTCGCTTATTCTCCAGAGGCGCTCAGACTTGATCCACAGCGAGGTGTCGGATCAACCGACAACCATCGGATGCACCGATGCTTGGGCATCGGTTCTTCCGGTGCTACTGGTTTCTGCAGAACTCATCCATTTTAGCGTTTCTTTGAGTTCTTTTCTTCGTGTTTTGCTTTGCATGGCCTTTTTACTTCATCCATGGGATCTATAAATGTTCTCTTAACAAAACCATTAGTCAATTGATTGCGTTGTCATTCAATCACCAAAATCACTCGAAATGGCATAAATGGTGCCATGTTCGTTACATGCATGCAACTCAATATAGTATCAAAGCTAGAGGTCTCGTGTTCGAATTCTGGTTAGCGCAATTAAATAAAATAATTGCTACTCGCTCATATTCCGCGTCTAAGGTCTGAGGGAGCCTTCACGTGAGGGGGAGTGTTGGAGATCATGTTGGGAGCGAAAAAAAATCTGACCGATGCATATATATATATATAGATCTCTTCTACAGCATTATGATAAGTGGCCTATCAATTCACCTGCAATCAGGTACTTATTGCACCACTATAGCTTTAGATGATATGGTTTTCCACTAAACCATTCTAGTAATAGCCAATGATTGAAAAGACTTTCTTTCAACGAGCATGTACTGCGCCTTTTCATTGTTGTCAATTTAGGAATCATGCTAACACTTGTTGTGCATGCGTTACTTAGCCTGAAAGTCTCCCATTCTTCCAAACAGGTCGCTTGGTATTTTGGTAGATCTTCCTTAACAATTTTCTTATAGGGAGGGACAAAAAAACAATCGAACATTGACACATATTGATCTCTTCTGCAGCATTCTGATCAGTGACTTATAAATTCACCTGCAATCAGATACTTACTGCTATAGCTTTAGCTGATATGCTTTCCCACCGAACCATTCTTGTAATAGCCAATGATTGAAAAGACTTCCTTTCAACGAGTATGTACTTTACCTTTCATTTTCTTCAATTTGGGAATCATCTTAACACTTGTTGTGTATTCATTACAAGCCTGAAAGTCTGCCATTCTTCCAAATAGGTCGCTTGGTATTTTTGGTGGATCTTCCTCAACAACTTTCTTTTATGGCAACCATAATTGATTCTGTGGTTGGATCATTTGCTAAAAAGTTGCAAGATATCGTTCTTGAGGAAGCCATTTCAGTTCTGAGGGTGAAAGATGATCTCAAAGAACTACAAAGAATAATGAACCATATACGATGCTTTCTTCATGATGCAGAGCAAAGGAGGAAAGAAGAGTCAGCAGTTAATAATTGGCTTGGTGAGCTGAAAGATGCTATGTATGAAGCCGATGATATCATAGACTTGGCTAGATTAGAAGGAAATAAGTTGCTAGCGGACCATGCGTCATCATCAAGAAGGTCTGCTGCATGTACAAGATTTCCACTTTTCTCTTGCCTTCCTAATATTCAAAGGCGTCATGAGATTGCCGTTCGGATCAGGAAATTCAACAATGAACTTGAGAAGATTTCAAAGCTAGGTCAAAGATTTTTAAAAATTCAGAATGTGCAGCCTATAGATGATGTTTCAGAAACGCTTAGGATGAAAGCTTGTGAACTGGTGGAGCCTAACCTTGTGGGAAAGGAAACATTTCTTGCTTGCACAAGATTGGTGGGACTGATCCTTGCACATAAAGAAGAGAAGACATACAAGATTGGCATTGTTGGAACAGGAGGGGTCGGAAAAACGACTTTGGCCCAAAAAATATATAATCACCCCAAAATAAAAGGAACTTTTAGCAAACAAGCATGGATTTGTGTTTCTCAAGCGTACTCTCAAGACACACTTTTGAAAGAAGTTCTTCGAAACATTGGGGTAGATTATAACCAAGATGAAACTGTTGGAGAACTCATCAAAAAGCTTGCAATAGCTATTAAAAATAAAAGTTTCTTTCTTGTGTTGGATGACGTTTGGAGGCAAGATGTATGGACTAATCTATTAAGAACTCCGTTAAACACTGCATCTGCAACAATAATTCTGGTGACTACTCGTAATGATACAGTCACACGAGCAATTGGTGCGGAACATGTGCATCGAGTTGAATTGATGTCTGATGACATAGGCTGGGAGCTGCTTTGGAAAAGTATGAACATTAATGAAGATACCGAAGTGCAAAATCTAAGAGGTATAGGGACAGAGATTGTTCGTATGTGCAGTGGCCTTCCCCTTGCTATCAAGGTTATTGCAAGTGTCCTAGCAACTAAAGAGAAAACTGAGAACCAATGGAGACAAGTCATAAACAAAAGTGCTTGGTCCATGAGCGAACTTCCTATTGAGCTGAGAGGAGCATTGTATTTGAGTTATGATGAACTACCATGGCATTTGAAGCAATGCTTCCTCTTCTGTGCCTTATATCCAGAAGATTATAGCATGTGTCGTGATGATCTTATAAGGTATTGGGTTGCCGAAGGGTTTGTACAAGATCAAGGAGAACAACTTCTTGAGGATATAGCTGATGAATATTACCATGAATTAATATACAGGAATCTTCTTCATCCAAATCCTGAGTATGCTGACTATTATTTTTGTAAAATGCATGATCTTTTGAGGCGGCTAGGTCAATATTTGTCGCAAGATGAATATTTTTGTGGAGATCAACAATCATTGGAGGCTAAATCTTTGTCCAAACTACGACATGTTTCGATTGTTACTGACAAAGATCCTGTAACATTCCACAATTTGAGCCAAGAGCATACAAGAGCACGTACATTGCTTATTGGTTTTAACAAGTCAATAAGAGTGGAAAATACAATATTCAGAAGATTTTCATGCATTCGAGTTTTGGATTTGAGTGGTACAATAATAGAAAATGTTCCAAATTGTATTGGAAATTTGATCCATCTACGACTACTTGATCTTGATCGTACTAACATATCTTATCTTCCAGAGTCCATCGGTTCTCTCAGATACCTTCAAATATTAAACTTGCAGCAGTGTCATGCTCTACACATCCTTCCTATGCCAATCACTGGATTATGTAACTTGAGACGCCTTGGTCTTTCTGGAACACCAATAAATCAGGTTCCAAAAGGGATTGCCCAATTGAAGTTCCTCAATGATCTAGAAGGATTTCCAGTTGGTTGTGGCAATGATGATAGTGCTACAATGAAAGATGGATGGAACCTAGACGAGTTGGGTCCTCTTTTTCAGCTGTGGAAGCTTAAAATGATTAAATTGGAGAGAGCATCTCCTTGTGTCACAGATCCATTGTTACTAGACAAAAACTTTCTCAAAAAGCTCAGTTTATGTTGTACTAAACGTACAGATGAAGCATATAGTGAAGAGGATGTAATCAATATTGAGAGGATTTTTGAGAAGCTAATCCCTCCACGGAGCATTGAAGATATTTTTATTGAAGATTTCTTTGGTCGGAGGTTTCCCACCTGGCTTGATACTGCTGCACATTTTCCATCTTTGAAGTACTTGAATCTCATACGGTGTAAATCCTGCGTGCATCTTCCTCCAATTGGACAGCTCCCCAACTTAAAATATCTCAAAGTTGCGGGAGCCACTGCAGTCACCAAGATTGGACCTGAATTTATTGGTTATGTGGTGGGTAATCCCATATCTGCAGAGGCAGTAGCTTTCCCCAAGCTTGAAGGGTTGGTCATCGAGGATATGCCCAACTGGGAGGAGTGGACCTTTGTTGTTGAAGGAGAAGAAGTGACAACAGCAAGTAAGGAAGCGGGAGAGGATGGAGTTGCTGCCAAGCAAAAGGGCGGGGAAGCCCTATCTCCAAGGATGCAGCTGCTGCCACGTTTGAAGAGGTTGGAACTTGACAGGTGCCCCAGGCTGAGAGCTCTCCCACAGCAGCTTGGACTGGAGGCCACCAGCTTGAATGTGCTCCAATTAAGAAATATGGATAGCATTAAGGTGGTGGAGAACCTCCCTTTCCTCTCTGAGGTGCTCCTAATTGCTGGATGTGAAGGCCTAGAGAGGGTCTCGAATATTCCCCAAGTGAGAGAGCTGCGTGCACAGAAGTGTCTGAACTTGTGGTGTGTGGAGAGGTTGGACAGCTTGCACCAGCTGTTTCTCACAAAGGATATGCAAGATGTCTCCTCGCAGTGGCTGCCTGGACTCCAAGAGCGGCACCAGCAGCTGCACGGAGAAGACCTGGATGTCTACAATTGGACATGGTGACCTCGTGGCTGGGCTTTCTTCTAATCCTGGTACGTATTGATGTACCCTGTTTTAATATCGGTGACCTGGTTCTTTTTTTTTTCTCCTGCTGTAATTAGATGTTAACTAGCCATGTACTTTCTCTTCATGTATATAGGGTACTGAGCATGGAAGTGACCAAGTGCTTTGCGTCTGCACTGCATGTATGCCTTTATCGAGCTGCGCGGAGCAAGATACAGAGCCGTTGTATGCATGATAGGATCACGGGTATATACAAGATAAACTGCAGTAACCAGTGTTTTTTATGCGTGCAATTCTGATCAAGAAAGGCAACAGAGATCACCTTGCTTTTAGTATGTGAGTGAACTTTGTAGTGTGAAAGACTTCATCTCCTTTTTGTTCCATATCTCTATGTTTACTGCTGTTGTTATGGTGCCAACTGAGATTGTGTATGTGCTCCTGCTCTAAACATTTCTGTATAACAACTACTGTTGTGTTACGTTTTTGTCGCATGCCCCTGTTACTGAAAAGAGAGGTGCATAATTTGTTGGCTAATGGCTACTTCATATGATCTGAGCTTTATCAACGTACTTAAGAGGAAGAATATTGCATGATCGCGCCGTCTTGCTCTGCTTGCTTTATCTACTTCATATGTCTTGCTCTGCTTGCTCCTGTCTTCCGTAGCAACGTTTTCTATCTAGGAGAGCAGGAGGCTAGTTATCCTGCAGTTGGTTTATTTCCCAGTGTCACTTGCCTGCCACCCAGTTGCAACATAGATAGACAGCATCAGTACGTGCAGAGTCCTCATCTTGCTCTGCTCCCCATACCTCAATATGCTAATCAAAATTGTTAATAGCTGCTGCCTGGTGCTCGCACCACCGCGCTCCGCGGGTACGGCAGGGACGCGTGTCGCCACCGCGCTCCAGCGGCCGCGTAAGCCGCTGGATCATGCCCGTGTACCAGCATCTTCTGCAGATCACAGTCGGTTCCGTCGGCCATAGGATGCGCCGCCGGAGAAGGGCGCCAAAATGGTGGTGCTGGAACCCGCCGAGCAAGGGCCACCACGCAGACATGGGCATGCTTGTCGTGCTGTCACTCGGACGCCGCCGCTTTTCAAGTCTCGTCATCTTGCTTTTCCCTGCTTTCATGCAACATGCTTACATGCGTGATTTGCAGAGGCCAATATAAGCAGTACGCATCATCTAAATTGGCCTCACAAGTTCGATAGCGCTGGAAGCTGCTGCATGCCGTAGAGTTCATCTGAATCTGCAGGCTGCAGCTTCATGGATGGAACTCGATCAGTTAGTAGTCGGCACCAAGGTTTAGGGATTCAGACCGAATGGGCCGAATTTCACCAGATTTCGCCCATTTCGGTTAGGCCCGAGACAAAAATAAACCGGCCAAAAAAATTCGGCCAAATTTGAATTTGTAGCCCAGCCCAAGGTCCATTACAGCTCACAAATACATCTTCTCACTATAAAACTCGGGACTCCAACCTGAAACCCTAGAAATTTCATTTTACTCCACCCCCTCTCCCTGCTGGCCGCCGCCGCCAACAGGCCGCGGAGGCACGGTCGAGACAGGAGCGGAAGAGGGTTTCCCCGTCAACCGAAGATCTGCCCATCTCCATTCAAATCTGCAGCTCGTAGGTTGTGGTTGGTCCTCTGTTTTTAATCGTGTTGGGTGAACTTGTGCTGATCTAGCGTGTCCCTAATCAGTTCGTTGTTCTTGGCTAGGCCCTGCTCATGGAGGCATCACGAAGTTACTTGGTCAGTGCCCGTGTACGCAGCGGGTTGGTCGGCAACAGGGGCAGCGCCGGCGGTCAAGGCGTCGAACACGTCGGAGTTGGTCACGATGCGCCGGCAAGAGCTGCAGTATCATCTTAGGCTCAATTGGACTCTAAAATGTGTTAACTGGACTGTCGTGCGGACTGTGGTGCATGTAGTATCATCTTTCTTATTCTCTCTTGATGCTTATATTATCTATTTTGAAGCAATCGCTCGAAAAATATTTATTGCTTTGTTTGTAAAAAATTCGGTCAAAATACGAATGAAGTTCAAATGGTTTGACCGGTCAATTCAACTGAAATTCGGTCCGAATTTTTTTTGCTTTTGAATCCCAAAACCTCAGCACTTCCCCGAATTAACCACAACTTGCTTGGGTGTGTGGTTGCTCATCTGATTCCAGAACAATGCGATCATCACCGACAGAGCCACCACAACGCACTGTTTGAGTCACACTTGACAGTGCCTGTCAGCAAACCATCGGCCAACTCATGGTGGAAAAATTGGTGCCTCCCTGAGAGGCGAATAATGGAGTGGGGAGAGATGGCCCTGCCGCTCGCTGCCCTAGAGGACAGAGACCTTGACCCGACCGGCCACAGTACCAAGTCGCGCACAGCCCCCACCCCAACCACCGATCGCGATCCAAGGGTTTACTCTCGTGCCAGCTGCCAATCCATAATGGTCACCTTGATTAAGATGCACCGCCAAGTCTCAAACTTTTATTGGCTTTCGTAGACTTGGCTGCTTCTACGACCGGCTGCTTAATTCGCGGTCCGGCCTGTTGTTTCCCAATTGTGCCTAAATGGACCAGGTAAAATCGCGCCTCTACGGAAGACAAATATTGGAGTGGGGGCCACATGGAGACCATGACCATGGAGTCAAGTTGCACCAGCCTCACCCGATCAACGATGGCAACGGATCCGGAGCAGCGTTCATGGTACATATGCCTGCTGTGACCGTGATTCGTTTCCTCGCTGCTGGAGTGATGTCAATAAGAGGAGGAACTGGGATGGTGGTTCAGTAGGAAGTGCTCTTTGCGTTTTCAACTGGTTCCTCTGTTTCTGCATCCTTTCAGTTTGGTAAGCGAAAAATTCATTGTCTGGTTGATAAAGGGTTCGGATGTTTTGATTCCCCTCTCTTTTTTCTTATGTCACGCTTGATGTACATGTCTTGATTGTGCACCTATTTCTTGTCATCTCTGTTGTACAGCTGAGGGAAAAAAAGAAAAGTTAAAAAAGGGGGGTTGATTGTTGCAGCAAGCTCCTTGCCCCAGGTACTTAAACCAATATAGAGTTCTGATTTCCCCGTTTTCCTTCTAATAACACATGCCTCATTGGCTGATTTAAACGTGTTGATCATGCAGAGATAGCAGAAGTTTCATGCTAGACAGAGAACAATTTCTGAATGATTACATCCGGTTGGGAGCAGAACGGAAAAACAAAATTCATTGACACATACTGATCTCTGTGTATAATACTCTGATCAGCCCAATAACAGTGGTTCCATATTCAGTATTCAGGTACCGTTTTCAGTTCTTGATGATCTGATTCAGTGGTAGTGTTTCTTGTTGTCTGCTATGCCATTCTAGTTGTGCCCACCACTTTTCTTTTGGTTTCTTCTCTTGGCGATCAGCTAATAGTCCTCCCATCTACTCTGTAGGTGGGTTTCCCCAAGCACTTGCTTCTAATCTCCTTCCATCAAGACATTGATGTACTGATGGACTAAGATTATCTGAACAAACTGACTCTGCAAGATGATCACTATTCATCCTTGTTATCAGTCACTTTTTCTTGAGGGAGAATAGGATTGTAAGGTCAGACTTTCTAGCTGTGGTTCAGATATTGCATCCTTGTTTACTTGGTCCCATGACATTGCCACAGTAAAATATGATAGCATGTCCTTTTAGCTAGCATGTGTAAATTCAGTTATCAAAGTTATTCATCCTTGTTCAAGTATATTTTTTAATGGACTATAAACAAGTATGTTTAACTGCGAAACCTCTGTTACAAGATAACTATTTAGTGAAACTTGTCTAATTTTAAATCATCCATTTGCAGCCTGCAGCCATGCGAGTTTT
This sequence comes from Panicum virgatum, assembly GCF_016808335.1. Taxonomy (NCBI): domain Eukaryota; kingdom Viridiplantae; phylum Streptophyta; class Magnoliopsida; order Poales; family Poaceae; genus Panicum; species Panicum virgatum. The sequence continues at coordinate 48,861,892 of NC_053152.1, forward strand.
GCATTCTCCCATATAAGCTGCTTGGGTACTTTGTGCATCTACCCCCCTCAAGATTATCTGATGGCAACCATACTAGATTCTCTAGTTGGTTCTTGTGCAAAGAAATTGCAAGATATGATTTCAGAGGAGGCTATTCTGATTCTTGGAGTAAAAGAAGAGCTCAAAGAACTAAAGCGAACCATGAACCAAATACAGTGTTTTCTTAATGATGCCGAGCAAAGGAGAATAGAGGAGTCAGCAGTTAATAATTGTCTTTATGAACTAAAAGATGCTTTGTATGAAGCTGATGATATTATTGACTTCGCTAGATTAGAAGGAAACAAACTGCTAGCTGATCGTCCTTCATCCTCAAGAAGCTCTGCTTCATTTAAATATTCTTCATTTTGTTCCTGCCTTCCTAATATTCGAATACGCCACAAGATTGCAGTTCAAATCAGGAACTTCAACACTGAACATGAGAAAATTTCAAAGCTTGGTGAAAGATTCTTAAAGCTTCAGAACATGCAACCTAAATTAGAAGATTCAATGGTACGACAAATAACAACATGGCAACTTGTGGAGCCAAACATTGTTGGAATGGAAATTTTTCATGCTAGTAGAAAAATAATGGACTTGGTACTTAGAAATAAGGATAAAACACTCTACAAGCTTGGTATTGTTGGAACAGGAGGTGTTGGAAAAACGAATCTAGCACAAAAAATATATAATGACCCCAAAATAAAAGGAAACTTCAGCAAACAAGCATGGATTTGTGTTTCTCAAGAGTACTCTACTATTGATCTTTTGAAAGAACTTCTTCGAAAGTTTGGGGTACAATATCAGCATGACCAAACTGTAGGAGAACTCAGTATAAAGCTTGCTATAGCCATTCAAAATAAACGTTATTTCCTTGTGTTGGATGACGTTTGGCAGCATGGGGTGTGGACCAATCTCCTGAGAACTCCATTTGACGCTGCTGCTACAGGAATAGTTTTGGTCACCACTCGAAATGATATAGTTGCACGGGCAATTGGGGTGGAATATATTCATCGAGTTGATTTGATGTCCCCAGAAGTAGGATGGGAGCTCCTGTGGAAGACTATGAACATTACAAAATATATTGAAGTGCAAAACCTTAAGACTATTGGGTTGGAGATTGTTCGTTTGTGTGGTGGCCTTCCTCTTGCAATCAAGGTTACTGCTAGTGTTCTAGCAACTAAAGAGATAAATGAGAATGAGTGGAGAAAGGTTATAAACAAAAGTGCTTGGTCTATTAGCACGCTCCCTATTGAGCTGAGTGGTGCGTTATATCTGAGCTATGATGAGCTACCACGGCATTTGAAGCAACGTTTCTTGTACTGTTCCTTATATTCTGAAGATTTTAATATGCATCGTGATGACCTTGTTAGGTTCTGGATTGCTGAAGGTTTTGTGCAAGAGCAAGAGACACAACTTCTGGAGGATACAGCTGAAGAATATTATTATGAATTGATACATAGAAATCTTCTTCAACCAGATGAAACTTCTGCTAATTATGCTAGATGCAAAATGCATGATCTTTTAAGAAAGCTGGCTCAACATTTATCAGGTGAAGAATTTTTTTATGGAGATCCACAATCCTTGGAGACTAAATCTTTAACCAAATTATGGCGTATTGCAATTGTCATGGGTAAGGAATTCTCAATTGCCCCAAGCGTGCAGAAGGAGCATAATATTAGAGTAAGAACTTTGACAACCAAATGTAAGGCCTTAGAAGTCAAAAATACAATTTTCAAAACACTCCCAAAGATACGAGTATTGGATCTCACAGGTTCAATTATACAAAGTATTCCAGATTGTATTGGAAGTTTGATCCACCTACGATCACTTGACCTTGATGGGACTGACATATCCCATCTTCCTGAATCCATTGGTTGTCTCATAAATCTTCAGATATTGAACTTGCAGCGGTGCAGTGCTTTGAAGAGTCTCCCTTCAGGCATAACTCAGTTATGTGACTTGAGACGCCTTGGTCTTGCTGGAACACCAATAAATCAGGTTCCAAAAGGTATTGCTAAATTGAAGTTCCTTAACGATCTGGAAGGATTTCCAGTTGGTGGTGGCAGTGATAATATTGCTAGAACGCAAGATGGATGGAGCTTAGAAGAGTTGGCTCCTCTTGTTCAGCTGAGGAGGCTTTGCATGATTAAGTTGGAGAGAGCATCTCCTTGCAGTGCAAAATTCATTGTTAGAAGACAAAAAGTTTCTCAAAAATCTCAGTTTATATTGTATGGAACATAGAGATGAGCCATATAGTAAAGACGAGATAATCAATGTAGAGAGGGCATTTGAGGAGCTAATCCCTCCAAGGAGCATTGAAGATATAGTTATGAAAAATTTCTTTGGTCGGCGGTTTCCCACCTGGCTTGGTAATGCTACACATTTTCCATCATTGAAGTACTTGCAACTCGTACAGTGTAAATCATGTGTGCATCTTCCTCCAATTGGGCAGTTTCCCAACTTGAAATATCTGAAAATCATGGAAGCCACTGCAATCACTAAAATTGGACCTGAATTTGTTGGTTATGGGGCGGGTAATCCCATATCTGCAGAGGCAGTAGCTTTCCTCAAGCTTGAAATGTTGCTCATCTGGGATATGCCCAACTGGGAGGAGCGGACCTTTGTTGTTGAAGGAGAAGAAGTGACAACAGCAAGTAAGGAAGTGGGAGAGGATGGAGCTGCTGCAGAGCGAAAGGGAGAAGCCCCACGTCCAAGGATGTAGCTGCTGCCTCGTTTGAAGAAGTTGGATATTGAACGCTGCCCCAAGCTGAGAGCTCTCCCACCACAGATCGGACAGCAGGCCACCAGCTTGAAGGAGCTCCATTTAAGAGATGTGGATAGCATTAAGGTGGTGGAGAACCTCCCGTTCCTCTCTGAGACGCTTCTAATTGTTGATTGTAAAGGCCTAGAGAGGGTACTAAATATTCCACAAGTGACAGAGCTGCGTGCACAGCTGTGTCCGAACTTGAGGTGTGTGGAGAGGTTGGACAACTTGCATCAGCTGTTTCTGACAAAGGATATGCAAGGTATCTCCTCACGGTGGCTGCCTGGACTCCAAGAGCAGCACCAGCAGCTGCACAGAGAAGACATGGATGTATACACCTGGACCTGGTGATGATTGTCCAGTCCTGTGAATATGCAAGGTATGAGCACTTACATTTGAATATCCCCTGGCTCTGCCTGTTCACAGCAACTCTCTGTCATCTGCGAGAGAACTCTCTGTTCCCGGCAGCAACTGAACCCATTCAGACATTCAGGCATTTTATTTTGTGCTTGACCATCTGAAGAGAAACGATTGGAATATAGTAATCCCAACGACGACAATGAGCATCAGGACCTGCAAAAGAATCACCTCGATGGGGCATGATGGGATGGGATTACCAGCCACCTCCATCTAATTGCTAATATCTTTTGTTCAGAACATCTTTTGTTGAGTGCACAAAAATCTTTACGGTGCAAATTGAAGTGATAAAGTTATGAAATTATACGGGAAATGTTCCTATAGTAGCTACAAAATTGTTACAAAAGTTTTTTTAAAACGATACAAGATTTTCTTTTTTTAATACAAAAATAAATACAATGGACTCATCATTAGGATTAATGCCAAGAGAAAGGGAAAGAAAATCAGACACAGCAAGCAAAACGGCCCGGCTCTGTCCCACAACTGGGCTGCTCCTTTCCCACTGGGCCAGCTGCTTCCTCGCGATGGGCCTCAATACTGGGTCGGCCCACCGGCCTATGGGCCGAGCGGATCACATGGCGTCGGCGGCGATCCTCCGCTCCGTCGCCCGCTCGCTCCGGCTCTGGCGGCCGCTGGATCGGCAAGGGTGCCTTCTCGCGCGGCGCTCCGTCGAGGACCTGAGCACGACCACTCGGCTCCTCAGTAGCTCGGTCCCCACGGAGGTAATCGATCGATCCCCTCCTCCTTCCCCCATTCTCTTCCTCGGGGGGCTTGGCATGCCATGTTGGGCGACCAGGACTTGATGCTGCGAGATTGCTGGTTTGGGACCGGGAATCGCGAGTCCGCCCGCGCGATTTTCTCGGCTGCGGAATTAGTCAACCGTGTTGAACTGTTGATCGGGTTGGATTCCTCTGAAAGTTGGTTCTTTTCTTTTTCTTTCGTGGTTTCAGCTAGACTTCAAGCGGACTGAAATCCTTGGTTTCGTCGGTCGTGTTCAGACGTTCAGTCGTGCATTGGACATGGAGGGAAGCGCAGGGCGTGGAGGTGCACTATTGTGTTTTTACAGTGTGTCTGGTTTCAAGCTTTGATCAATCCCAAACTGGATACAGATTTTGTATCACTCTCGTCTTGTTCGAACAATAGGTGCTCATCTTATTATGCAGATGAAATGAACTTGGGTGCATGATCTCTTGAGTTGGCATAGGTGTGGAACAAGAATGTGCGCTAGATATTATAAAAGGCAAGAGTGGACTGATGTTGACATATCTGAAATTAATCATACATAATATAATATGACAACAATAACTAGAACAGTTTGTGTTCTGGGACCCAGGGTGACTGAATATGTAAGACAACGTATGCTATGCAAACCACCTTCGTATGTAAACTATGGAAACTCCAATTTGGGCCATCGGATCAACATCCAAGGGGAGGGGTGCAGGGGCGTGCGAGGGGGATTTGTGTTGGGGGAGCCACCTTCGGCGACGGTGCGAAGGTATGAGGACTCGAAGACAGGACGAGGCAATTGTTCATGCCCTGATCGGCGAAGGCCCCGGGGTGAAGATTCTATAACGAAGACCCTAGCCCGAAGACTCCGGATCTATGGGCGATGGTCGGTTCCTATCCGGCAAGGTGACGAAGGGGAGACAGCGAAGGTCAAAGTGCGAAGAATAGCCAAGTGAGGATGCAGTGAGAGACCCGAATGGCGAAGGCCGAGCCCGAAGCCCGGATCGAAGGCATTCCGTCACGAAGCATTTCGGAGCTGAGCCAAGGCCCACTTGTTGGGCCAGCTGTAATCCACAAGTTGTCTGATTATGTAACAGTACCAAATTGCCCTCGCAATATTCTTAGATGCTGGCAGTTAGGGGGTAGTATCGGGTTTTCAGCCCGTGGGTAGGTGAACCGTTGGGTTATAAATACCCCTTTGTAACTGTGTGATGGGACATTGAATACAGAGCAATTACGCCCCATGCTTTGATTTTCGTGCTATCACTCTAGTCCTGATTGTCTTCCCGGGGCTTCGCCCCCGACGAACCGAGCTGTTGTGATACTCATTCATTCCGAAGAGTGTCCTACACCAACAATTTTGGCGCCCACCCGCGGTTCGTCCTGACACGACCACATGGCAGCGAAGAAGAAACTAAACCCTGGTGCTTCGGAGGCCAACGCCTCAGCCAAAGCCCCTGTTACGATAGACGGTACCCTCGTCACGACGAACACCGACAACAACAATGATGAGCACAGCGAAGACTTCGAGGTCAAAAACCTCGCTGACGGGGACTTCGAGGTCGATCTCCACGACCTTGGCATCTCTGCCGAAGACATCCAAGTCATGAAGAGAATTGACGCATGCTTCTCCGAGCGTCTTCGTCACGCGCAAACAAGCTCAGGCCGGCACGTCGAATGCGCCGGGGCAACATGGGCGAAGGGAAAAAGGACAAGAGCTCACCGCTCAAGAGCTCGAGGAGCAACTAAACAAACTAAGAAAAGAAGAGCTTCATTGCAAAGCAATGCGGCAATCCATCCGTGATCGTTTGGTAATGTTGAAACCCCCTCGCCAAGCCCCGAAGCCTGTGTAGCAGGCGCCTCAACCTCGCAGGCTTCTTCAACAACCCATCCTCATCGAAGAAGACCAGTACTCGGACGAAGAGGAAGGAGATTACGTAATGCAGGATCAACTTCAACTACAACAAGGCCTCGCCATACCTCTCTCAGCAGAGTTCGAAGAGCTCCTGTGGCCTCCACGCTTCAACCCCACTATTCTCCCGCAATTCGATGGAGACTCCGATCCAAAAGATTTCCTCCTCAAGTATGAAGTGGCCATCGAAGCATCCGGATGCGGCCCAGCATGCAAAGTCAAGGCGATTGTCCTTTCGCTCAAGGGCCTCGCTCAGCATTGGTACTCCAACCTCCCAGGCAGCCACATCCACACCTGGGACTAGCTCCGAAGAGAGCTCACCGCTACTTTCAGAGCGCCGAAGCCTGAAGAAGTTAACTCATGTGACTTCCACAACTTGAATCAAGAAGGGTCCACACTGCAAGACTACTTGCACCGTCTCGTCAGGCTTCGCGCAAGGGCTCCAGATGTAGCGGAGTCTTCCATCATCGATGCCGCAATCGCAGGCCTAAGTCTTGGCCCGTGCGGAGAGTACCTCGAGCGCCGCAGGGCGAAGACCTTGAACAGGCTCTTCGAGATTATGCAAGAATACTGCATCTCAGACAAAGAAAAGCGCCAGAGAATTGAAGAGATGAATGAGAAGAGATCGTGCAATCGCGACCGGCCGAAGCGACATTAGGCTGAACAAGCGAAGACCGCGAAGGCCGTGAACACGGTCTCCGGTGATGAAGCCCGCGATTCCCGGCCTCAAAACAACAGAGGAGGGAGGAGCGAACGAAGCAACCGGGGTCGGAGGGAAAACTCCGGCCGAAGGCAGAAAGTACCCTACTGCTGCATTCATGGCAGAGACAAGGGTCATTGGACGAGTGAGTGCCCCCTCCTCAAGCAAAAGAAAGAAGAGTTGGACCGAGCCACAAACAACGAACAACCGCCAAAGCCCGTCAATTACACTCACAACAACCAGCCGCGAGGCCCGCCACCACAAATCCAGTGGCAGCTTCCGCAACAACCTCACTGGACTTCGACATATCCCACTCTGTCACCATCTTTCCCAACCTTCCACTACAACCCCACATACACCGACAAGCCCTTCCAGCACCTTCGGCACCCCAACTCCCACAAATCCAAACCCTTTCGGCGCCACATCAAGGGTGGCACCCACAACCCCAGCCACAAGCTCCCACCTACCTTCCCACACCGCTAAAGCTAGAACCTGGCACGATCCTAGAAAGGGCCAATGATCCGGTTTGAGGCACGGTGAACGTCATCAATGCCATCTCCGGTGGATCAAATGAGCCAGTACATGAGACGAAGCATCAGAGGAAAGAATACCTCCGCACCATCTCGCATGTCTACGAAGGCAAAGCATTTCCGCACTCCCTGGTCTCACGTCCCAATCACTTTCTCTAAAGCTGACCTCAGGCTTCAACACTACCCACACAACGACCCCCTTGTTATCAGTGCAAACATTGGAAGAAATTTTGTACACTTTGCGGGAAACAACGTTGGTCGGATCCTCGTTGACAATGGCAGCTCCGCAGATGTTCTCACTTGGCAATGCTTCGTCAAGATGGGCTTCACAGAGAAAAACCTACACAAGTCTCAGTACCCACTCATCGGCTTCGGGGGGAAGCGAATCGAAGCCCTCGGCAAAATAGAGCTAAATGTGACCTTTGGAGAAGGCAACACCTAGCTAACAGAGCTCATAACCTTCGATGTGGTAGACATAGCCTACCCATACAATGCCATCTTCGGCCACAACAGCATCATCTAGTTCGCAACAGTTATCAACCAAGCCTACCTCTGCATGAAAATCCCGACAGCCGGAGGAGTCATCACGATCCTAGGCAACCAAGAAGAAGCCAGAAGATGCGAAGACAACGCGGCGTGTGCCATGAAAAATGTCCATGCAATCGAAGCCGCAAACAACGAATAAGCAAAGCCACACAATTTTGAACAACCCCACAAAGAGGGAGTCCTTCCTGCCAAACACACAAAGAAGGTCCTATTATGCGAAGATGTACCCGATCGCACAGTAATGATCGGAAAAGAGCTCAAAAAGATAGAAGAAGCCAGATTCATCCAGTTCTTGCGAAACAATTAGGACGTCTTCGCATGGTCATCTTCAGACCTATGAGGAGTCAGCAGAGAAATCATGGAAATGAGCTAAGGGTGGACTCGAAGGTCAAGCCGCGTAAGCAGCATCTTCACGCAATGTCCGAAAACCGCAAGAAGGCCGCACAAAGCGAAGTTTAGAAATTACTTGACGCGGGTGTAATCCGCGAAGTGTAGTACACAAAATGGCTGGCCAATGTAGTCATGGTCCCGAAGAAGAACAGAAGTTGGAGAATATGCATCGACTTCACCACTCTCAACAAATTCTGCCCGAAGGATGAGTTTCCTTTGCCTCGCATCGACACCCTGGTAGATGCAGCGGCAGAGTCGGAGATGTTAAGCATGTTAGTTTGTTTTTTCGGCTATCGCCAAATCTTTTTGAAGAAGTCGGATGAAGAAAAGACTAGTTTCACTACTCCCTTCGGCACATACTGCTATGTGAGGATGCCCGAGGGGCTTCGCAATGCAGGATGCGCATTCAACAGAACCATTGCAGCAGTATTGGATACTCATTTGGACAGAAACATTTCTGCGTACGTTGACGACGTCGTCGTGCGAAGCAAAAAGTGCGAAGACCACATTTCAGACCTTTGAGAGACCGTCGCCAACCTTTGCAAACACAGGCTGAAATTGAACCCAGAAAAGTGTGTCTTCGGGGTCAGAAGGGGGAAACTTCTAGGATGTATGATCACAAAGAGGGGCATCGAGGCAAATCCAGTAAAGATCGAAGCCATCAGAAGAATGCAACCACCTTCGACCAAGAAGGGGGTACAGAAGTTGACAGGCAGATTGGCTTCGCTGAAAAAATTCATTTCGCGATCCGCAGAAAAGTCACTCCCTTTCTTCAAGGTGTTGAAAGGCAAAGAAAATTTTCACTGGGGTACGGAGCAAGGCAAAGCCTTTGAAGATCTAAAACAGTACTTGGAAAACCTAGCCGTAATGACAAGCCCTTCGCCTGGGGAAGAGCTCCTATTGTATATTGCAACTTCGAGCTCCACAGTGAGCGCAGCATTAGTTGAAGAAAGAATGGTCGAAGGCACTTTGAAGCAACTACCAATCTACTTTGTATCCGAAGCACTTAGCGGATCGAAGCTGCTTTATTCTGAAATAGAAAAGATGGCCTATGCAGTGGTAATGGCAGCAAGAAAGCTTCGACATTATTTCCAGAGTTTTAAAATTAAGGTCCCAACATCTTTTCCCCTTCGGGACATGTTTGAGAACAGAGAGGCCTTAGGAAGAATTGGAAAATGGGCAACGCAACTCACTTCGCACACAATCGATTTCATACCGCGAAGCGCAATCAAGTCTCAAGTCTTGGCAGACTTCGTTGCTGACTGGACATCATCAGCACCTTCGCAGAGTCCTCCGATAATTGAAGCAATCTGGCAGCTAGAATGAGATGGATCCTACTACTAGAATGGCTCGGGCGCTTCAGCAATCCTGACAGCACCTTCGGGGACTCAACTCAAGTATGCAGCCAGACTGGAATTTCCAATGCACGAACAATGTCGCTGAGTACGAAGGCTTGCTTCTAGGTCTTCGCAAGGCACGAGCACTTGGAGCGAGCAGGCTATCTATCAAGTCCGACTCCGAGCTCATCACCAACCACATAGGCAAAACCTATAGAGCACTCAAACCCGAGCTAGCGAAGTACCTGGCAGCAGTCCGCAGCATGGAGAAATATTTCTTAGGTTTCAGTGTGCGAAGTTTCCCCAGACTATAGAACAAGGGGCTACTGTTGGGAGAGCCACCTTCGGCGACGGTGCGAAGGTATGAGGACTCGAAGATAGGATGAGGCAATTGTGCATGCCCTGATCAGCGAAAGCCCTGGGGTGAAGATTCTATAACGAAGACCCTGTCCCGAAGACTCCGGATCTCCGGGCAATGGTCGGTTCCTATCCGGCAAGGTGACGAAGGGGAGACAGCGAAAGTCGAAGTGCGAAGAATAGCCAAGTGAGGATGCAGTGAGAGACCCGAATGGCAAAGGCCGAGCCCGAAAGCCGGATCGAAGGCGTTCAGTCACGAAGCGTTTCGGAGCTGAGCCAAGGCCCACTTGTCGGGCCAGCTGTAATCCACAAGTTGTCTGATTATGTAACAGTACCAAATTGCCCTCGGAATATTCTTAGATGCTGACAGTTAGGGGGTAGCATCGGGTTTTCAGCCCATAGGTAGGTGAATCGTTGGGCTATAAATACCCCTTTGTAACTGTGTGATGGGACATTGAATACAGAGCGATTACGCCCCCTGCTTTGATTTTCGTGCTGTCACTCTGGTCCTGATTATCTTCCCGGGGCTTTGCCCTCGACGAACCGAGCTGTTGTGATACTCATTCATTCCGAAGAGTGTCCTACACCAATAATTTGCAAAAGTATGATTATCCAATCCAAGGGCGGGTCCAGATTGTAAAATTATCCCATCCCCATGCCTCTTGGATGTTGATCCGATGGCCCAAATTGGAGTTTCCATAGTTTGCATACGAAAGTGGTTTGCATGCATACGTTGCCAATATGCATTGCGAAGTGTGCCTGTCTCTGTCAAATTGGGGCCTCACTGGTCAGACCATGTCAAATTGGGCAACCTGAGCTGAGTGCCATGGATTGTTGCATTGGGACCAAGAATTGTGAACCTACTCATCGTATCTGATGATTCACGAAATTAATTGGCCGTGTTAATCGAGTTGGACCTGCAAGCAATCGCTGAATTATCCACCTGGAATCCGGAAACATTGGGTGATCACGTGAAATCCGGCCCCGCTATCCATGACGAAAACATCAGCTCTGCCATGGGGAGCTGAAGCAAGACTGGTATGTACCTGAGCTCCATAAGCAGCTCACCATCGTCACTGCCACGCACGCACGAATAAGTACTCAATGTCATTAATCATCATATATATCATGGTTGATGTTTTAGGTTCACTAATAGCATCAGTAATACAGTAGTATGTACCTGCTGAATCGTGACAGCCAAAACCTGTCTCGCAGGCATCGTGATACATGGTGTTCTCCGTCCTGCTGCATATACATTATTCATTTCCAATGACAAAAATGAATTGTTCAACACATACTAGCTAGTATAGAATACTCCGTACTATTAATGCATTGAGCTATACCTCTGCGAACTGCGATGGGCAGATCTCCAAAGCCTTGATGAGTGCCAGCGATTTGCTCCCTATTTGGAATTTTGGATGGGAAGGTGCCCGTGGTGAGTTCCTCCTGAAATTCATTTGGCAACAGTGGAAACGTGTTGAAAATGCTCAGACTAGGAACGGATGGAATGCGCGAGGAAACAATAATATGAAGTCAAGCTTTGTAAGAACCTTCAGCATTTCCAAATTGAATCCGTAGTCAAAGTTCAAATGCTAAGGTCAACACTAACTGCTATTTCCTTTAACTAAAAATTAATTACTAATCAAGTTTGTTACCTAAGATTAAAAGAAAATTGGCACTGCCCAAATTAATTACAGGATTATAGGCGCATAGGAGATTAAATTAAACCCACTTAAATCTAGTCTAGCAATAATTAAATCACAGGCGGTGCAGTTACCCTGGTTTTTTCCGTACTTACCTAAATAAAAAGTTGATACTAATGAACTATCATTTGAAGAATTAGAACTTGAGAACTGAGAAATGACATATACAGCCATATGATTCAATGGTTTATGATTTTACTTTTATTCAATCAAGTTATGTAAGACAGTTCCTTCTTATCTAGCTATGATCGATAGATATGTACAGCACTTAGATAATAATGATCTTGCTAAAGCCATAAGGTTCCAAGCTTTTTGTTGATGCCTTTTACGAATCAATACACGAACGCACTAGATCGTGCGGCGCGAGGAAGAGCTCGATGCAGCTCCTTCTGCGTGGAGCGGTCAAACCGGTCTAAGGGACCGGTCAGACCGGTCGCCGGGGTGAAATCGGCAATGGCTGACGAACGCTAGCCCAGGAGGGACCCCGTCAGGGCTTGCGCACGTAGGGTTGTTCTAGAATCGGCAGGCCACCTAGAACGCATTCAAATGTCGCGGAGACGAAGGAAGAACAACAGATTGGGGTTGGAAAAGCTAGGGTTTGGAGACAAGGTAAAAAGATAGAGTTTGTATTGATTTTGTTCGGTTGGATATCCTCAATCGGCCGTGACCCTTTATATTTATAGGGTGAGGAGGACTTATCCCGCAAGAAATCTCTAATATAGATCTAGATCTACGAAAATCCCTATTTGACTCGGACTCCTCCTAGACCGGTGAGACCTACCGGTCAGGCCGGTCGGTCCCTGCCGGACAGGCCACAGTGCTTCGACCGGTCAGACCGGTTGGTGCCAATTTTAACTGTCAACATATGCCCCCCTGTTTTTTCGGTAAAGCTTGCTTGTCAAAAAACATTATTCTGAGCCAACATTGTCTAAGGGCGATGATTAACACTACATCGGCATTTTTTGTACTAAGGGCAATAAGTAATTATCGGCCATAACTTGCTCTAATCAAGTCGATGCTGAAACAACTTGTTTGGGCCGCCACACCATCTTCATTGTTGCTGACGTCTTTGATACGGCTTCCATTGCCTCCTTCTTGCGCATACATTGCAGCCTTCGCTTCTGAGTATGAGATAAGCCTGATGGACACCACCTCGGCTGTAAATACTTCGAATCTTGCTCCTTGCTCTTCTCTTTCTCCTTGCTACAATCAACATCTTGCTGGACCAGATTATTGTTATCAACAATCGGTCTTTTTGCATGGTTTGGATACATAGGAGGATATTGAATATAATATGACTACATATACATCCTACTATAATCCATCAGTGTATAAAAGTAAGGATACCAGCAATACCTTAGAGCAATCGGTCCGCTAGATGAAACATAATTACCTTGACTCGATTTTTCTTGATGTTTCGACGATGATCCCGTATCCTTTGCTTCGCTTGGTCGCCTCTTCTGTCTCTGAGCACTCCCTTCTTTATCATATTTGGCCAAGAGTTCCTTATAACTCGGCCTTGTCTTGATTTTGGAGGAGTTCCCAGATCTACTGGGCGCACCGGTCAGACTGGTCCCGTGACCGGTCAGACCTCCGTTGTGGCCGATTAGACCGGTCGACTTGTTGTCAGCCTTCTTCTTCTTGTCTTGCCCCCGAGTGTTTTCGCGCCTTCAGGGGTCCTCATTGTCAGCTTCTTTTCAGGTCTTGCGTCACCAATGACTATATTTTTCCCTTTAGTTGATTTGGCTTGACTCGGCCGAACTAGCACTTTATGATTGTTTAATTCCAACATATGCACTGGGAAAGGATTTTGATCAACTTGCATATTAGGATTAACCAATCGTCCTTCATTAATAGCCAATTGAATCTGTCTACGTAACATATTGCTATCATTAGTAGCATGTGAAAAAGTACTATGGAGCTTGCAATATGCTCGCCGCTTCAACTCTTCAAGCGGCGGTAAAGTATGTGACATCTTGATGTATCCAAGTCTATATAACGCATGAAATATTCTTTCGTACTTGGATACATCAAAACTAAATCTTTCGTCTTGCTGATTTTTTGTGAATCGGCTTAAGAGCAAAACATGTAAGGGGTTTGGCTTGAGATAGCCAAGCAAACTCAGCAGCATATACATCATTAGACTCATCGCCCGAACAATCTGAATTACACTCTAAAGCATGCACACTAGAACGATGGTGTCTATGAGACTCTTGAGACTCTTTACTTCGGCTTTCTACAGCCAAAGCTCTTTGATGCACCTGAGTAACAGTAAAAAAATCATAGCCCTCTAATCTTTCTTTGATATGAGAGCGCAAGCCATTAAAAGCCAAATCAGCTAAATCCTTTTCTGCAATATTCACACTAAAGCATTGGTTTTTTGTATCGCGGAATCGTCTTATGTAATCATTGACAGATTCATTATGCTATTGTCTAACCGATGTCAAGTGAGACAATTTAAGCTCATCACGCCCATAGAAAAAGTGCTCATGGAACTTCTGCTTTAATTGTTCCCATGAGCCAATAGAATTAGGTGCCAAAGATTAAAACTATGAGAAAGCGGTTCCAGTTAAAGATAAAGAAAATAAACGCACTTTCAACTCATTTATTGAATCAGCTTCTCCTAACTGGGCAAGTTACTGACTAATATGCTCAAAAGTACTCCTGGTATCTTCCCCACTGAATTTAACAAACTCAGGCAACCTAAAACCAGCAGGGTATGCAACCGAATCAAACGAAGTAGGATACGGCTTTTGGTATGTGCGGGTTTTGCTTCTAACATCCACTCCAAAACATTCTCTAAGCAAATTAGCCAAATCATTCCTATAATCAGCAAGCATCTTATCAAAATTACTCGAAGAATTTGGCTGTGTGGATGTAGATACCTCTCGCTGGTTTGCAACAAGCTGACCAGATAGACCGATCGGACTAGTCGGTATGACCGGTCGGACCGGTGGAGGGGAACCGGTCTGACCGGACTGGTATACAGGTCTGACCGGTCTCTGCCGGTTTTGCCAATGCTGTACATATCGGTCGCACATTTCGTCGGAGATAGGGCCGATGTGTGGCACTGAGTTCCTGGAGATTTCTGGTGGTGTGTACTGAACAATCTCGTTTGTTCGGCTAATGTTGGCCGAACCAACAATACTCATAATGGGATCAGTGTATGTGGGTGTCATAGTTTGACCACTGAAATAATTCATCGGCATCCCATATTGAGGTTGACTCGTAGGAGATGCTACCAATGGTTGAGGAACGTAAAATTCAGAAGTAGAAACAGATGGAGGTTCATCAGCTGTTTCTGGTTTCTAACCAGCCGATTCCCTTTCCTTAGAGTTAAGCCAATTAACCCAATAAACAACATGCTCAGCTAGCAATTTTTGAATTTGTTCCATAGTAACACCAGAAGGTGGAGCACTCACAGCAGGTGTTACCTCCATAGATGCATCTGTGGAGGTAGAAGCGAAGTCTATCTCCTTGATCTTGGTGACTTTGCCGCGTCGATCGACCTTGATGCTTGCAAGCGCCACTAGTAGATCTTCTTTATCACGCTTCTTCTTGCGCTCCTCCAGCATCAGGCGGACGTCCTCAGGAAGATGCTCGTACGTCGCAGGGATGACGTTGTCTGGGTCGATTTCAGCAGTAGAGCCCATCTTCTTCGGGGTAGATAAGATCAGTTTTGCTAACCAAGATCTTTCTTCCCCAGCGGAGTCACCAAAAAGTATGTTGACGCCTTTTACGGATCAACACACGAACGCACTAGATCGTGCGGTGCGAGGAAGAGGTCGATGCAGCTCCTCCTACGTGGAGCGGCCAGACCGGTCTAAGGGACCGGTCAGACCGGTCGCCGGGGTGAAATCGGCGACGGCCGACGAACGCTAGCCCGGGAGGGACCCCATTAGGGCAGACACACGTAGCGTTGTTCTAGGATCACCAGGCCACCTAGAACGCCTTCAAATGTCGCAGAGACGAAGGAAGAACAGCAGATTGGGTTAGGAAAAGCTAGGGTTTGGAGAAAAGGTAAAAAGATAGAGTTTGTATTGATTTTGTTCAATTAGATATCCTCAATCGGCCGTGACCCTTTATATTTATAGGGTGGGTGGACTTATCCTGCAAGAAATCCCTATTACAGATCTAGATCTACAAAAATCCCTATTTGACTCGGACTCCTCCTAGACCGGTCGGTCCCTGCCGGACAGGCCACAGTGCTTCGACCGGTCAGACCGCTCGGTCAGACCGGTCAGACCGGTTGGTGCTAATTTTGGCTATCAACACTTTTATTTAAATCGAGCTGCGGAAACAAATATATCTGTCTTAATGATTCACAAACGGGCGTGTAGTAAGTGATCATATACTTGGTTTACTCGAAGGGCATTGCAATAGAACTTCATTAACTTAGTATCAGTCATAGGGACCATATACACTAAATAAAAGAAACAAAAGGTAAGATGTACACAAACCTGTCGTGCGCTGGCGAAGGCCAGCCATTGGGGCTATTATGACATCGGCCAAATGCTAGTGGCCAACCGTCTCCACTAAAAGCACCACCATGATGCAAGATAAAGCAGGTTCATCTCAACAATAAGTAAAGCGGTAACGGGTCTAGCATGCAATGTCTATAGGAGGTTAAGATTAAAGATGGGCGTGAACCTAGTGATTCCTCGTAGAACTCCTGGGTCTCCTGGTACTACTGGTCTTCGGTCAGCTCCTCGGCGACGGGTCCTATTCATAAATATGTATAAGTATAGGGGTAAAGGGCAAAAGTGCACAAAAGTACCTGAATAAGATCCAAAGTGGTTTCATATTTTTTGGAGGTCCAGTTGATTTATTATGAATTCTCTAAGTTTAAAGGTATTTCTGGTAAATAAATTTCAGAAAAAGAAAAACAGAATCAGTGACATGTGGCAGCCTCTGGGTGTGCCATGTGGCATGCTGACATCAGCATGGCATCATCCAAAGGGTCAAGTCTGCTCATGTCATGTCAGCGTTGACCGATCAACATTGACCTAGTCAATGGGTCAACAGTAAAAGATCAAGGGGGCCCATTGGTCAGTCTCTGGATCTCACTGACAGGTGGGATCCACGTGTTAGGTTTCTAGGAAGAAGAAACAGAAAAGGGCGCCTGTGCACTTGGGCTGAAAGTAGCGATTCGGCCCATCTCATATTCGCGCAAATTCGGCCCGAACACCAGCTCGATCCGGCGGTGGCTCATAGGCCTTGGCCCATCTCTTCTTCTCCTTCTTCTTCTGTTTCCTTTTTCCTGTGCTCTCCCACTGACAAGCCGGACCCGTCTCGGCATCTTCCATCTTTCACTGACAGGTGGGGCCAGGCTGTCAACCTCACGGGGATCGGGTGTGGCCATGCCCAGATCCTGTGCGACTCGTGTGTGACTGTGCATGCGTGTGTGGTTCGGGTGTGGATGTACAACTTAGGCTGCCTAGGTATTTGGCAAATCGCCCCAATAGGCTTGCCATGTGGTAGTCGTGACGTCGCGGTGGCGATCGCATCCCTCAGGTTCGTGGCGAGCCCGGGTTCGTTGGCCCCGATGCGCGCACGCCGAGCACGCCCATGGCGAAGCCATGGCGAGGCTGCGGCGGGTATCGCCGACGGGGCTAGGACGGTGGGGTTCGTCGTGGCGCGCCAAAGGGCAGAGCCTTGGCTTGCCCAGGTCCGCGCGGGTTCCTAGAATCCCAAGCCCGCGGTGTGGCCGAGCATGTCACGGAGGTGCTAGGAAGGGCGGCGGGGTCTGCGGCTCACGGCAAGGCGGTGCATCTGCTCCTGCAAGCAACCACACTGGGACATGTCCTAGGGCTTCGCTCGGCTAGGCGCATGGTGATGGGGAGGCGATCGAGGGTGGAGACATGGTTTTACCGGCCGGCTCGAGGAAGAAGGACGTGACGCGGCGGTGAGTCGAAGCAGGAAGACGTGGTGCAGTGCCGTGCCAAGCTACAATGCTAGTGTAGCCGATCGGGGCGCTGAACGACATCGACGCTCCGGCGTCGGCGACATCCTCCTCTCTACGCTCTCCCCTCCTCTTCTTCCCCTTCTCCTCCTCTGCTTCTAGCATTACTTGCGGCGGTGGTGGAAAAAGGGGAAAATTCCCCAAGCGGTCTAGGATTTCCTCTGGCGGTGCCTCGGAGGTCTTTGGAGGCATGCGCGGGCAGGTGGGGGTTGTTGCGTGCTGCTTTTTGGCGTCCGGGCCACGGGTCACAGCGCGATGCAAGGGCACGAGCAGAAAGGGTTCACGGTGTGGAGTGGGGACGCGCGCACACGGGCGGTCGTGGTCGACAGCGAGGACAGGCGGCAGGTGGTGGCGTCAGCGGGACAGGCGCTATCAGCACAAAACATGGTCGGGCGCATCTACGGTGTGGACGTCGTGGATGTGGCGTAGAGAAGAAGATGAATAGGGGAAGAGGAAAGCCGACAGGTGGGGTTCACCTGTCAGTGGCGGCGAAAAGGAAAAGAGGGGTGCGGTTGTCTGGGCTGCAGGGGCGTGGTGGTGCTAGGCCGTTTGGGCCGGGCGGGTCGCGCGGGCCGCGCGTGGGGCGCATGGGTTTGGCTGACTCAGCATGGTTAGCGAGCTAGGAAAGGGTATGGGTCGGGTTGGTTAGGCGGGTTGGGTAGGTTTAGGCCCATGTTAGTATTAGCTTTTGTATTCAAAGTAAATACCACTCAAATTCAAACCAAAAATTCATCCAAATAAACACAAACAAGGTAGAGGCATAAATCCAAATAAAATCCGAATATTTTCAAACTAGCACTAGGTCCTTGTTTAAATTAGATTTTATTTGCTAGGAATTTGAGGAAGATAGAGTTAATCTTAGAGTTGTGCTATCTATTTTTCATCTCCAGACAAAAAGTTTTTGAAATTTCACATTTTGCACAATTAAATATGTTACAAAAAAATACGGAATGTTACATGCATGGTTTTCAAACTTTTCAAGTGACACCCTAAATTCCCTCAAAGTCCATAACCAATTATGGACCTAACTGGATTGTTACTTAGAGCGGAAAAATTAAAGTGTCCTAGGACCAAGATGCTACTCGAAGTGTTCATTAACCAAGACGAGGATATCTAGGAAAAATTTAAGAACCCAAGTGCACCTTACTCTTAAAAAATCAGTATGAACTTGATTGAGGATCAAAAAAAAAAGTATGAACTTGATCTGGTCCGGCGCAATTAGCTAGTAAATATGGTCGTGGGTGTCACATGGGCTTGTGGAATATCGAGGCAATGGTCTCATGGGCACCATGCTTAGGAAAACTAAATATATTCCTTGGACTTGTTTATTGCTCCTCGTAAGTGCTAATTTACCGAAATCGATGCAAATAAGCAGGAAAAGGCTGGGCTAACGTCTTAGCTTACATTATTTTTAAACAGCTTTTAGAAGTACTTTGACTGCTTGCCCAATATGCTACAGCTGTGTTCTGTGAGAGCTGTTGTAAAGTAAAAGTGAAAGAGAGAGTGTAATGAATGATTGATTGTATTGATTGATGGTTTAGACCACAATATTTATATGTACAAGAGGGGAAAGGATATCTATTTATGAAGGGACAGCCCCTTCGTGATGTTTGTAACTGCCTGGTGACATCACAATGATGTCATTAATCTAATTAATAAATATGGAAATTGATCACTAAGCCTATTTTCCTTCGTAACACTCCCCCTTAATCAATTTGTTCTTCTTGTAGCCTTATAATCAATTTTGATCTTCTTGTGGTCTTGTAATCAATCATATAGCTCCTTGAAAAACACTGTGGGAAAAATCAGGAGATGTATGTATGTATATGTCATGGAAAAACTCCTTAAACCCTTTTGGAAAAATAGGAGAAAATTTTGAGATGACATATATGTGTTGGTATTCATTTAAAAACTCCTTTAAAACCCAGTGGGAAAAATATAAGGAGAAAATGATATGGAATATCATTAATTGCAAACTTATATGAGAAAAACCTCAAAAGGAAAACTCATAAGTAAGTTGCGATGTATTATGATCTGCTGATCATATTTGAACTTATTCTCCCCCCAAAACCCGATGGGAAAAATATGAGGAGAAATTATATCTTGGATATCTTCTTAAAAACTCTGCTGAGAAAATAGAAAATATGATATATATATATATAAATATATATAATATGTCTTGAATATCTCTTCAGAAACCCCGGTGGGGAAAATTTGAGATATGACACAGAATATTGCCTCGTTGAAAACCTAGTATGAGAAAATCTTGATAGAAAAACTCATTTAGGAAAAGAGTACAATATATAATCAGAAGATTAAAGTCAAAGGTTTACTCCCCCTGATGCTTGCAAATCCTTAAGTCTTCTCATACCAATTCCGAAAACATATTTTTGGAATAATGATGTAGGTAAAGACTTTGTGAATAAATCTGCAAGATTATCACGTGACTTTGTTTGCAAGATTTCTATCTCTCCATTTTTCTGGAGCTCGTGAGGATAGAATAATTTAGGAGTAATGTGTTTTGTGATATTGCTCTTTATGTAACCTGCATTCATTTGTGCAATGCAAGCTGAATTATCTTCATAGATAATTGTTGGTTTCGTAATTGAACCAATATCACATGAGTGTTGTATGTGATTAATCATTCTACGAAGCCATACACATTCACGTGAAGCTTCATATAATGCAATTATTTCAGAATGATTAGTGGATGTGGCTACTAAGGTTTGCTTGGATGATTTCCATGATATAGCCGTTCCACCATGTAAAAATACAAAGCCTGTCTGAGATCTGGCATTGTGGGGATCAGAAAGGTAGCCAGCATCTGTATATCCAATTATTGATTTATCTTGGTCAAACTGATAGAATAAACCAAGATCCATTGTACCTTGGAGATATATGAAGATATTCTTAACTCCCGTCCAATGATGTTTTGTTGGAGCTGCACTATGTCTAGCTAGTAAGTTTACCGCAAATGCAATGTCAGGCCTAGTGCAATTTGCGACATACATTAGTGCTCCAATGGCACTTAGATATGGAACTTCAGTTCCCAATAATTCTTCATTTTCGCCCTTTGGTCTGAATTGATCCTTATTCATGTCAAGAGATCTGACGACCATAGGTGTCTTTGATGGATATGATTTATTCATATTGAATTTCTGAAGAATTTTCTGGATATATGCAGATTGATGTACTAATATCCCTGATGGGAGATGTTCGAGCTGAAAGCCTAAACAAAATTTGGTTTTAACCAAATCTTTCATTTCAAATTCCGTCTTTAGATGGTTGCGTGCTTCATCTATATCTCGTGTACTCCCAATGATATTGAGATCATAGACGTACACAGATATAATGCAGAATCCACTTAAGGATTTCTTGATGAATACACATGGGCAATCATCGTTATTGGAAAAACCTTTCTGAAGAAGGAATTACTTTAGTCGGTTGTACCACATTCTTCCCCACTGCTTCAAACCATATAATGATTTCTGAAGCTTTACACAATACATGTTGCGTGAATGATTCTTATTCGGAATATCAAGCCCTTCAGGAACTTTCATATAAATATCCGAATCTAATGACCCATAAAGATATGCTGTCACTACGTCCATGAGATGCATGGATAGGCCTTTCTGTGCTGCCAATGATATTAAATATCGGAATGTTATGCCACTCATAACAGGGGAATATGTTTCATCATAATCGATGCCGGGTCTCTGTGTGAACACTTGTGCTACAAGCCTCGCTTTGTATCTCACCACCTCATTGTTTTCATTCCTTTTACGGACGAAAACCCATTTTGATCCCACAGGAAAAATGTTTCGAGGAGTAGGTATAACTGATGAGAATACCTCTCGTTTCTTGAGCGAGTGCAATTCTGCCTCGATTACTTCCTTCCATTTAATCCAGTCTGAGCGCTTGATGCACTCTGCCATGTTCTTAGGTTCTGGATCAAGTTGGAGGTTACTTTCAATCTTGGAGGCGAAATTAATGTCGACAATTGTAGTTTTTCTATTGAATGATTCTCCAGAATCAATATAATTAGTGGAAATTTCATTTAACCTTTGTGACTCTTCTATATTTCCCAAAGAATTTGAGTCTGGGTCTTCCGATGTCCTAGCACTTGTATTTGTGCGCGCATTTGTACTAGGTATATGGTATATTTCTTGAATATCCATATTGTTTGGATTTACAATATCTAATTGGTGTCTATCAACGTGATGTTGATTTGCATTTACCATTTTGGAAGTAGGCTTCCTTGGTTTCCGCGGAGGCTTATCCTTTGTTACTGTATTTCTCCCCCTCTTATTTTGATTTGGGAGATTTTGAGTAGGTACTTCTCTTTCTGGTATGTTTACGGCAGGATTGTGTGACTTTGTGACACCTTTATAATCAGTAAATGCTTCTGGCAGATTA
Organism: Panicum virgatum; assembly: GCF_016808335.1. Classification (NCBI taxonomy): domain Eukaryota; kingdom Viridiplantae; phylum Streptophyta; class Magnoliopsida; order Poales; family Poaceae; genus Panicum; species Panicum virgatum. The sequence continues at coordinate 48,883,670 of NC_053152.1, forward strand.
TTTGCAATATTTTGCAAATTGATAATCTTTTGAACTTCACGTTAAGTTTCTATAGTATGTGGATCAAAGGACTGAATACCTGAGGTATTCCAATTTATTTCCTGGCATTTGTTATGGTACATATTGTCTCCCCCTAATGCCGGGAAATTGTCCTCATCGAAGATGCAATCAGCATGACGGGCAGTGAATAAGTCCCATGTAAGAGGCTCGAGGTATTTAATGATTGACGGTGATTTATACACCACATAAATCCCCAATTTTCTATGGGGGCCCATTGATGTACGCTGCGGTGGTGAAATCGGTACGTACACAGCACAACCGAATTTTCGCAGATGGGAAATACTTGGTTGATTCCCACGTACTAACTGCAACGGAGAGATCGTATTGTATGCAGTAGGTCTAATTTGATTCAAATCAGCGGCATGTAAGACCGCATGACCCCAACAAGATGCTGGTAATTTGCAATTCTATAATAATGGTCTAGCAATTAATTTTATTCTCTTTATAAGAGATTCGGCTAATCCATTTTGTGTATGTACGTATGGAACTGAATGTTCCACATTTATGCCTAGAGCCATACAATAGTCATTGAAGGCTTTTGAGGAAAACTCAGCGGCATTATCCATTCTGATGGATTTTATTGGATTATCCGGATAATGTGCTCTTAATTTGATAATTTGAGCAATGAATCTTGCAAAAGCATGATTTCTTGTGGATAACAAACATATATGGGACCATCTTGTTGATGCATCGATAAGTACCATGAAGTACCTAAATGGCCCAGTTAATTGATGAATAGGACCACAAATATCTCCTTGAATGCGTTCAAGAAATGTTAGCGGTTCAGCCTTGATCTTAAGATAAGAGGGTCTCAAGATTAATTTCCCGGTAGCACATGCGGTGCATACAAAATCTGAAGGTTTAGGAAATTTTGAAGTATTCATATGATGACCAAGTGAATTGCTAATAATTTTTCGCATCATCCCAATTCCGGGATGTCCTAGGCGATCATGCCAAGTATTGAATATATCAAGATTTTGAAAAATTATCTTATATGCAACATGTTGTACGGGTTTGATATATGTGAAATACAATCCAGTTGATAGTGAAGGAATTTTTTAAAGCAATTGCTTGTTATATCCGTCATTTTTGGTGATGAATAGATATTCATCTTTGTTGTCGTTATGTATTTCAATATGAAAACCATTACGACGGATATCTTTGTAACTCAATAGGGTACGAGTTGAATCGGGATACAGGAGTGCATCCTCGATTATTAATTGTGTACCCATAGGGAGAATCATTATGGCTCATCCTGAACCAACAATCACGGCATCTCGGCCTACGATTGTCATGACTTTTCCTTTACTCTTAGTTAGAGTTTGGAAATATTTAATTTCCCTAAGTATTGTATTAGTGGTAGCACTATCCACTAAACAAAGTTCTTCCTCCATTTGGATTGTTCCCGTAGATAATCTATAATGATTTAGTCAAATATATTAAGATAAACTCAAATAATTATATAATATATATGTATATATATTATTGAGTAAGTATTATATATTTATAATACTATATTGTATGTCTTACAATATTTATGACAACAAATATTTTACAACACAACATAATATTTACAAGAATATGGCTTAATGATCAAGTCTATGGGGGTGATTGAGACTAGTTGGCGTCTCCGAATATGTCATTGGATTGAAATTCAACGAGCATATCTTCAGTGCTGAATAAATCGTCCGTCTGCGGAGGAGTCTTCTCATCAATGGTTTCCAAAGGAGTGTCCTTGGAGCAACTAGCGTCAGTCAGTTGAGTAGTGAAGTGCGCTTCATACTTGTCCCCATGAACTTTTTGCCAACAGATTTCTGGTAGAGTTCAACTAAATGCTTAGCTGTGTGGCACTTCTTAGTGATATGGTTGTGACAACCACACCTTTGACAAACTTGAGAGTTGTCATGACGGAAATTCTTCTTGAAAGTGCCCTTGCCTTTGTGAGAATCCTTATTTTTCTAGAAATGATGCTTATTTTTGTTCAACTTTCCCTTGAAATTCTTTTTGAATTTCTTGCCACCAAACTTCTTTTGAGTGTTCTGACTATTGTAGTGAACTTCAGGCAAAGGTGATGCTCCGACGGGGCGCAATTGATGATTCTTTGTTAAGAGCTCATCATGTTTTTCTACCTGAAGTAAATCATATATCAAGTCAGAGTATTTAGTATACTTGTGGCGGCGGTATTGCTGCTACAATATCCTATTGGCTGGGAGAAATGTGGACAAAGTCTTTTCAATCTTTTCGGCATCATCAATTGGTTGATCACAAAAACGAAGCTTGGAACAAATCTTGTGAACGGCAGAGTTATATTCTGCAACAGATTTGAAATCCATAAGGCGAAGGAGAGACCATTCACGTCTAGCTTCAGGCAAAATAATTGCCTTTGTTGATCATAGCGTTCTTTGAGTGCAACCCAAAGTGCTCTAGGATTCTCCTCCATTATATATTCGTTCTTGAGATCTGGATGAAGATGATGTCTCAAGAAATGTAATGTAGAATATTTTGCTTCATTTGAAATAGGGGCTTGTGGATTTGGCTCCTCAATTGAATTGAGAAAACCATTTGTTGTTAGCATGATATTTACGTCCATAGCCCAAGTTAGATAGTTACTACCATCTGCGGCAAGTTCAGCGAAATCTTTATTGACAATAGTTGACATATTCCTACATGAAATATCATGTATATGATTAATTTACTGTGGTAAATTAAAATTTATGTGTGTGTAAATTTATGCAAAATAATGAAATCAAGACGATGCTTGAATCAAAACTTATGGTATATTGATTAAATAGTGCAACTATTTTATAATATTCCTGCGGGAATAATTTACTTGGTAGTTTTAATATATACAAATTGAATTTGTATTGAATAATTTAGATATACACATTATAGGTAATCATCATAAGATGTAGACCTTTAGTAATGAGCAAATAATTTGCTGCCTAAAAGCATGATCTCAGGGCAAATAAATTCTTAAAGAATTTATCACAGCCGATGCTTAGGAATCCATTACCTTGTGTTTTTCCAAAACATGATTTATATACATTAATTTAAATTTTGCATATTTCTACATGATGTAGAATGTAATTTGTCTGCTAAGTTGATAGTAATTCAAATAAAATAAATAGCACATGAAAAATATTGTTTAGATAGTATTTGCATAATCAATGTGGAATCTGCGGATCACATATATACAATTACTGCAGTAATCATAATATCTATATTACAATGATACTTAGAATCCGAATCTGATGATCTAGATAGATATTTACAATAATTATGCAAATTCAGAGTAGTCAAAGGACTGAAACAGAACAATCTAAAGCCTTAAACATAAATATACAGAACTAAAATATCTAAAACATAAATAGATAAAGTTCCAGGGGCCTCATTGTAAAATTGCAGAGGAATTGAGGGGGGAAAGGCTGGATTGGCCTGGCGCTCGGGCGGCCCATCTCGGCTTGCCATGGCCCGGCCCGGCTCTGTCCGGCCTGCAGCGGCCTGGCGCGGCCCGGTTAAAGGGGGCAGGGGGGTGCGGCTTAGGGGAACCCTAACCGCCCCTGCCCCGTGAACTACCGCCGCCGCCTGTAGGGTGCGCCGCCGGCGCCCCTTTGCCGATTCGCCGCCACCGCCCCCGTGCTGATGAGCGCCGCCGCCGCTTGGTGCCGTCGCCGGTGTCGAGTGCCGCATGCGGGCGCCATCGTCTCCCCCCTCCTCTTGCTTGCTCCGCACCGCCCCAATGGTTCGTTGGCCGAGGATTCCGGCGATGGGCAGGGATTCCGGCGAGGTCTCCGGCGAGGAACTCCGGTGAAGTCTTCCTGCAATGGCCTTCTTGTTGCAATAAAGAAGTCGGCGAGTTCTAGCCTTCCAGGGAGCGTCGCCGAGTGTTTTTCCTTTGTGCGCTCAGTGAGAGACACTGCGTGATAACGTGTTGTAAAGTAAAAGTGAAAGAGAGAGTGTAATGAATGATTGATTGTATTGATTGATGGTTTAGACCACAATATTTATATGTACAAGAGGGGAAAGGGTGTCCATGCTCCAAATTAGCTCCTTGCACACCAAATCGAAGGATAAAGCCCAAAGCCATGCCTGATTTATCCCCAATCTCACTCCAAACCCTAGGCGCCAAACCAGCCGCCGACGTCTCTGTTCTCTGCGAGATGAGTCGCCGGTCAAGGAGGACCTCGGCACCGACCCCTCAAGAAATCCCGTCGGCAAGTGCCCAGCCTATTCCGCCCTAGCTTGGTGTCCTCCACATCCACCGTAGTTCATGGCGCCCTCCTCCATGCCATACTGGTTCGCCAGGCTACAGCACCCGAGCATGGCCGGGGCATTGAGTCAAGGCCCTTGGTGGGCACCTGGGAGCAATGGTCCCTCTACAAATCATGAAGATTTCAATCTGCAAGGATGGTACGTGTCTCTCCATAGTCTTTATTGGTTAATTTTCATGTTCCTGTACGCTAACTTGTGTATGAGTAGCATAGCATTCAGTTTCGAATGAAGACACTTGCCATTTGCAAGCAAGCAAGGATGCAGTTTACACTAGACTATATTTGTTAACTACACAATGTTATCTTCCAGCAATTTGTTAAGCAGACTAAAATTCAGTCTATAATTACACAGGAATTTGTTAACTACTGATTCTGGATACGCAATACAATGTTATCTTCCATTTGCTCTCTAATTAGAGATGAAGAAAATTTATTGTAGGACTATTTTTGGGTAGAGTTTTAGATTTTCACCCTCACCCACCTGGTGGCTATGTTAATTTGCTGGAGAAGAACACACCCAGCCAGGCACAAGTTGTAGGGATCTCATCGCAGCCCATCAATGTATTCCATTTGAGGTCCTTGTGATCTGGCCATTGCCGTGGGTGCTACTACAGGTGTGCGTTCTGTAACTTTTCACTTAAATGAACCTGTACTCATACTTGTGAAATAATAAATTTGTAAGTTTTGCATTGGCTCAATATTTACCCCTGCCTTCTTTTTCTTTTCTATGTAGTGATTGAAGGTGGTTGGTGCGAGTGGGATGCTGCTCCTTTAAGCGAAGATGCAACTGTGCTATGCTTTTATCGTTGTCTAGGTCAATAAGTAGCGGCTTGCATGCCGGAAATACTTTTAGTTGATGTTTTTTCATAAGACTCCTATATGTGTGTCGTGGTGCTAGTTATCAGTGTGATGTTATCTAAAGTTATTGTTATCTGGGATTTAAAATGAACCATGATTCTTATTCATGATGTCATATGGTTATCATTATGTTGTGTTTGCTAAATGGCCACAGAGATGTTGATCACGATTGATCATGTGCACATGCAAGCATACAGTAATTGCATCTTTATTACAACTCTTTTTTCAGCCAATCTAATAGCCAACCCATTATATGAGCTGGCTGTATTGTAGGCTGCATATGACATGGCGCTTCTATTCAGCCAGCAGCCGGCTGGCTTATTAGCCATGCTCTGATACATGGATGAGTACCAAATCATTCGGCCGTTTCGTGTGGCAATGAGTGTTTGAAATAAAAATCAGAGTTTAGACTTTAGTACTTTGCTGCTCGACCAGCTGGTGTAATTTTTTCACATTTTATATTTACAAATATGCATGTTAATTATAATATATTTCTGAACTTTTTAAAAACGTTTATGAACATTCCTATGCAGCCCCTAGGGGCCAATATCAATTTGGTACATGTACCAATATCAATTTGGTCATAGAAACACAAATAGAGGTAAAATGGTCTTTTCACGTGGCTGCTAACACCGTTAACATTCCTATGCATACCTTGCTAGTGAGCTCTTATTTTGTAACTACCACTAACATTTATGTGAAACAGAAACTGTCGTTACTTGTTTGAGTTGTTTGCCTTCTCGTTCCAGTAATGCATCTTCTGTGAACCGAAACATCTGCTGCTTGCACCGATGCATCTTATACAGATCACGCCATGTCGCCATCGACATTGCTGCCGTGTGGTCGTCGAATGTGTAACGAGACGTGCAATGCAGCCCCTGGAGGGAAAGCATCGCCCAGACTACCGGCGTCCTCGAAGCAGCGAGGCAGCACCGTGGCCATCGATGGACCAGACGACGCCACCTTCATGTGAGGTACATCGTCGTGGACACCGGCTACCTGTAGGCCCCGCCGGCTCCCGCGGCCGTCGCCACCGCGTTCATGTGGAATCTCGAGGCAAATTTAAAACAGTTCACGCTACCAAAGATCCTGACTACCCACTATTCATGTTGGTTAACTGAGCTGAGCAGACTGGATCTCGAGGTTGTTAATATATAGGAGTATACCTAAACAATACTTAAGCACATGCTTGCACAGGTCAGCTGTTCACACACGACATAATAAAGCTATATACAACTCTGAGGCTAATTAAAATGGGTTACGTTCCATCGCCTACATGCTAGTACTGATTTCATCAAACATGCACAGTTGTTTTCACATGTACTCGTCGAATCTCGAGGTAAGCAGATCTAATCTGCAGCTTCTTCCACAATATTCAAGTGCCACAATAGGTGCTAAAATACTGAGTCTTTGTAGACTGTGCTGTATAGTCTAAAAGCATCTTTTCTGCAAGTCTCCAACCCACTATTCATGCGTTCCAAACTAATTCTGCAATAGTACGATTACTACCGGTTCTTGTTATTAGTCCATTCCTGGCTGCCTGCTGCATGGTCTCCACTGCATTCACTAAGACAACCGGCGTGCTGGTGGCTGCCTTAGCAAAGCCATCAAACACCACGGCGTGCAGCGGAGGACGGGCCGCCCGTTGGTTGGCCCAGGCCCCAGGGAGACCTTGACTCGCGAGGCCACCGAGTCAAGTCGTCTGCCCCCACTCGCAGGAGATGCTAGCGAGTAGTTTAATTTTTTTTTCTTATATATACAGGCATGGGTAGAAGGAGCGCATTATCCACCGCACCAGGACATTGCAAGCTCGCTGTGACAGCCAACTAATCCTTTCGATCTGCATATTCTATATTTGCATCTTTTCGATCTGCAAGTCCCCATCCCACCATTCATCTGATGCAAAGGGAGAGGAGCCTTTTGCAGCAAGCTGGTGGTGGCATCCTTTCGCCCTGCTCCAGTTTGTGTCCAGTTTTCATTTACTCCGCTGTTTGTGTCCTTGCGCCCTGCTCTGCTGAAGGTATGTTTTTGGATATGGAAAGCTTCATGGCCTCCAGTTAATCAAGACGTTCAGATTTCCCCCTTAGCATTCTTTTCTCATAAGAATTGACTAATCGTGCAGAAGCTTGATGCTGGACAGTGTGCCCATTTCTCATGGACCATTGATTCAAGAGATCCAATTGGGAGCAAAATAATATACCTTGAAACATACAGAGCTCCATACGAAGCACTCTAATCAGTGCCTTATCAGTTGACCCTTATTCAGGTACCCTTTCTAGTTCTAACAGATCTGAAAATTCTGAGATTTAGCAGTAATTCTTGTTAATCATATTACCTGCTAAATTGTTCTAGTATTCAGGTATCCTTTCTAATTCTAATAGATCTGAAAATGTTGAGCTTTATCGTGATTTTTCTTAATTATATTACCGGCTAAGCTGTTCTAGATTTAACCTGCTAAGAATTGTCCCCGCTTATTCAGTAATAATTCTTTCGATGAGCAAGCACTTAACCTATTCATTCTTTCATCGACTTTTGCAGGTTTAATGAGCTCTGTTATTTGTGGTTATCCGTCGTTTATTGGCTTATAACTTCTGCTATCCACATTATAAAGTGGTGTTTAAAATCAGTTACTTTCATCTGCCTAGCTTGGGCGCAGTCTGCTGGATGTTTGAAGTCTTGATGGGTTATCATCTGATAATTCTCTTTATACAAATAAATAATTAACATTGAATCTGGGCATAAGTCATTCTCTTATTAACAGGTAAGCTTTCAAGGCTACCACTATGTTTCATCTTCATTTCCTTAAGTTACAATAGTTGTGACTTCTATAGTAGCGTGTTGAAATGGTGAATCAAATAGTCATTATGCTATAGCAAATAAAAAGTTGACTGTCGGCAGAATTTCTTGAGGTTTTCTGTGCATAATGGCAAATATTTTCCAATTGATAACATCCAATCCAATCCAGGTTCGCTTACAATATTTACCAGCACAAACAAAAGGACAATAAGCTAACTCAAGAGTTTATACCTCAATACCTAACCGTACTACTCATTTTGCTAAAAATCATCTTGTGCCTAGTGTATTAGTTCGTGACCCATATGGAATAGCATTATGTATGATTTACTGAAGATATAAAGAAAAATTTAGTGATGTTTAGCTTAATATAACAAGGTGCCCCAACATCTTGGTACATATTACACCACAAATCAGTACTGGTATATGTCAATCTTACTATTACTAATTGGAGACTCCTTTGAAGTCTCCACATGAAGCCACCTAGGATACTAGGTGGACACTTTTAAAAAAATAGAGAAATCCTATAAATTCTCGCAAAAATCAGAAACATCTAGCCATCAATCTAACAAGTCTTATTATAATAGCCATCAGATCTGTTATATTTCCTTATAAATTACTCACATCTGCAATTATGAAAATAGACTAAAGTAACCCCCTAAACATGTATCTAAATTACCCACCTGTGCCATTATAAAAAAATCTAAAGTAACCCCCTAATTTTCGTGTAAATTACCCACCTATGCCATTATAATACAAATAGCCCCCTAAATTTGCATATAAATTATCCAATTATATCATTATTAGAAGTTAAACAACTCCTAAATCTAAATTTAAATTATATAATTATAATAAAATATTAAAATATCAATATAAAAATCTAAATTATAATTTCTATCATTACTAATATTATTATTTATGTAAAAATACTACCCACGATGTGTCACAATGTATTTATGTATAATGGAAGAGATAAGACTACCAATTCACAAACAAATAGTTCAACTAAATAGATATATCAAATACATGTGGAGGTGGGATGCAAAATGAAATCTGTTGTAACTAAATAATGATGAATATATATTTTTAGAGTATGTGTTAGAATATTTAATTGATGAAAAAGAGCGTGACAAACGTAAGGCAGCGTTTAGTTTCCAAACATTTTTGCACAGTACCCATCACATCGAGTTTTTGAACACATGCATGGAGCATTAAATGCAGTTGAAAAAATAATTAATTACAAAGTCTAACTGATTCATTATAAATGAATCTAATGACGTTAATTAATCCATGATTGGACATTAATTGTCAAGTAACAACGAAACGTGCTATAGTACTCAAACTTAAACTTTTTCACCAACTAAGCACCCCCTAATTATAATTATTGACCTCATTGTTATATTAATTTTCCAAACTTAAACTCGGCGTCGTGATCTGCGACGCTGAGCACTGACCATGTCCATAACCAGCTCATCTAGGTTGGCATGCGGGCATGGCACCTTGGCACCGTAGACTATGTGCCAAGATATGTTAGCTCGGTGCGTAGACTACGGTGCCGACCCCAAGATCCATTTTCGTAAATCGTTACAAAAAGAATCTAGACGTGGAATTCTTTCGCGAGAAAAGCTAAAAAGCAAAAAAATGCGGGCGCATGGTGATGGACTGATGGTGCGTGTTCTAGCTGTGAGCCCGTGACTTGCAACCACTGACTGAGGGGCACATGTGCTCTGCATCAGTGACTATAGGGCAAGTACCATCAGGTTGATAATGCGGACCTAATTCTTCAGAGTAGTGTCCCGGAACGTCTTAAAAGCAATGCAATGATCTAAACAAACTAATTCTGCAAGATGTTTACTACCGCGTGCTGGTGGCTGCCTTGGCAAAGCCATCAAACGCGGCAGAGGACAATAATTATTGAGCCTAACAACCAACAACGCCCACGGCGTGCACTGGTGCATGTGCAGGTGGCTGGCCCAGCCGCCCAGGGAGACCTTGACGCCGAGTCAAGCCGCCGGCCCCCACTCATTGGGTAGGAGGAGGGCATTAGCCAGTAGCCACCGCACTGACATTGCATCTTTTCTGCGAGTCCCCATCCCACCATTCATGTGATGCAAAGGGAGAGGAGCCTTTTGCAGCAAGCTGGTGGTGGCATCCTTTCTCCCTGCTCTGCTCAAGGTATGTTGCCGTATCATCTTTTCTGCTTGTTCAAGCAGATTACTGCTAGTTCTTATTGGGACTGTTTTCCCTTCTTGGAAGATGATTCACAGTTGAGTTGTGCTTCAGATTTGCATGAGCTTGTCATCAAGAGGTAGAACAAGCTTGGAGCTCTGCGCACCCATTTCTGCTGGACTTCTCAATCTCTTATTAAACAGATCATGTTGGGAGCATAAAAAAAATATAATTGACACATACTAATCTATTCTACAGCCTTCTGATAAGTGGCTTATCAATCTGCCCCTCTAATCAGGTACATACTCCATCATCATAGCTGCAATTGATATGCTTTTCCACTGAACTAGTAATAGCTAATGATTGAATAGTCTTTCTTTCAACGTGCATCGCCTTTTCATTTTCTTCTATTTAGGAATCATGTTAACATTTGTTGTGCAGTCATTACTAGCCTGAAAGTTGCACCGGCCTCACCCTATCAACGACGGCGACCAAGCAGAGTTCATGGTACACATGCCTCACCCACTCATTCCTCGCTGCTGAAGTGATGTCAAAAAGAGGAGGAACTGGAATGGTGGTTCAGTAGGAAGTGCTCTTTGGGCTTTCAACTGGCTCCTCTGTTTTTGCATCCTTTCAGTTTGGTAAGTGAAAAATTCATTGTCTGATCGATAAAGGGATCGGATGTTTAGTTTCCCCTCTCTCTTTTCTTAAACGATTCTTCTCATTTTCCGTTGGACAGCTGAGCAAAAACTTAAAAGGGGACTGTCACACATACTGTCTATCTGTTATCGAACATCGGCCTCATCCTTCAGCTCTACTCTGCTAAGATCATGGAGTTATGGTACGTTGATAGAGTTCGGGTTTCCACTTCTTTCTTCTCATAATCTCATTGCACATGCCTTATTGGCTGATTTGAACGTATTGATCACATGCAGAGATAGCAGAAGTTTCATGCTAGACAGAACACAATTTCTGATTGATTACATCCGGTTGGGAGCAAAAAGGGGGAAAAATTCATTGACACATACTGATCTCCACTACACTCTGATCAGTCCTATAACAGTGGATTCATATTCAGTATTCAATCTTACTAGTACACAGACACACGGTTCTGTGCCGTTAAGAAAAAAATTGATATGAAAGGTAGGCCTGAAAATGTGCTAAGCATGAAATCAAGGCATCAGTCAGAGTTAGATCACTAAAAAGAAAACCAAGGTGGAATTTGCACAACACTCAGTTCAAATTCTATGTTCTTTAATCCTTCATTTGAGCTGAGCAGGCTCTAGTAGTATGTCAAATCACAGATGAATATGCATCAAGTAAGTTTTTTTTAAAAAGAAAACAGTCTGGGTTTCTTCTTTTTAATAGTTCGTTAAAAAAAAGTAAATTTCAGAAAATCGGAGCAAATTTTACACATACAAGTATAATCATGTGAAAATTACTGGTAAGTAAAGTCAACTATATCCAGGCAGAAGACTGAGATCAGGCTGTTAGGGCTATGCTCGGCTCATTTCTACTTTCAACTGGTTCTAGGCCTAAATAAAGTTTCAGCATGGCACAGTTTTTTTAGCATGTGGAAAGTGTAGAGCAAAATATAGATAGACCTCAATGTTAAATGCCCAACTATAAATAGACTTGATATATATTAGCAGTCAGTCTTTATTATAAACAAAGGCATAATTTGGACCTCTAATGTTTAGGGGAATCTAAAAGTAGTAATGCATGGATGTACCTAAGTCCACCCAATATAGTTTTTTTTGTGTCTGTCTTTCGGCTTGTGCATGGTATGAATTTTCTCTAGGTGCTGGCATCATTTACATATCCTTTGCTTCGTAATTAGTGTGAGATCATATGCAGTAGTACTTTACATGTATGTGTACTCACCAGAGCATGCATGTATAAATTATTGCATCATTCAAGTGCTTATTCAGATCCCTAATAAGTACTGTTGTAAACTTGTCACTTTCAGATCTAAGTTTTGTTTATCGATTGACACTGTGCAAGCTGGTTCAGTAATCCCACTGCCAACTTGCTCTTCTTGCTGGTGGGTCTGTTTCTGGGATTCAACTAATGGCAACCATATTATTTTCTTTTGCCGGATCATGCATTAAGAAGCTCCAAGAAATCATTACAGACGAAACAATACAGATACTACATGTTAAACAAGAGCTTAGTGACTTGCAGCAAACAATGATGCAAGTACAGTGTTTTCTCATAGATGCTGATCGGAGGAGGATTGAAGACTTTGCTGTTAGCAATTGGCTTGGTGAGCTGAAAGATGCAATGTATGATGCTGATAATATCATCGACTTGGCCAGGTTTAAAGGGAGGAAGCTACTAGGAGAACAGCCTTCGTCATCATCAAGAAAATTAACCGCATGCAATGGTTTTCCACTTGCCTCTAGCTTTTCTGCTATTTTGACACGTCGTGATATTGCTGTTCAGATTAAAAGCCTCAAAAGAAGAATAGAGAGGATTGCAGAATTAGGTACAAAATTCAAGTTTGAAGCAGAACCTGTTGTCAGTGTTTCAGATATGAGGAAAACGTCCCACCTTGTGGAACCAAATATTGTGGGAAAGGAGATTATTCATGCTACTGGGACATTGGTAAGAGTGGTGCTAGACCACAGGGAGAAGAAGGCTTACAAGATAGGTATTGTCGGAACAGGAGGAGTTGGAAAGACAACATTAGCTCAGAAATTATACAATAATCAAAGAGTAAAAGCTAACTTTCAGAAACAGGTATGGATTTGTGTTTCCCAACAGTACTCTCCAGTTATTCTGTTGAAAGAAATACTACGAAATGTCGGAGTGAACCAAGGGCAAGGTGAAAGTGTGGGGGAGCTCCAAGCCAAACTTGCAGAAGCGATCGAAGGAAAGAACTTTTTTCTTGTATTGGATGACTTGTGGGAGCCTGATGTATGGACCAATTATCTAAGAATTCCACTAAATGCTGCAGCTCAAGTAACAATAGTAGCAACAACTCGACATGATACAGTTGCAAAGGCAATTGGGGTGGAGCATATGCACCGAGTTGAATTGATGTCAGAAGAAGTAGGATGGGAGCTACTCTGGAAGAGTATGAACATCTCTGATGAGAAAGAAGTGCACAACCTGCAGGACACAGGAATGGAGATTGTTCGAAAATGTGGTGGCCTTCCTCTTGCAATTAGGACTATAGCTGGTGTTCTCTTAGTGAAGGAGACAACAGAGAGTGAATGGCAGAAGATTCTAAGCAATGATGCTTGGTCCATAAGTAAACTCCATGCTGAAGTGAGAGGTGCTTTATTCTTGAGTTATGATCAGCTGCCACAAAACCTGAAGCAATGTTTTCTTTACTGTGCTTTATACCCTGAAGATTGGACACTATGTCGTGATGATCTTGTTAGGCTCTGGATTGCTGAAGGCTTTATAGAAAAGAAAAAGAACCAACTACTGGAAGATACTGCAGAAGAATACTACTATGAGTTGATTTCAAGGAACCTCCTCATGCCAGATCCAACGTATATTAACCAATACAAGTGCAAAATGCATGACCTCTTAAGACAGCTTGCTCAGAATTTATCAGGAGAAGAGTATTTCTGTGGAGATCCACGGTCATTTGAGGGCAGCAGTATATCTAAATTACGACGTGTGTCAGTTGTAACAGACAATAATATGATTGCTTTACCTACCATGAACATGAATCAACACAAAGTGAGAACTTTAATAAGTTTCTCTGGCAAGTCACTGACATCTGAATCTTCAATTTTCAAGCAATTTCCATATGTTCGTGTTCTGGATTTAAGTGGGTCACTTGTACAAAATATTCCAGATTATATTGGAAGTTTGATTCATTTGCGCTTGTTCAAACTTAATGATACCAGCATAACATGCCTTCCCGAGTCAATGGGATCACTCAAAAACCTTGAGGTATTGGAATTGCAAAATTGTGACAGTTTGTACAACCTTCCTGTAGCAATTGTTAAATTATGCAACTTAAGGCGTCTTGGTCTTAAAGGTTCACCCATAAATAAGGTTCCAAAAGGTATTGGGAGGTTGAAATTTCTCAACGACTTAAAAGGATTTCCAATTGGTAGTAGCAGTGAGAATTGTACTGGAATGCAAGGTGGATGGAATCTAGAAGAGTTGGGTCCTCTTTTGCAGCTGAGGCAACTTCATATGATTAAATTGGGAGAATCCGCAATTTGTAGTACAGATTCAGTACTAACAAACAAGAAGTATCTCAAAGTTTTAAATTTACGGTGCACTGAGTGTGCAGAGGAACAACACCCTGAAGAGGTTGTCAACAATATTGAGAAAGTTTTTGATCAGCTAATCCCTCCAAATAACCTGGAAGATCTATGTATTAAACGATTCTTTGGTCGGAGGTTTCCCTTCTGGCTGTACAGTGCTAAAGATTTGATTTCATTAATTGAGTTGAAACTCCAACATTTCACGTCCTGTGAGCATCTTCCTCCAATAATTGGACAGCTCCCCAACCTAAAATATCTGAAAATCGAGGGAGCCACTGCAGTCACCAAGATTGGACCCGAATTTGTTGGCTATGGGGTGGGTAATCCCGAATCTGCAGAGGCAATAGCTTTCCCCAAGCTTGAAATGTTGGTCATCTGGGACATGCCCAACTGGGAGGAGTGGACTTTGTTTGCTAATGAAGAAGAAGCGACAGCAGCAAGTAAGGAAGCGGGAAAGGATGGAGCTGTTGCAAAGCAAATCGGGGAAGCCCCACCTCCAAGGATGCAGCTGCTGCCTCGTTTAAGGAAGTTGGACCTTGACCGCTGCCCCAAGCTGAGAGCTCTCCCACCACAGATCGGACAGCAGGCCACCAGTTTGAAGGAGCTCCATTTAAGAAATGTTGATAACATTAAGGTGGTGGAGAACCTCCCGTTCCTCTCTGAGGCACTCGTAATTGCTGGTTGTAAAGGCCTAGAGAGGATACAAAATATTCCGCAAGTGACAGAGCTGCGTGCACAGCTGTGTCCGAACTTGAGGTGTGTGGAGAGGTTGGACAGCTTGCACCAGCTGTTTTTGACAGGGGATATGCAAGATGTCTCCTCACGGTGGCTGCCTGGACTCCAAGAGCGGCACCAGCAGCTGCACGGAGAAGACCTGGATGTCTACACCTGGTGATGATTGTCCAATCCTGTGAATATGCAAGGTATGACCACTTTTTGGATATTTGAATATCGTTACATACTTATCTTTCCCCTGGTTTCCTTTCGTGCTCTGTTTTCTTGTCATGATCGACTGACAAGCTATTTCCTTTTGCTTTCATAAAGGGTACCGTATCTCTTGAAGATGGAAGTGCCTAGCTACTCGTGGACCTGAACGTCTGTCTAGTGCCGGCGAAGGCTACTGTATATCTTGATGAAGAACAACAACATGAGCTGATGTTTCCGCTGCTTATGGGAAGGCTTGTTAAATGTTTGTTTAAGCGTTTGGCTAGTGTGCATGTCTGAATAAAAATATAAAATGTGTGCTACTTGAGTTTCTGGAATAACTCTGCGATGAGCTTGAACGTTTTGTAATTTGCAAACATGTAATATGAAGAAACTGAACCTGCTGTTGCCTGCTTTCTTTTGCCATTATAGATATACATGAAAATCGAACTCTAGTTAGCAGTTTAGCAGTAACATTTCTGGGTCCTTGCACTGATGCATCTTGTACAGACCACACCCGATCTCTGTTGCCGGCTGCAGCATAGGCCGGCCAAAATGGTGGCCCAGTACCAGCATCTTCTGCAGATCACAGTCGGTTCCGGCGGCCATAGGATGCGCCGCCGGAGAAGGGCGCCAAAATGGTGGTGCTGGAACCCGACGAGCAAGGGTAACCACGCAGACATGGGCATGCTCGTCGTGCTGTCACTCGGACGCCGCCGCGCGCCTCGAGGACGCGAGAGTTCCCGACGCCGTGGCCGCCACAACCGTGGATGGCATCGTGGTCAACCGCGGGGAACGCAGGCAGGTACGGGTTGATACTTCGCCGGGCCGCGTTCGCCACGGCCGGCGGCTTGTGTTCCGGCCTGCTTGCAGCGCGACGGCGCATCAGATGCACATGCGCGCGTGGTGGTCGGTCGTCTCACGGTGATTCGGTGGTATTCCTCCGCTCGCTGACAGATGCACTTATTAATTTGCCCGGCCGTCCATATGTGCGTATATAGCTGCATAGACGGGCTACTAACTTTTGTTGGCTTCCATAGATCAGTGTTGTTTGCTTGCTACTAGCGTGTGCTTCATGCAACATGCACCATGCATGCATGATTACATGCATGATGCATGATTACATGCATGTTGCAGCTTTTCCCTGCTTTTCAAGTCTCGTCGTCTTGCTTTTCCCTGCTTTCATGCAACATGCTTACATGCGTGATTTGCAGAGGCCAATATAAGCAGTACGCATCATCTAAATTGGCCTCACAAGTTCGATAGCGCTGGAAGCTGCTGCATGCCGTAGAGTTCATCTGAATCTGCAGGCTGCAGCTTCATGGATGGAACTCGATCAGTCAGTAGTCGGCACCAAGGTTTATGGGCCGAATTTCACTGAATTTCGCCCATTTCGGTTAGGCCCGAGACAAAAAATAAACTGGCGAAAAAAATTCGGCTCAATTTGAATTTGTAGCCCAGCCCAAGGTCCATTACAGCCCACAAATACCTCTTCTCACTATAAAACTCGGGACTCCAACCTGAAACTCTAGAAATTCCCTGCTGGCGGCCGCCGCCAACAGGCCGCGGAGGCGCGGTCGAGACGGGAGCGGAAGAGGGTTTCCCCGTCAACCTCCTCGAAGATCTGCCCATCTCCTTCCTGGTTCGTCCCATTCCCGTCCATCTCTCCATTCAAATCTGCAGCTCGTAGGTGGTGGTTGGTCCTCTGTTTTTAATCGTGTTGGTTGAACTTGTGCTGATCTATCGTGTCCCTAATCAGTTGTTGTTCTTGGCTAGGCCCTGCTCATGGAGGCATCACGAAGTTAGTTGGTCAGTGCCCGTGTACGCAGCGGGTTGGTCGGCAACAGGGGCAGCGCCGGCGGTCAAGGCGTCGAACACGTCGGAGTTGGTCACGATGCGCCGGCAAGAGCTGCAGTATCATCTTAGGCTCAATTGGACTCTAAAATGTGTTAACTGGACTGTCGTGTGGACTGTGGTGCATGTAGTATCATCTTTCTTATTCTCTCTTGATGCTTATATTATCTATTTTGAAGCAATCGCTCGAAAAATATCTGTTGCTTTATTTGTAAAAAATTCGGTCAAAATTCGGTCAAAATTCGAATGAAGTTCAAATTGTTTGACCGGTCAATTCAACTGAAATTCGGGCCGAATTTCCCGAAATTTCCGAAATTCACCCATTTCGGTGGGCTCCGAATTTTTTTTGCTTTTGAATCCCAAAACCTCGGCACTTCCCCTAATTAACCACAACTTGCTTGGGTGTGTGGTTGCTCATCTGATTCCAGAACAATGCGATCATCACCGACAGAGCCACCACAACACACTGTTTGGGTCACACTTGACAGTGCCTGTCAGCAAACCATCGGCCAACTCATGGTGGACAAATTGGTGCCTGTTGTATCCCAATTGTGCAACTTGCTTATATGATTAGTCAGCAGAGCCCCCACTGCTGCCTGGTTGGGTTGGGGTGCCTGTACCCTAAATGGACCAGGTCATCGTGCCTCAACGGAAGATCAATAATGGAGTGGGGGCCACATGGCCCCGCTCCCAGCGCTAGAGGGGATGGAGACCTTGACCATGGAGTCAAGTTGCACCAGTCTCACCCGATCAACGATGGCAACGGAGCAGCGTTCATGGTACATATGCCTGCTGGAGTGATGTCAATAAGACGAGGAACTGGATGTTAGTATGGATCTCCATCAGTTGGCCTAACGGCAACTGGGCCCTTGACTCGCGTCCTGATCGGGGACGCCCAGCCCAATAGACTGCTGGTGGGCCCCCGTCGTGCAGTGACATATATAAAGGAGGTGGGGAATGCGGCACATGACACGAGGTTCGCCGCCGCTACAGTTCCCACCGTCCAAAACCTTTACCCGATCTAGAGGGGGCGCTGCTGCGGCGGGAAGTCCACCGACGCCATCGTCCTCGCCATAGCGAGGATGTCCTCGTCGCCCGATGTCACTGCGTGCCACCGGCGCCGCCCTCCACAACTCCGGTGACCCGCTGTGTCAACAACCCTCACCGACCTCGCCATCGCCTCTGCACCCCACGTCACTGCCCCAGAGCAATCCTTCCCTGATGAACCAGTGCTGGCCAGGTCGAGTTCCTAAGAATCAGTGAGTACTCCCACTCGATCTACTGCTAGTTGATCCAAAAATTATAACAATGGTATCAAGAGCCGATCTAGTGGGTAGATCGAGACGGGGAAAGTTTGGATTCGTCATGAATCGAAAGAAATCAAAAGAAAAGATAGAATTTTAATGCAAATCAAAAAACAAAAATGAAAAGATAACCCTAGAAAGAACGGGGAGGCGGGGGAGCTCACCTGGGCCTCACTGCCGGCCATGGAGGCACGGGAAAGATCACCCAATAGCGCTCTGGTGCACACGGAAGTTGCCTACCGTCTCAGGCTCCAGCTGAACAAGGCATAAAGCAGTGCTAGCACGACTGCACGAGGTGGGTTAATGGTGGAATCGATGCTGTCGTGCTTTCTCTCTTTTTTTTCTTAATTGCGGTGCCCTCATGCTTTTCTGCTGGCCAGCCATCCCCTCGACTGCGACTCATGTCGACATGCACTAGCTCATGTCTCTATTAGAATATCAATAATGCGAGGCCAAATTTGCAGCAAAAAAGCAGATTCCATTAGGAAGTTGCCTACCGTCTCAGGCTCCAGCTGAACAAGGCATAAAGCAGTGCTAGCCAAGGGAAGAACTCACAGCACCGTGCAGTGGTGTCCACGACTTCAATTGCAGAGCAAGCCCTTGGTATTCATTGCTGCGCAGATGACCGATTATCGGAGCTGCAATTGTGGGAACTGATGATGTCTGGTTTTGTACTTTGTAGAAGCATCACCGCCGTGCTCTGACCGGTCCAGCCATGCTTGCCTGCGACATTTGAGGTGGTGGTGTTTTCCTGCAAAATAACTCATCAGCATGCCGTACAGTGGTTGTTGAGCGAATGCTAGCGCTGCCGATAAGTTAGGTTCAGCAGTTTGGATAAAACAATTACCATCTACAAATTTGCCTTTTTTATAATGTCTAATTGACCCTTTAGATTAGCAAGCAAATCATCCCTGGGTTTATACATATCGGCAATTTTCTGATCCATAATAGATGATAATTGGCTGAGCAAGTCGGAAGATGAGGTGCTTACATCGCTTATTACCTCGACTTGCTTATTTTTGAGCGTGAAGGAGGGCATCACGAAGTCTTGAGCCCTCGTGACTTGGCCTTTTTGATCTTTTTTGAATCCCTTCAAGAATTGTGCCTTGAAGTGCTCCGTGGCCACCAAGTAATCTTGGTGCTTCTCCTCGCTAAGTTCCTCGAAAGATGTAGAGATGATGTTGCCCTCGTCGAGGTCGGTGATAATGCTCATGTTTTCTAGGGTAGATTAGATCGGTTTTCAATAACCAAGATATCTTTCCCTAGCGGAGTCGCTAAAAAGTGTGTTGACGCAGAATTTGGTCACACACTCGAATGCGCTAGAACACGCAGCAAGATCGTCAAAACGATCAACACCAGCAGCCTCTCTGCGCAGACCGGTCAGACCAGTTATGCGAACCGGTCAGACCGGTGCTCCAGGGAGACGGCAAAAACCTAGAACCACAAGCTCGAGAGGGATCTGTCGGAGCTTGAAGATCTAGGGTTGCTCTGAGGTCGGCATGCCACTCAGAACGCCCTCGAACGCCGTAGAGATGCAAGAAGAACATCAGATGGGGTTGGAAAAATTAGGGTTTGGAGATGAAAAGTAAGGTACTAATTATTGAATCGATTGAGATTACCTTCAAATAGCAAAGATTTCCTTATACAAAATCTAAATCTACTCGGACTCTATAAGCCTGACCGGTCAGACCGGTCGGCCTCAGTGCATGCCAAATTTGGCTGTCAACGATCGACATTCCAGATACTCCGGACATGTGTTCGGACATCCGATCGGCATCTTGGATATTCCGGGTATATGTCCGGATACTCCGGACATGTGTTTGGATATCCGATCGACAACCTGGATACTCCGGTACATGTTCGGATACTTCGAAGAGGACCGGTCTGACCGGTCGGGAGACCTGATCTGACCGGCTGCACCTGAGTCATCTATTGAACTCATCTTGACCGTGTCAAACTTGACTTGTGCTAATTTTGGATGTCAACAGGAGCCGAGCGCATTGGTGATTGTACGTGTGCTAGCTGTGTGTGAGCCCATTACTGACTTGTAGTCAATGGACTGCTCTGCTGCATCAGCGACCATCAGGTTGAGGTTGGTAATGCCGGCTTAATTCTGCAGTGTAGTAGTGTCCGGGAAGGTCTTAAAAGTACTCGCGTGTAGTAATGATTTAAACAAACTAATTCTGCAAGACAATTACTACTGCGTGCTGGTGGCTGCCTTGGCAAAGCCATCGAACACGACTGAGCGGAGGACAATAATTGAGCCTGCCGACCAACAAGGCCCACTATAATGGAGACCTTGATGACGCGCGAGGCCGCGAGTCAAGTCGCCGGCCCTCACTCACAGGAAGATGCTGGCTTGTACAGGCTTGGGTCGGAGGAGCGCATTAGCCAGTAGCCACCGCACTGACATTGCAAGCTTGCTGTGATACACAACTCTGCCGCACGGGTATTGCTGCATATTCTTGATTTGCATCTTTTCTGCAAGTTCCCAACCCGCGTTCATGTGGAGTACGCGTTTGGTCTTTCTAGCAGCATGGCCGCTGCATCTGCCCGATCCAGAAATGCCAAGTCGGATTGCAATCTTGCCAAACCCAGACCGCCCGTGAAAAAAAACCCAGACGTGCGGCATTCGTGGGGCAAAAAGAACTGAAGTACATGCACAGCGGTTCGACGTGTGACTGTGGAATCTCGAGGCAAATTTAAAACAGTTCACGCTACCAAAGATCTCGAGGTTATTAATATATAGGAATATACAGGTCAGCTGTTCACACACAACATAATAAAGCTATATACAACTCTGAGGCTAATTAAAATGGGTTACGTTCCGTCGCCTACAGGCTAGTACTAATTTCATCAAACATGCACAGTGGTCTTCACATGTACTCGTCGAATCTCGAGGTAAGCAGATCGAATCTACAGCTAATACTATGATTATTAAATGTACTTACTGGCTAATCCTACAGAAAGCTCATTGGCTTCTTCCACAATATTCAAATGCCACAACAGTCTTGGTAGACTGTGCTGTATAGTCTAAAAGCAACTTTTCTGCAAGTCTCCAACCCACTATTCATGTGTTTCAAGGCCTTCCGCAACAAAGGCTCTCCAGTTTTCATTTACTCCTCCGCTGTTTGTGTCCTTGCGCTCTGCTCTGCTGAAGGTATGTTTTTGGATATGGAAAGCTTCATGGCCTCCAGTTAATCAAGACGTTCAGATTTCCCCCTTAGCATTCTTTTCTCATAAGAATTGACTAATCGTGCAGAAGCTTGATGCTGGACAGTGTGCCCATTTCTGATGGACCATTGATTCATTAGATCCTATTGGGAGCAAAATAATATACTTTGAAACATACAGAGCTCCATACGAAGCACTCTAATCAGTGCTTTACCCGTTGACCCTTATTCAGGTACCCTTTCTAGTTCTAACAGATCTGAAAACTCTGACATTTAGCAGTAATTTTTCTTGTTAATCATATTACCTGCTAAACTGGTCTAATATTCAGGTACCCTTTCTAGTTCTAATAGATCTGAAAATGCTGAGTTTTATCAGTGATTTTTCTTAATTATATTACCTGTTAAGCTGTTCTAGTTATAGGTGTTGATTAACCGTGCTGTCATTTAACCTGCTAAGAATTGTCCCCGCTTTTGCAGTAGTTGCCATAGGATCTGCTGGTTCTCGATTCTCCTAGCAATAAAGTGATAGTCCTCAGTCATCTATTCTATACATTGGTCTCACCAGGCACCTGTGTTTTAAATTGCATCCCCTCTTTCATGAAGGCCTTAAAAGTACTCATGGGTAATGATCGGATGAACAAACTGCTTGTTTAAGAAGATTACTATTGGTGGTTATGAGACTCTTAGGCTCCTTGGAAGATGGTTCGAGTTGTGCTTCAGATTTGCATGTCCTTGTAAGCAGAAGCTTGATGCTATGTGCACCAATTTCTATGGACTTCTTAATCTCTCAAGTTTATCTAAAAAGCTCTCATTAAAGAGAAAAGTGCAGGGAGAAAAAAGAATTGCACTGACACATACTGATCTCCTTCTGTAGTGTTCTGATCAGTGGGTTACCAATGCACCTATAATCAGGTACTTAATGCACCAGCATGGCTTTAATTCAGTAATAATTCTTTCGATGAGCAAGCACTTAACCTATTCATTCTTTCATCGACTTTTGCAGGTTTAATGAGCTCTGTTATTTGTGGTTATCCGTCGTTTATTGGCTTATAACTTCTGCTATCCACATTATAAAGTGGTGTTTAAAATCAGTTACTTTCATCTGCCTAGCTTGGGCGCAGTCTGCTGGATGTTTGAAGTCTTGATGGGTTATCATCTGATAATTCTCTTTATACAAATAAATAATTAACATTGAATCTGGGCATAAGTCATTCTCTTATTAACAGGTAAGCTTTCAAGGCTACCACTATATTTCATCTTCATTTCCTTAAGTTACAATAGTTGTGACTTCTATAGTAGCGTGTTGAAATGGTGAATCAAATAGTCATTATGCTATAGCAAATAAAAAGTTCACTGTCGGCAGAATTTCTTGAGGTTTTCTGTGCATAATGGCAAATATTTTCCAATTGATAACATCCAATCCAATCCAAGTTCGCTTACAATATTTACCAGCACAAACAAAAGGACAATAAGCTAACTCAGGAGTTTATACCTCAATACCTAACCGGACTACTCATTTTGCTAAAAATCATCTTGTGCCTAGTGTATTAGTTCCTGACCCATATGGAATAGCATTATGTATGATGTATAAAGAAAAATTTAGTGATGTTTAGCTTAATATAACAAGGTGCCCCAACACCTTGGTACATATTACACCACAAATCAGTACTGGTATATGTCAATCTTACTATTACTAATTGGAGGCTCCTTTGAAGTCTCCACATGAAGCTACCTAGGATTCTAAAAAAATAGAGGAATCATATAAATTCTCGCAAAAATCAGAAACATCTAGCCATCAATCTAACAAGTCTAATTATAATAGCCATCGGATCTGTTATATTTTCTTATAAATTACCCACATCTGCTATTATGAAAATAGACTAAAGTAACCTATTTCTTGATGTACATGTCTTGATTGTGCACCTATTTCTTGTCATCTCTGTTGTACAGCTGAGGGAAAAAAAAGAAAAGTTAAAAAAGGGGGGTTGATTGTTGCGGCAAGCTCCTTGCCCCAGGTACTTAAACCAATATAGAGTTCTGATTTCCCCGTTTTCCTTCTAATAACACATGCCTCATTGGCTGATTTAAATGTGTTGATCATGCAGAGATAGCAGAAGTTTCATGCTAGACAGAGAACAATTTCTGAATGATTACATCGGGTTGGGAGCAGAACGGAAAAACAAAATTCATTGACACATACTGATCTCTGTGTATAATACTCTGATCAGCCCAATAACAGTGGTTCCATATTCAGTATTCAGGTACCGTTTTCAGTTCTAGATGATCTGATTCAGTGGTAGTGTTTCTTGTTGTCTGCTATGCCATTCTAGTTGTGCCCACCACTTTTCTTTTGGTTTCTTCTCTAGGCGATCAGCTAATAGTCCTCCCATCTTGTCACACCCGGTTTATAAAGGCAAACCGAATGCATCTCATATGTGCGCCAGGATCAGTTTACACACATATGATTAACCATAAAGTGAATATCACAACTAGTGCAAGCGTAAAGACAGTATTAAATAACTTTATTACAAAACCAAATGTCTTAAGCGAATAAGTAAACGTCTATAGAGTAGAAGCGGAATCTTCTTCAGCACAGGCAGATGACTGGGAGACATACGCCTAGAAATCCTCGAAGTCTTCTGGAAACTCCGGACAGTTGTTATTATGGTCTGAGCAGCAAGTATGCAAGGGTGAGTACACTTATGGTTGGTACTCAACAAGTGGCAGGAAAACAACTATAATATATGCAAGGCTATTTCAAGGAATAGCTGACACGGTTTAACTGCATTCAGCATTTTTAGTTGATCATATTTTATTAGCAAGCATTATCTAGATATAAGTATATACCATTAAACCAACAAGATAAGCATATATAGAGAGATAAACAACAATTAACCATAAATTAGAGCATCGAATTAGATCAACTTCAAGTTCAATTATCATGTGAGGGTCCAAGCCGCTCTTGACCGTGAACACGGCTAACCGGTTAGTTTTACACTCTGCAGAGGTTGTACACTTTACCCACAATTCGTGTTTCCCATGTCGCCCGGGTTTGCAAGGCCCTTAAACACTTCCTTTGGTGAGTGGCTAGGGATTCACTACGAGGCTTTTCCAAAGAATCACTATATGTATGCACTGGTCCCTTTTTCTGCGGTGCCTCAGAAGACGAAGCTTCCTTCACCCGCTCCTCAAAGCACGATAACCCGAAAAAAATCCACCAATCACCGCCCCAGCACGACATATAGATCATCTAGTTACTTAGCCAAGACCAGAGCCATATAGTATTGTGGTTGCACTATTTTTCTGGGTGGTTCTCCATGTTCCAATTAAATCATATACTCTTGATTAACAACATTAAGCATCATGAACATGAAGTAAACAAGTATAGCATTTGTATCATCATTAACCAACCATAACCCAAAGTATAGCAACTAGCATAGCTACCCAACATGAAATTAAACCCAAGTTGATCAAGGAATAAGGTAAACAATACTAGGCATGTCCTTAACTCGGTTCCCATCATTTTATAGACACATGCATGTACATAAAAGTAAATGTGATAGATTTGGTGATTTCATGGGTCAAAAACATGATCAAGGGTCCACTTGCCTTCCTCAAACTGCTGCTGGTCCAGCCCTCCGAAGCCTTGATCTTGCTGCTGCTCCTCGAACTGCGGATCGTCTATCGCACCAAACGCGCACATACAAACGAGCGACTACAAACAATAAGAAACAGTACACCAAACAACATAAACAGTACAAAAAGAGGTTACTAAACTATACTACTCGTTGCAACGATCGCGTGAGCATAAAGATCATCGAAAATGGATCTAAAACGAGAAAGTTATGGCTAAAACAAGATCTAAGGGCTAAAACTTAATTAAACCTTATACTCAGGGGCTAAAACATAAAAGAAAGGGCTTTTCCGTAAATACTTTTCAACAGCAGTGGACGGCGGGTTAATTTTGGAAAAATAGAGGGGCTTATGTGCAAAAAGACCACGGTTGACCGGTTTCTAACTTAGTTGACTTGGATTCGATCTAATTTGGGTCGTTCGATTTAGATCCAACGGTTAGGGTTCTTTGGGTCGGACTGGCGGCGGCGTGAGCGGCCGGCGGCGAGCTAGGCGGCGGCGCGCGGCGGCAGGATGGCCGGAGTAGACCAAAACGGTCATCTGGGCTTGGGTTAGGCTCGGATTTGGGTCGGGGAGCATGTTCGTGAAGTCGCGAACTCGATTAGGGGATCTGGACAGCGAGACAACGGCCGGAGCAGCGCTAGCGGCGGCGCATGGCGGAGTGAAAACTCTGGCGAGCTAAGCGCCGGCAAGAAGGCGAGATAGGAAAATAGACGGGGTCGGCGAGGTTCCTCTCACCACGGCGAAGCTCCGGAGCAGCGATGTCGTCGAGGAAGCAGAGCGGAACGGCGGCACGGCGGCGAGCTCCGAACTCGACGAAGCGGCGGCTCTGGGAGCTAGGGTTAGCGAGGGCTAAGGCGACGGCTGCGGGTTTGGCGAGGTCTAGGGGGGGTCTTGGGTTCCTTTTATAGGGGCGACCTGGCGCCTGGGCGTGCGGGCCCAAGGGGGGCGCGGCGGCGCGCGTTAGCGAGGGCTAAGGCGACGGCTGCGGGTTTGGCGAGGTCTAGGGGGGGTCTCGGGTTCCTTTTATAGGGACGACCTGGCGCCTGGGCGTGCGGGCCCAAGGGGGGCGCGGCGGCGCGCGCGGCCGGGTCGAACTCGAGCTTGAGTCCGGCTCGGTTGGGGGAGGGAGACGAACCCGACGGGCGGGGCCTGCCTGGCGGTGAGACAGGGAGGGGGAGGTGAGCGCTGGGCCGAACTAGGCCGGGAGGCGAAGAACGGGCCGCGGGAATGAGTTCTGGGCCACGTGGTGAAAGAAGAAAAAGAAAAAACGTGCTGGGCTAAAAGAGACGGAGAAAGAGAAAAGATTTTCCATTTTCCAAAACGATTCAAACATTTTCAATTTAAATTCAAACTCAAAGATTTGAATTTAAGTTGAACAACAAGCAAATAAAAGATGTAAAGTAGCATGAGATGCACAAACCTATATTCCTTACATTTATTTTATGGCTAAATATTTTATTTTAAGCTTGCGATAAATGCTCTAAATCCGAGATAAAATAAATAAAACCTTATCGAACCTACAAAAAAACCTAATTAAATTTATTTAGGCTCCTAATTTGAAAATACGGGTGTTACAAACCTACCCCGAATCTCGTCCTCGAGATTCGGCTGGGCTAGCAAAGAGCTGAGGGAATTCTGCCTGTAACTCATCTTCTCTTTCCCAAGTAGCCTCATCCTCTGCATGATGACTCCACTGAACCTTACACATCCGTATTCTCTTACTCCGAGTAATTCTCTCTAGTGTATCCAAAATTTTGACTGGATACTCGGTATAAGTCAGATCATCCTGCACATTCAGTTCCTCCAGTGGTGACTCCTCCTCTGGCACCCTCAAACACTTTCTCAACTGAGATATATGGAACACATTGTGCACATTGGACAATCGGGCCGGTAGTTCTAGCTCATAAGCTACTTCACCCTTCCGGGCCAAGATCTTTAATGGTCCGATGTAACGAGGTGACAACTTCCCCTTAACTTTGAATCTGCGCAAACCTCTAATAGGTGACACTTTGAGATACACAAAATCTCCTTCTTCAAAGATCAACTCTCTACGTCCCATGTCTGCATAACTCTTCTGCCTCGACTGTGCGACTTTCAGATTCTCTCTGACAATCTGTACTTGTCGTTCGGCCTCTTTGATGATCTCTGGGCCGAACAACTAGCTTTCTCCTGTCTCACTCCAATATAATGGAGTCCTGCACTTCCTTCCATATAATGCCTCAAACGGTGCCATCTTCAAGCTGGCTTGGTAACTATTGTTGTATGAAAACTCTGCATACGGCAAGCTCTTATCCCAACTGCCTCCGTGCTTTAGAGCACAAGCTCTAAGCATATCCTCTAACACCTGATTGGTCCTTTCTATCTGCCCATCTGTCTGCGGGTGATAAGCTGAGCTGAAGTTCAGCTTCGTATCCATTGACTCATGCAACTTTTGCCAAAACCGAGATGTGAACTGAGTACCTCTGTCAGACACAATCTTCTTAGGTACCCCATGTAGGCAGACAATCCTGGATATGTATAGCTCTGCTAGTTTGGCTCCCGAGTAAGTAGTCTTCACTGGAATGAAGTGCGCTACCTTTGTCAACCTATCCACAATAACCCATATAGAATCATAGCCATCCTTTGTACGTGGTAACCCCACAATGAAATCCATACCAATTTCTACCCATTTCCATTCTGGACACGAATCCATACCAATTACAAAAGTAGATATACGTGAGAGGAGTAGAAGAAAGGAAAAGAAAAGCTTACAGTGCTGGACACGAATCTACTTGCTCCACGTTGGCCTGCTACTGGTAGGCTGCACTCGGCCTCCTGTGTTGCTACTGCTATGTCGTCCCCTTTGGATCAATTCATCAAACAGGTTGAATGCGCCTTGACACCTCCGCTGGTTCACTGCTCCAGAGACAGCAGCCGTCGAAGCAAAGACCCTGCAAGAAACATATGCAGATACATGCTTGCTGAATCGCCCTGCCTGCAGCAGTGATGTGCTCGTGGTGCCTGTCGCTGAAGGTGCCACGCGAAGCTGCTGTGCCGGCCGCCACCTGCCCGAAGATGTGCTGCCGAAGAGGCACTGCCTGCTGCTGCTGCCATCCTGGCGCGCGTGCGGCCCTATGTCAGCACGGGCATGCGCTGCTCGTCCCGAGCGCCGCACCGACGCGGCAGGCGCCGTGCGCCTTGCCGGCGCTGCTCCTTGAACTACGCAAGAACAGAAAAAGAGACCAAAGGAAATAACGCGAATCCAATCACAAGAACAACACCAAACTACTCAAATCAAAAACACCAGGAGGGCACAGGAGGGAAGGGCCTCCATTCCCGTTGAATTGCAGTACAAGATCTCAAGATTTCATCCCCAAATTCTAACCCTAGATCAGGAGAGGAAGAAAGGAAAAAAGAAAAACGTGAGAGGAGGAGGGGCGACGGGGACTTGTGGACCAGACTAGTTGGCTGCCCTCCTCTCTCTATTTTATCCCCTCTAACTCTCTAGACTAAAGACTAAAATACCCCTAGACTTAACTAGACACTAGAAAGCCCGTAGGGGCAAAACTGGAAAAGATACATTGGACTCATCCGACGGCCGATGTTCTTTCTTCGACTCGAAGCCTTCTCCGCGATGCCGCCATGTGGACGAAGATCCGTTCCGCGGTTTTGGAGGGTCCGCGAAACCCGGGTAGGTGGCCGGTTTTGAGAAAACCGCCAAAACTCCACGCGCGGGAAGATTCCTGCCTCCACGCCGTGGCCCTAGACGTCGTTCCTGCCTCGGCCTTCTGACGGCCCTAGACGCCGCCTGACGCCCGTCACCTCCTCGCCCGCAGCGAGGCCCTAGACGCCGTCGACGCCCGTCGCCTCCGTCAGTCCTAAGACCGACGCCCGTGCCTCCACGACTTGGAGTCTTCAACCGCCGTCAGCTTCCTTGGTTTTGTGGCGCAAACCAAGAAACCCGTCTTCCGTCGCCGCTTGCGCCCTCGATACAGGAGTGGACGCCACAGCTGCCGCCTGGCCTGAGCTCCTCCATGGCAACTCTCCGTCGACACTCGACGCCCGTGTACCTGCAATCCAAAGACCAAGCGCACGATCACACCGCACGGTTAACAATTCACTCATCACAGGCAGGATAGAGTACTCTCATTCCTCATTTTCTCTTCCATCTGGCAGCTTGGGGTGCTACTTGAGTAACAAAGCACAAAGCAGATAGACAAAAGAAATCTTCTGTGTCGTGCTATCCGTGGGACAGTGGGCAACTTTGTTCCATGTGTCTCAAGGCATGACTTTATTTACTCCCATTGCAAGAAAAGAATTATTCATCGGCAACCGTGCTCTATGCAAATAGTGTGACAAAAGAGATGCTAATACAACAAAAGTGAAGTTGCCGCTCGCGGGGAATAGAAGCCAAGGCATAAACCTCAAGAGCTAGGCATTTTGGCAAGCTGAGCCAACCATAGTCTCTCGAAATTGATCTCTTCCATCTGGTTGCTGGACTCCTAAAAATCCACCAGGTATGCCAAACACCTCTCTTTTTTTCCGGCTATCCGTCCGCAACTTTGAAATGTCACAAGTTTTGTATTTATTCACTGGTTTAGGAGTTTTTAAGAATGAACATGACCTTTCACGCAGGAGAACGGGACAAGGAATTGATCATGATCATGGGCTAGTGTTATATCTCCAAAACATCAAGTACTCAATCGTTGACTGCCAATATTGTACTTCATGAAGCGAGCGGTATTGTACCTTTCTTATTTGCATTCGCTAGTTAGTGAGAATAGAGATAACTGATGCACTTTAAATTGGTAATCTAATGGGAAAGTTTGTCTACGGCAAGTTAATGTTAATCTATAGTTTTGTTTGACAGGAATATCCTCTTAAAAAACTGTTAGAATTCCACTTTAAAACATGCATGTGCAATTCACATTGCTAAATGTATACGTTAGAAAAACAAAATTAAAAAAAATTTGAAAAGCTATATATGATGTGATTCCTACTGTTTTTGTTTAACCATTTGACGCACAGGGCTGGCTTTGGGACCTGCTCAAGTTTCTTTGCTGTGAGGTCGCGTTGAAAAATGCTCTTTTTCTTAAAAGAAATGTTAAGCCCTATCACAGGGACATCACAAAACTTGCAAAAGCCGCAGTAGAAGTGAGGCAGATCTTGAGGCCCCTCCACCCCGCCCCCCTTCTCAATGAAGACATTGCTTTAGAAAACACAAAATTTATGATCGAAGTGTGCACGTTCCATAATTAGATAAAGTGACAGGAAGTTTATGCTACTTAGGATAGAGTCCGTTGGATAGTTATTTGTAGATCGAGCCACTAGGTCACATGGGCTACATCATCTAATTGCCCCTAGGGCTGGATTCACTACTACAAAAACGTTGATTTGTCCCGGTTGGGAAACCGCTGTTGTCCCGGTTTCCCAACCGGGAACGCCTGTCCGGGACAAAAGGGGTGCCCTTTTGTCCCGGGTGTGGCAACAGGGACAAAAGAGGACCTTTTGTCCCGGTTGGTAACACCAACCGGGACAAAAGGTGCAGCCAGCGCCCACGTGGTTGGCGCACTCTTTTGTCCCGGTTGGTGTTACCAACCGGGACAAAATGTCTCTTTTTTTTCATGTTTTTCTTTTCTCAATTCTTTTTTTATTTCAATTATACTTTTGCATTTCAATTAAACTTATGTATTGGAATTCAGTGTGTATGATCTCCACTAATATATACATATATATATAGTTACTTATATAATATTTGTCCTAGATAGTTTTCATATATAAATTAATTCACTTATATATATATATGTATACACATATCTATACATGTGAATTCCTTTACATATGAAAATGTCTAGGACCAATATTATATAAATATATATATACACATATATATTATTGGAGTGCTTATATATATAATACATACATACTCCATCATATTTGCATAGGTATATTCGTTCTTAATTACATAGTAGAATTCGCATTTTGGAAATTTAATACATACATACATACTCATAAATAGAAATTTAATACATAGACACACATATATTTACATAGTTATATTCGTTCTTAATTACATATATACGCGTATATTGTCATATTTGCTGTGATTGTCAATATTAGATATTCCATCATAGTAGAATTCGCCTTTTGGATCGAGGACTTGCTCAACAATAAATCCGGAGAATTGTTCTTGAATCGCCATAATCTTTTCCTCCGGTATGAGTTTATCGCGCATCTCCCCGACCTATGGAAAAAGGGGATAATTAATTTCGACTAATTAAAATACGAGTTCAAATATTAACAAGTTTTTTACTTACTTCCTCCTCCCAATCTGTCCAGCCCTTTGGAGGACCTACCAGACCATGGATGTTCTCGCATACATAGTATGCGCACAATACAGTGCCTGGTTTCTGCCTCATACACTTTAAGAGAGAAGAAATTATCAGGTATTTACATGAATATATAATAAAACTAATGAATCGTGCAACGAATCATCCAAGCGCGTACCGGAAAATCTGTCTTGATCTTCAATTCCTTGTCAAATTTGCCTGGATGATTTTTAGCGAATTCTTTCCAAACCCTGTGTATGATTAGAAAAATTATAGTCAAGTAACAAAGTGATTCAAATTATCGGTCATGGACGGAGTAGTGGTAGAATTACTTTTTCATCATGTTAAGAAGATTTTCGTATTGTTCTGGAGGTCTCCTCAATGAGTCCATAACCACGAGTAGGCTCTTCTCGGGAATTATGACAATTAGGACAAAGTGTTCACTGCAAGATTATACGGAGGCAGTTCTTGGTAGTTAAGGTTTAAACAATTCGATTATAGAATAGAAAGAGTTAGACGGAAGGAATCACTCACGCAAAGTTGTAAGGAAACAATATCATTTGCTTGTTGTGATGAACGCTTATGTACTTGAACAAGTTTTGGAATATGTCATCGGGATTGTCACGTAGAAGCCTCCAATTACAAGTAATTGGGTCGATGAAGCCGAGGTGAGAGTATCCCTTTCTTCTGCAAGTATGTATCTCCATTCTACATGATACCGAATACATCAAGAGATCAGTATGTTGAGATCATGCAAAACAATACGTAAGGAGAGTAAAATACTTACAGAACCCACAAGCCGACCATAGAGATGTCGAGGGCCTCCTGATGGAATAGTTGGTAAATTTCTTCCCAGTTTATCCATATAATGGCCTCCCCCCGTAAGAAATCGTCATCTTTAATCTTTGCGCCCTGCATGAAGATGCAATCGGCCATCGCACGCATGTAGTGCTGGTGCAGCTTATACATTTGCGTTGGAAGCACAGACACTACTTCGGGGGGTACAAGAGTTTTGCCGATCTCAAACGTCCATTTGACGACCACATCGGCCTTTGGAATATCTTCTCCCCCTGCAATCTGAGCGGCCGTCAGGTTTGATTCTTTCAGAAATGTAACAAAGTCTTGTTCTTGCGTCGTCTGTCCCACTACGAGAGGCTCTATTGATTGTTTCTTTTGGGCTCCGAGCTGTGGAACGTCGGACGACGACGACTTTGATTGTCTCTTCTTTTTCTCAGTAGTTTTGATAATTGTGCATTCGTAGTCTGAAGGGGGGTCTCTCGGAATAAATTTTCTCTTATTTGCTTCGCACATTTCCTTAAAAAATTTCAAATCTATCGGATTTATGACTTTCTCGGGCTCCGGTTTCGGCTTCGGCTTGAAGTGCTCTTTAACTCTTTCTTGAGTTATCCGATCGCATTCTTCAAGGCTCATGTCCCAGGGTTTAATAGGAGCCTCCTTGGTTTTCTTCTTCTTTTCCTTCTTCTTTGGAGGCTCCCTAGCCGGTGCAGCTACCTTCTTTGCCGGCGGCCGTTTCTGCTTCTTTGCCGGCGGCGGAGGGGGTGGCCATGGAGGCGACGGTGACGCTTGAGTGTTCATCGGCGCATGAGATGATGGTGATGGAGAATGTGCCGGTGAACCTTGCCGAGACAGTGCTGCCCTTGGGGAGTTTTGCGGAGATGCTGGTCTTGGAGAGGCATGCTGAGATGCCGGTCTTGGTGTTTGATCATCCGACTTTAGGACAATGTAGCGCTTATCCCATAGGATGTAGCCATGAATGGCTTCTGCTAGTGTCCTCTCCCCATCGCCTCCAAGAATATCAAGCTCGAGCGTCTCCCAACCCTGGCACACCTGCTCCACGCGGCCCACCTTTAGTCCTGGGTGGATCTACCACCCGGGACAAAAGGGGCCCGTTTTCCCTCGTTCCCGCCTAATGTTATGTTTGTTTTTGTTTCTTTTTACTTCTCTTTTAAAATTGGCTTTCATTTGTTAATTCAGTTAATAAAATTATGATTCCAAAAATTATGGAACAAAATTTCTTATCTCTATATAAACTTGATACACGCAACAAAAATAATTAATTTTCATTCAAGTGATTGGGTCAATGAAATATCTAACTTTTTTGAAATCATATTTGTTATTTTGACCATGCAAAAATATATTAGGTGATTTTTTTTTTCAAACTGTTGCTTTTCGACAGAAAGTGGATTCTATCACGATATTAATGTTTAAAAAGTGAATTTTAGATAAAATTAAGCAATTTCATGATATTAATGAGTAGTGTGTGAGTTTGAGAGATAGTGTGTGTTAGTGAGATTGTGTGTGTTAGTGAGAGAGTATAGTGTGTTAATGTGAATGTAATTTCATGAAATAAATAAAATTAATTGAGTAATCCATTATTGAATGAAAATTATAATTGAGTCTAGTAATTAAGTGAAAAATATATAAAATAATATATATAACACATAAAGTATAATTGTACAGTACATATATAATAAAAGTATTCGAATTGCGATTATGTTTTTATACAATAATATAAAATGATTCAAGTACATGAAGGATTAGCGGTAACAGACTTTCTCTTCACAAATGTCCCTTGATTATGATCACGACGCAAGTATGGAGTATCATCATTGGCTAGCAGGATGCATGGATCAGCATTTACTTCGAAAGGTGGAATGACAACAAAATTATTATATTCTTCTGAAAAGTCTGTCTTGTCCTCAACTCCAATGATGTTTCTCTTTCCTGATAGAACTATGTGTCGCTTAGGCTCATCCTTTTGCTTGTTTATCCCCTTCTTTGGCTTGCTGGACATGTCCTTAATGTAGAAAACCTGAGCGACATCCTGGGCTAGGACAAATGGCTCGTCTCTATACCCAAGATTGTTGAGATCAACTATTGTCATCCCATACTCATCTTTTGTTACCCCTCCTCCAGATAGCTTAACCCATTGGCAACGAAATAGAGGCACCTTGAAATTGGGACCGTAATCCAGCTCCCATATCTCTTCAATGTAGCCGTAATATGTGTCTTTTTTTCCATTATTGTCCGTGGCATCCATACGAACACCGCTGTTTTGGTTGGTACTCTTTTTATCTTGGGCTATCATATAAAATGTGTTTCCATTTATCTCGTACCCTTGGTATGTTAAGATATTCCAAGATGGTCCCCTAGCCAATAAGAACAGTTGTTCACTTATATCCATGTTATGCATTAGATGCTTCCGCAACCAGCTGCAGAAAGTGTTCATGTGCTCACGTGTAATCCATGCCTCAGACTTTTCCGGGAAATTGGAGAGCAGAATTTTCTTGTGTTCCTCGATATATGGGTCAACCAAGGATGATTGTTGAAGAACCGTATAATGCGCTTTCTTGAATGAGAAATCATCTGTGCAGACATAAGATTTCTTTCCTAATGTACCCTTTCCAGTTAGTCTCCCCTCATATCGCGATTCAGGGACTCCAATCGGTTTAAGGTCATCAATAAAGTCAACACAAAAGTCAATGACCTCCTCAGTTCCGTAGGCACTGGCGATGCTTCCTTCTGGACGAGCTCTATTATGAACACATTTCTTGAGTACCCCCATGAACCTTTCGAATGGGAACATGTTGTGTAGAAATACTGGTACGAGAATATCAATCTCTTTGACAAGGTGCACTAGAAGATGTGTCATGATGTTGAAGAAAGATGGTGGAAATATCAGCTCAAAGCCAACAAGACATTGCACCACATCATTTTGCAGCTTTATCAAATTCTCCGGGTCAATTATCTTCTGAGAAACTGCGTTGAGGAAGGCACATATCTTCACGATGGTTAACCGGACGTTATCAGGCAGAATCCCCCGCAGCACAACCGGAAGAAGTTCGGTCATAAGCACATGGCAGTCATGGGACTTGAGATTTGTAAATTTCTTCTCTGCCAAATTTAAGATTCCTTTTATATTGGATGAGTATCCAGATGGAACCTTTATACTGCTCAAGCAGTCAAACATGGTTTCTTTCTCTTCCTTGCTAAGAGTATAGCTGGCAGGACTTAAGTATTGTCGTCCATTATCTCGCTGTTGTGGATGTAAGGCATCTCGTTCTTCCATACGTTGCAATTCTTGACGTGCTTCTACTGTATCTTTTGTCTTTCCATACACTCCCAAGAATGCTATCAGGTTGACGCAAAAATTCTTCGTGAGGTGCATCACATCAATTGCATGACGAACATCTAAGACTTCCCAATATGGTAGCTCCCAAAATATAGATTTCTTCTTCCACATGGGCGCCATTCCGTTTTCGTTCGGAACAGGTTGGCTACCAGATCCCTTTCCAAAAACAACTTCTAGATCTTTTACCATGTTGAAGACGTCTTTACCACTACAGTGCATCGGTTTTGTTCGGTGGTCCGCTTGGCCTTTGAAATGCTTGCCCTTCTTTCGTACCGCATGCCTGATGGGAAGAAACCGACGATGACCCATGTATACAACCTTCTTACAGTGAGTCAACCATATATTATCGGTATCATCTAAACAGTGTGTGCATGCTTTGTATCCCTTGTTCGAATGTCCTGACAAGTTACTAAGAGCAGGCCAGTCATTGATCGTTACGAACAGCAATGCTCGTAGGTTGAAGTTTTCCTGTTTGTATTCATCCCACATCCGTACACCTTCATCGCCCCAGAGCAATAAGAGTTCTTCGACCAATGGTCTTAGGTACACATCAATGTCATTTCCGGGCTGCTTTGGACCCGGGATAAGCACTGGCATCATGATGAACTTTCGTTTCATGCAGAGCCATGGTGGAAGATTGTACAGACAAAGAGTCGCAGGCCAAGTGCTATGACCACTGCTCATCTCACCAAAAGGATTCATGCCATCCGTACTCAAACCGAACCTTATGTTTCTCGCATCCAAATCAAATTTAAGGTACGTTCTATCTATTTTTCTCCACTGCGACCCATCAGCGGGGTGTCTCAACATCGAGTCTTTCTTGCGTTCCTCTTTGTGCCATCGCATCAACTTAGCATTATCTTTATTTCTAAACAGACGCTTCAAACGTGGTATTATAGGCAAATACCACATGACCTTCACAGGAACTCTCTTCCGGGGAGGCTCCCCCTCGACATCTCCAGGATCATCTTTTCTAATCTTGTAACGCAATGCACTGCATACGGGACATGCATCCAAATTCTCGTACTCGCCTCGGTAGAGGATGCAGTCGTTGGGGCATGCATGTATCTTTTGCACTTTCAGTCCCAAAGGGCAAACAAGTTGTTTGGCTTCATACGTTGTGGCAGGCAATTCATTGTCCTTAGGAAGCATTTTTTTAACAAGTTTGAGTAATTCACCAAATCCCTTGTCGGATACACCATTTGTCGCCTTCCATTACAGCAACTCCAAGGTGGTGCCAAGTTTCTTAAATCCATTTTGACAATCTGGGTACAACAACTTATGGTGGTCCTCTAACAACTTCTGGAACTTCAACCTCTCCGTTTCACTCTCACAGTCTGCCTGCACATTGTGCAATGCCTGCCCCAGATCGTCGCTGGGATCATTTTCTGCTACATCTACTTCGGGCTCTTCCATGGGAATATCGTCATCGAATGCACCGATTCCAGCATTCCCGGGAAAGTGGTCGTCAAAATCTTCTTCTTCATTGTCTTCCATGGTAACCCCCTGTTCTCCGTGCTTCGTCCAACAAACATACTTCTTCATGAAACCATTTGCGAAAATGTGGCTGTGTAGGATTCTTGAAGATGAGTAATCCTTGTTATTGTTGCAATGAACACACGGGCAGCACATAAAACCATTCTGCTTGTTTGCCTCAGCCACAGACAAAAAATAATGCAGGCCATCAATGAATTCTTTCGAACGTCGGTCAGCATTGTACATCCATTGCCGGTCCATCTGCATTTTAAATAAATCGATTTGAATTCTTTACACGTATCGAATAAATAAAATATATCAAACCCTCCAGCTGCTGAAGCCATATTTTATTGAAAAATACCTTTATTTTCCACAAAATTATAAATTCTTACCATTACAATGCAAAAATTATTTACTATTACAATAACAATGATCAGATTAATAACTCTTGCAAATATCAATGAAATCATATAAAAAAGACGAAATGTATCATTAATCCTCAAGAAATCTCTAATTAATTGAAAGAAATCTCAATAACTTCTAATTACTTTGACACCCTTCAGTTCCAGGAGTACACTCTTTTCAATATCCAGAAACCCTCTAGAAGAAAAATAAACCTTTATTTCTGAAAATGTATATGTCAGTAACCTCAACCCTGCGGTGATGACACTGCCTTTCGGGGGGACACGGTGCGGTACAAGGATGTCACCAATCGGCTAGTCGCAGCACCAACATTTACGATTAATAGGCACAGCACTTGGCACAGGCAGCATGCTCGTTGATATGCTCTCAGTACAACAACGGGCATGCTGACTGCGTCAAATGCTGTCTTCTTATCAATCGGAAGTGCTGGTGATGTGACCAACCGATTTGCGACGTCCTTATAGCGCATCGTGTATCCCTGAAAGGTAGTGCCATCACCGTTGGATGGAGATTAACGACATATACTTGTTTCGAAATAAAGATTTTTTTAGCTTCTAAATGGTTTCAATGTGAGCCTGATTAAATACATCACTAGAGTGTCAAAATAATCCATTCATAATACAAAAAATTCTATAATATACTCATTTCATTAATTCATTCATGAATAAAAAAATCAACTATCCACAATATGGTCATATATACAAGTACATCACATGAAGTATCTACACTCATTCTAAAAATTTCTACTATCCATATACTCATCTAAATCTAAAAGAAAATTACACCTACATATGCAATCTAGCTAGCTAAATGTCCAAGAAATGAGCTAGCTACACATTTTCTCTATTTCTAAAGTATGAAATGAGCTATACAAGCCAAGGAAGAAGAGAAAAACAAACCCCAAACCTTTAGAGCAGATGGATGGACGGGGAATCAAAGATCTTCACAAATGTGGTGAAGAAATGAGCAAGAACTCCTCTATCCCGAGCCAAGAACAGCAAGAAAACAAGTGAGCTGAATGGCTCGGGCGGGGGGAGAGGGAAGGGGATAAGGGGCCCAAGGCCTTTTGTCCCGGTTGGAGGCACCAACCGGGACAAAAGGGGGGACTTTTGTCCCGGTTGGTGGTTCCAACCGGGACAAAAGGCTACGCGGGCCTTTTGTCCCGGTTGGAACCACCAACCGGGACAAAAGGCTCCCATTTTGTCCCGGTTGGTGTCTCCAACCGGGACAAAAGGCCCCCGTCCCCCCCGCTGGCCCGGCTAGCCGTTGGACCCGGGACAAAAGCCACCTATTGTCCAGGGCCCAAAGGCTGCCGGGACAAATGGCCAGGAACAAAGGCCTGTTTTGTAGTAGTGATTTAGGTGTACCGGTGTCAGTACGACAATATGCAGATGGATAATTTCGTAAAATGTGGTTATTTGTGTGTGCAAATGCTTCCAGGTTTACTTAGAATGGAGATTCGACATAGCAACCTCACAATAAAGTCTATTTCGTGCAGGTCGTACCGGTGGATAATATTTCTGATGCAGTAAATCTGTTCATTAAATATCATTTTAACACCGACAGTCCAACATATGAGCGCCGGCAGAACATTCTCTACTTTGATGGGTGGGATGGAATTGGAGCATCTGCTGTCCTCACCGCTATATCAAACTTACCGAGGTCCAAGGAATTCAACTTCGACAGAGTAATCACCATTCATTTCTCGAAGTCAGAAAGCAGATCATTGCAGAGAAATATAGCAGAGCAGTTGAAACTCGGCACATCTGTAGTGAATGTTTTTCACAAGCAGGATGAGGATGACGACTTCGAGGGAATAGACAAAACCTCAAGGCAAGAGATACCTGAAGTTTCTGACCACATCTTTGAAGTCTTGGCCAAGGAGAGGTTTTTGGTGATTTTTCGCAATGGAACTGACGAGGAGATCAACTGGGTAAACTTTGGTATTCCTTTGTTTGATTGGAGAGAAAACAAAGCATTGTGGACATACCGGTGGCCATTTATATTTACACCTATACTGGAAAGCAATGTGAGAAATGTTCACATGTTTCTTAGTGCAGTGCGAGATGACGGAAAAATACCTGACTCACAGTTAACAACCTCCGTGCACGACAATTCTAAAGAGCTAGCACGTTTCACAAAAGTAGATTCTCTCACCCCTGATATAGTCACAGATTGTTGGTTTTATCTGGCATGGTTGAGTTTCAATGATGTCAACTTCAGTGGTCATGACGAGGAAGTCCATGTTCCTAACTTTTGGGTTTGTGATGGGATCATTAAAGGTGATGGTGCTTGGGAGGCTGGTAGCAGACTCTTTGAAGCAATGCGATTGGAGCATCTTCCTTCGTGAGAAAACAAAATCAAGTGGTTTGAGGACTTCTCTAAACTGCAAGAAAATAGGTGCAGATGGGTTTCAAGTGTTTCGAAGACCACCATACCCCAGGAGGCAACATCTTACTTCCTGAGTTTGCACTCAGACTTGCCAACCAGCTTGTTTCATCACTCAGTACAGCTTCGAGTGCTAAAACTCTCTTCATGTGCTTTCAGCTTTGAGTCACCTCCTTTCCTCTTCTGCCACAACCTGAGGTTTCTTTGGGTAGACTCCTGCAGTGGCAATGGACTGGTTGGAAAGGAAGAGAGCAGGTGGATATCTCTCAAAGGCCTATGGGTGCTGGACATACGGCAAACAAACTGGGCATGGATATTGACACCCCAGATAATGGAGCTGATGGTTGAACTCAGGGAACTAAATGTGAAGGCTGTTGATGTTATTAGGATTGGTACAACCAAGTTTAAATGGCCGCGTAATCATTGCAAGTTCAGGGTAGTTGAATCTCCTTCGTATTTGGAGGTTCTACTGCAAGACTCAATACCGGAAATGGAGAATTTGGAGCTTCTCGACCTCTCTGGCAATAGTACAATGGAAGCCTTGCCAAACCTGACGGCAGCAAGTAGACTGAAGGTGCTTATTCTTGATGGATGTGATGGGCTAGACAATGTTGAACCTGGCGTCCTCCCCTCATCACTAGAGTCATTCAGCTTCGATGGATTTGGACCAGCATCACGATGGAAGCATTCATTGCAGATCCCAGGAACAGAGGAGCGCCCTAGTTCTATTAAAGCAAGCCAGAAACCTCCAAGAGTCTCTAAGATATCCCTGCAGAATGTGTTCCTTCGTGGATTGCCAGATCTTGAGGAGCTAAACCTCTCTGACACAGCGGTCCAAGCACTTGACCTAGAAGCTATGCAGCTCCCTCATCTTGAGCGGCTTTTCCTATTGGACTGCGAGAAGCTTCGCAGAATGAAATGGCATGATTTGGGAATTCCACCACTAAAGTTGCTATATGTAGATACCAGAGGAAATGCAGGAATAAGATCAATGAATGATGACTGTCAGGGGTCTCAACAAGACACCTCCCGCCCACTGGCACATATCGTTATTACAGATGTAAGGTTCCTTCGAGGATTTTTGTCTAGATATGGATTAGAATCTGACACTGTATTCGGGGAGCAGCAATTCCACTTACACCTAGTATCTTCTACTACTCTCTGGCACGCACAAGTTAAAGGAACGAACAAGCAAAAGGATGCCATCCCCAGTGATGAATTGAGTGCTCCTCGAGCAATATTGTCATCATTGCCTTATCTGAGTCTCCGTGGCAATATTGTTGGGGAGAATGATGATGTCTGCTCAGTACAAGACTGTGCCGCCTCAACCTTTGCAGCGCCACGTTGAAATTTCTGAGGGAGCATTTAACTTGGAGACCCTAAAGTATCCTGATCATGGAAGCGTGGATTCGTTTTTGCTGCATGCTGAATCCCTGCATGTGCATGACCATGCCTCCATCACTACTGCTAGCGTAGATTATAAGGTAAAGCAATTTGAAAATGTGAGGTGGTGCGTGGTTGAGAGGTGCCCGAAGATGCACACAGTCTTCCATCTCAATCTTTCGCCCCTGCCGAAAGAATCTTTCCAGAGCCTAGAGACCTTCAGAGCATCTCATCTCAAGCAAGTCGAATGCATCTGGAGCAGAAAAATTAGGTTCTACGACGGCAGAGAGGAACATTTACCTGCTTTTGGAAAACTAAGATACCTGCACCTGCACTCCTGCCCCAGCCTCAAATTCGTACTTCCCTGGTCCTTCGCCACCCTACCAAGCTTGGAAATCATCCATGTCACATACTGTGATGAGCTTAGACAGATTTTCCCAAGGGGGGAACCATACAGAGGGCGATGTGCTACAAGCATAGAGTTTCCAAGCCTCAAGCGTATCCACTTCCATGAGCTCCCCAAGTTGATATGTGAAGCTGATATGCTGGCCCCTGCTTTAGAGACCATCAAGCTTAGAGGCTGCTGGAGTCTCAGGAGGCTGCCGACCATCCATAATGGCGGCGCAAATGATAAACCGCTGGTTCTGGTGGATTGCGAGAAGGATTGTTGGGATAAGCTGGATTGGTCTGGGATGGAGGAGAGCCGCAACCTCTTCGCACCGAGCCACTCAGGGTTTTACAGGAAGACCATGCTGAGAGGAACACCTCTCAGGTATGTAATTCGACCTCTCTCTAATGTTCAACTAACAATCCATCAGTTCATTTACCTGCTTGTACTTATCCATCCATCGCTTCGGATGAATCTATCTTTTGAGTTTAGGTGATCATGCATTGATGAAATGTTTTTTTTTCTGTATGTCCAGGTAAGCTAATTGCTATATGGATCTGTGCACCGCTAGTATCTGGATGTTGCTCCAGCCATTCAGGCAACTAGCACTCTGTGTTTCGCAATACCATTTTCTGTGTGTTTCCGTGTGTTGATTCTGGAGTCTATGAGAAGACAGGCTGCTTTATTCTCATCAGGTCAGAACTCAGAATTTCTCTAATATGTTCCATTAAGTCCTCATCTGCATGCACGTCTCTGCATTTGGTTTCCAGCAGCAGATCTTACTATTCACCTGTTCTTTCATGCCCAGGTGTTCTGCGTGTGGTATGTTATTGGTATCAGTCAATATGTTCTTCTGTCTTGAGGATTGATGGCGCTACAACTAGTCGGCTGTTTCTGCGTATCTGCAACAATATATACATAATGTTGTGCTTGTTCCAGCATGGCTCCGGAGCTGCTGCTTACTGAAGCCTAAAATAAAAGCATCTCTCGTATCTCTGCCTGCGCATTCGATACGCTGAAGATGGCTGTGTGATGTGTGCATATATACTCGCACGGACATTGTGCGTTTCATTCGGCGTGGTTTGTGTTTGCTATACATTCCAAATAATAAGGTCTGACGGCACCTCACAGGCCGTCTGGCAGTGCGTGTGATTTGTGATGGACACAAATAACTTTGTTTATTTATGTATTGAACGTATGTATGATGTTTCCCTTGAACATGTTAAGGAGGTTTAAGATGTCACTCTCTGTGGTTCATTTATTTAACTCATTTGTATGTTTGACTAGACAAGGCTGGGATCGGCAGAGCAAGGCGGAGAGGATGAGCAAGATGGGGATTTTTTTTTTCTTGATTGAGGTCGCCTTCCTTTTATTCATGGCCGCTCCCCCCTATATAAACAAGGGTCCTGTCTCTCTCAATGGGCACACCAGTTCCTCGTCCTCCTCGTGACTCCTCTGCACTGCGCTCTTGCTTCCCCGTCTCTATGTTCTGCGCGCACAGCACATCGAAATAGCAGGCCACCGGAACCATCACCGCTTCGAGATCCTGCTTGGGATAGGCGGGCGATCAGGTTTTTGGGGAGCGCACCTCTACACGACTGCTCCTTCTCTGTCAAGCGAACGACTACTTCCCGGCAGCAGTTCGAGAGACTGCACTACGAACCTCTGCTCTGCATCAACCTGTACGACTACATCGAACAGCATATCTAGCCATGGCTGGCGATGATGTTAACAGCGCCACCAGAGCCTCCGGCTCTGGTCCCGCTTAAGGGTATATTTCTAGACTAGTACTACTATTCATATTTGAGATGTTTGCTTTGTTATGCTCAGTAGTGGACATGTTTAGCCGTACTAGTTATTTCAAGGTCAATATTCATGATAGAAAATATCTTGTATTTCTGGATTAAAATATGCCTGAATTTGCCTAAATATCTAACAAGAGGTAGGTGACGATGTCCTACTTATGAACAATGCAACAAGCTAATCATGAAGAGTTGATCGTATTTGCAGCAGAGACAAAGCATCGACGAACAAGTCCATGATATCTATTATCAGATACTATCTCCATCCCACAAAGATTGCAGTTTTTGGTTTGGGTATGGGAATTAATGAAGAATGAAAAAGTAGAGAGTGCACATGAAAAGAGGAGTGGAGGATAAGAAAGATAGAGAGATAAAGTTGTAATGGAAAGCAAGAATGACAATCTTTGTGGGACAAATTTTAAAACTCAAAAACGCAATCTTTGTGAGGTAGTAATAAAATAGCGATGGTGGTGGAGAGGGGTATGAAAATAATAGCAAGTGGATGAACAGTGTGGAGATGTGTGAATAGTCTTAAAACAATAGTTGATAGAGTTAGCAAAGACAATACAAAGTCCATAAATTAAATTCTCAAAGGCAGTGGAAAAACTGTGCAAATATGAAATGACTTGAGAAAAAATATTCAAATAATAATTGTAATAAATTTAGCCGCTTAGATCCCTCGCTGGTTTAACTATATTTGTATGTTTGACTAGAGACTTGAGTTCCAAAAATGCAGAGCAAGCTGGAGAGGATGAACAAGATGGGGATTTGTATGTGCGAGCAGTCCGCGCACCCCCATTGTCGGATCGAGCGAGGGAGGGG
This sequence comes from Panicum virgatum, assembly GCF_016808335.1. NCBI lineage: Eukaryota > Viridiplantae > Streptophyta > Magnoliopsida > Poales > Poaceae > Panicum > Panicum virgatum. The sequence goes on from NC_053152.1 coordinate 48,928,090, forward strand.
CGAGCGGCCGAGAGCCGCCATCCCGCGGCAGTCTGCACCTGCCGCATGCGCAAGCAGCAGCATACCCGGCAAGCCGGCAAGGACGGAGAGGCCGATACGCGCCGCCGCCGCCGCCGGCAACAGAGAGTTGCGAGCGCTCTGTATGTTCTTTCCGTTGGGACAGGAGTCGAGAGGATAAGGGCAAAGCCCCCTCCGTGCACGCCTGCTGGGCCGCTCGGCCTTTCGGCCTGAAGTTATTATGACCCATAGGCATACAGCTATGTTACCCCGATACTTCATGGAAGGACGTATCCCGTATCCACCGATACACATATACGCGATACACCGCCGATACACGTCCGATACGTATCCACCGAGTATCCACCGCTCACCGGAGGACATGAGTTCCGTTGCCCCTGCTTGCCGCATCGACCTGCTTGCCACGCTCGCTCGCCACCCGCGCTGCTCCTGCTCACCACCTTGCTTGCCGCTCTAGCTCGCCCGCTATGGGAGTGAAGGACAAATGACGGGAATGGATATCGATGGGGTAGTTAGGCCATGATATTTACTCTTTGAGGCTTTATTTAGGAGGCCAGATTGTCTTGAATAGTTTCAACTAGAGAAGTTCGCGGCTTTGCCGCTTATGGCCAGTGTTATGGGCCATTTGAGCTGTAGATGGTCCATTGTTTCTATACAAGTTCAATTAGCGAGTAGTAAATTTTGTATTTCTTTGCTTAATCTTATATGTTACTAAGTAGTAGATTATCTGTTAGATGACTGGAGGCTTTGAAGTTAGTAACATACTATAAGATTAGTAACAATTAGTAACATATAAGATGAGTCGAGACTTTGAAGTTAGATGATTGAAAACTGAAAATTATTGAGGGTATGAGAATCTACCTAAAAATTAGTTTTAAACTAAAAGTCAAGAGAGAAAATGGAAATCAATTTTCTACCAGGACGACATTATTCGATAGAGAATTGAGATAATTCTTTCTATGCACTCTGGCGAGGCTGGTTGTGGTTTTGGTGCCCCTAGTCCAGGTGCAAACCTTGGGCAGAGGTCAGGAGCAACAATGAATACATGGCAAGCAACTATAGAAAGAACACAGTGGACTCATGAAGGTTTTTGTAATATGCAACCAGTGTTTTCTTATTGTATTCATTATATAAAGAATGCTGGTAAATTACTTTTTATGTTCGAAATTGTAGATCGTTTTATTTTTTCTAGATAGTTTTTGCTACAACCTCTTGTACCCACAATAATATGTTGAACTACCTCTACCCTTATTTAGTTGCTCTCTCTCCGGGTCCCCTTCTTATTTTTTTTCTCATTTTTGGCTAGGCCATTTATACGCGAGCTAAAAAAATTTAAATATCCAAGGCTTAATACAAACTTTAACCACTTTAACTTAATTACATTGATTGATCTAATTTGAAATGGAATAATTACAATGTTAAAATTGTCCTAAGAGTTCACATGGCCTTTTTGCGCCATTTTATTACATATAATGAACTTTTTATTTCATGGAATAAGAATTATACTTAGCCGGGTTGATTCTTTGTTCTTCTAGGATTGCAACCTAGGTGAAATGAATCTATCACTTCATTATTTTTTGCATAGGTGTCATGGTTCATAGTCCATTGACGCGCTTGCTCTTTGTCTATTAAAACAACTTATATAGTTGTTGGAACAAGTAAGAACAGTGAAAATTTATTGTTTAAACCATAGTCCAAACTATAGTAAAATCCTAAGTTCCTCTAAGTTGTAGTCAAAATTACAGTCGACATGCTGAATAGATGGTGTTGTAGCAAGCATAAAACTATGTAGCTCGACAGATTAACACAGAATGTGTGTCATTTCTCTACTGGTATTATTCATTTATTCTCATATTTTTCTCAAATGAATATGTAGGCTTCCTTGGTGCCACTCTCGGTTGCAGAGCTCGTTTGGTGTGGCTCCTAGCGGCTCCGACTCTATTACAGTAGCATGGAGCTAGAGAAGCCACAATTTTTGCTGCAGCTGCTCCGCCCCTCCTTCCATTAACTGTAGCGTGGTGCTGGAGTACCAAAAACAGCTCCGCACTAAAGCAGGGCCCCTAAAGTGGCACGAGAGCTGGACAGGGGCGAAGGTAGAGCTAATGGGTGGGGGGTGCCAGGGCGGCAGCCGGGCGGGGCCGGGGCGGCCGGCGGTGGTGCGGGCGCAAAACGCCGCGCCACACGCTGACACGCATGGTCGCATAGGGCCGCACAATCACACCTCGGTGTCGGCGAGGTGGCAGCTCGGCTGGCTCAGCAGACGGGCCAGGGGCCATGGCTACGGCTTCCGACGAAGCCTCCAGGTCTAGCGATGAGCCAATGAGCTATGGCCACCGGCGGACGACGAGAAAAACGCGTATACGAGGGAAGAGGGAGGCAAATGGAGAGTCGCACGTGTGGGCGTTGGGCACCGTGCAACACTTCGGCTGAAAGACTCAGTGCAATAGCGGTGGGTTGGGGTGGGCTTCTTGCCTTCTTGGGCCGGTGGGTGGCCTGGGCCGGTGGGCACCTCATCTTGGGCTTGGGGGGTGCCAATAGGACCGAATTTTAGTTGCTCTAAAGTATTTTGTGAAATGGAGGGGGTGCCTGGGCACCCACATGCTCTAATTGAGCTTCCCCCATGAAGGACCGAAAAGGGTGACCAGAGGGGGGTGAATGGGAGCCACAACCCGATTTTGACAAATCGGTGGGCCTATGTCCCGATTACACCCAACACACCTCAAACATGGCGAATGCCAGCTCTACGTAGCCACAAGCGGACTACTAGACCTTGGGGCATTGCCAAAGCTCGCTCAAGGCACCAAAAACCAACACGCGGAAGCACCGGTGAAAACTCACACGCACTCACACACGGAAGCGCAAAAGAAAGCGAGCGAGAACAAAACCCGAGCCGAGAGAAAGAAGGCAAAGAGTTACTTGAATGCTTGGCTTCTGTTGCCATGAGACGCATCCCCTATGTTTTACATCTTGTTGTCTCTAGTGCACCATATAAGTATACAACCAAGTAATGGGTCAGCTTTCTTACATTAAAAGGAGTAAATTTGTTAGGCCTAATTTTTAGTTTGCTCTGTTAAGTCTCTATTTGTAACTCCAAGGAAATTCCAATATCTATGAAGTCTTTACTAAAACTTACAGGGCAAACATTATGAACTGCTTGTTTTAGGTCTTTTCCTCCAAAATAATTTCTTAGATTGATACCATTCTTTTGTTTTCTCACTGCCTTTTAATCCTTTTTCAGTAATTCTATGGCATCACCATGAGATCTCCCTTCTGTGTGTGCTTTGTTAGTTTTGTTCCGTTGATTCTCTCAGCGATAGAAATTAGACAATAAGTGCTGCTAAATTAGGCAAACCAATATACTCTGTAGGCAATAATATAGTTCTAAATTAGCAATAATACAAGTGTGAACTTAGAGGGCTCCCAAGACCACAAGAAGTGCATGCCCATGTTAGTGATCTGTCTTCTTGAACTAGGCGTAACTATATACCATTCTTGAATTAGGCACAAGCATGATTCTCAGTTAGGCAGTAGTTTAATTAACAGAAATGTTCCATTTGTCTACTCCAGAATAATGTTTTTCTTTACTTAGGCATTTGCTTATAATTTCCCAATCTTCCTACTGGTCATTTTTTGGATTTCATATATGCAACTTATGCTCAACCAACAAACAAATTAATCATACTAGCCAAGCATCAATCTAAGCAATAGTATGTTAAGAACAAGGCTAACTCAGTGCATATATTTAGGCATTTCTTCTGATTTTCATATATGCAACTCAATACATATATTCAGGCTTAAGAACAAAAGCAAACTCAGGACATGTTATATGAGTTTTCCTTGTTTATTTTTACCATTGGGCAACAATGTGTTATTAGCAAGGAAGAATAATTCAAGCTCTTAGGTAATTATCTGTTATGCCTCACTATTTTCCACTATACTACAAGTTCTCTAATCAAATCATATTCATTCTAAATATTTTGCAGGTATCCAGCAGGAAAGAAGGAAGTACTGGTGGATAGAAAACAAGAGCTCGGTGGCTCCCCAGTCCCCAGTGGCCCAGTCTCATAAGAAGATGGTAACTCTCCCATCCAATCCCTCCCTCTTCCCTTCCCCTCAGTCCTAGATCCGCCAGTAGCAAGTCAGTTTGTCCCACCCGATGTTCTCTAGATGTGTAATGAGTTGCTGGGAAGCAAGTTGCTTGTGGTCGTACAGGCGATGAACGTTTTTCACCCATGTTTTTGTTGTGACCTTATGTTGTACTTCTGATCAATTATCTGTCCCAGTGAAGATAAATTTTCAGTCCAAAGATGATTGAAGATTTGTTTTAACTTCAAGCCATTGACATGTCTTCTTGATTAATGAATGGCTTGTGCTTAAAATCAGGACATGTTGTATGAGTTTTCTTTGTTTATTTTTACCATTAGGCAACAATGTGTTATTAGTAAGGCAGAATAATTCAAGCTCTAGGAAATTGAGTCTAAGCAAATCATTATTATTAGTTAGGCAAAATAATATTTTTGGTTAGGCAACTTTTTGCTATAGAATGGGCAAAACAGTACATTTGCCTATAGGCAATTTCTGATGAGCTTTTTATTTCTGGTGTGTCTCTACTGAAAATTAGGATAAACAAGCTAGTTGTTTATCTCATCTGAATTATTTTTGTTTGTTTTTCTTTTTAATTTGTTATGTGTTGCATGCTAACTGAGTTCGTTCTCTTTATTTTGTTGTCGCATGGCAGGTCATGAAAGGTACTCACCAGTTATGCAAGTGTGAAGCAGTGTGAAGCACAGAAACATGTATTTTTGATTGTATACAGTTATGAATAGCTAGCTTTCCCTGTGATTGTTTATCTCATCTGAATTATTTTTGTTTGTTTTTCTTTTTAATTTGTTATGTGTTGCATGCTAACTGAGTTCGTTCTCTTTATTTTGTTGTCGCATGGCATGTCATGAAAGGTACTCACCAGTTATGCAAGTGTGAAGCAGTGTGAAGCACAGAAATGTGTATTTCTGATTGTATACAGTTATGAATAGCTAGCTTTCCCTGTGATGCTTTTGATTTTAGGGGAGGATGGGAGGCAAATCTATGTGTAAATAGCATATTATATAATCAAATTGCTAGATTTATGATCTTTGTAGTTCAGAATCTTGTCTTGTAATCATATGCACATTACGGAAAAAATGCAAGCTTCGTTTCATGCAGTTTTTTTATTTTTTGAATTGTCCTTTGACAATGCTTTTGAGTTACAGTGGCAGTTTTATCTAAATAAGGAAAGGGGAAAAAATCTGATTGTCTTTGTTGCCAAAAACAGATAGGCCGTACAGCCGGCCTAAATTACGGCCGGCTGTACGTTAGCCAGATCCTATCTTTTTTGCAAAACATCTCAAATGCTCACAAGGCACAATGCACGCACTTTACATTGCTCATTTAATTGTTGCACTTAACTTTTGTATTACCTTTCATAAAATTACCATGTGTACTTGATAGGATTGAAACTTAACAAGGTATAAAATTTTGTGTGGTAGAGTTAGAAACGCATAAAAAACCTAGTGTGTATACCTATATAGAACTTGTGTAGATGTTCTTTTTAGGACGTTTCGGTCATAACAGAAACGAACAGCACGGCGGAGCAACTCGTATTTTATTTTATTCTGGCTGAAGGCTGAAGCTGCGTGTGTCTCTGATCCAGACTCCATGGCTGCAGCCGATGACTTGATGCCGAAGCAGTTTACCGGCGACAACCCAGCTAGGAGGGATCATTGGTGCAAACTGCAAACCCACACATACTACAAACGCCGTACATGCTACGACCGCCGCCGCTGACGATCCACCGACGATCCCAGCCCCTCGACCTCTTCCTTCCTCCTCCCCTGTTTATTTGGTGGGTGGATGCAGCCGATATTATTCAGACCCGCTCCGGTGATTGATTCCCTTCCCCTCTGGGCTGGCTCTTGCTGCTGGCCTCTCCTTCCTTCCTTTCTCCAATCCCTTCCGTTCCGCATGCAGCCTGGACCCGTGAACGTACGCGAGTCGATTGTTGTTCCGTCAACAAAAGGATCGATCAACCATCGTTTACTTGGCCCTTGGTCATTTTGTTTCATATATCACTCTTACTCTTGGTGTTGGTTCAAGCCCATTTTCTTTTTGCGTCTGACCTGCACCGGGAATATAATATGATCATCAGGATGATCACAGTGAAGATGATCTGTTGTGTTTAAAAATGTTTATTTGATCCGGTAAAGCTAAAGCACTTTTGATCAAATACTGTAACAATCATGCACACGGTCGCCGTTGACCACTCTGATCTGAGGGAAAAAAAAGTGAAAATTAAACTTGCAGCAGCCGGCGAGGTCTCCGTGCTCTACGACGCCGAGCGCGCCATTGGCAACCTCACCACGCCAGTGGTTCAAGATCACAAGGTACTGACTACTGTGGCATTTTTCTTTTTTCTTTGCTTGTGCGACAAAGAACACTCTGAAATATAGTGCTGATCATGCTATGGCAGGGGTTGTCGCCTTCGGAGTCTGCCGTGGTCTGGGGCGAGGTGAGCGACGCGATCCTGAAGAAGGACTGGGAGAGAGCTCGGCTGGCGAAGCGGCAGGTGGAGGACGGGGCGAGGAAGCTCGCCGAGGAGAGGAACGAGAAGGGGGAGGTCTGGATGCCCAAGCATTTCTCGCTGTCGCAGAGCAAGGACGGCGACTGGGAGTGCTGGCCGCTGGAGGAGTCCGTGCCGCCGGCTCCCATTGTCGTGCCCTCGTGACAGTAGAATGCCTGACTTGTAACAGATGTTATATATGATAAAGATGTTCTTTTTTTCCACTATAGTTGATGCTTACTTTGTGAGTGTGCGGTTTCTTCGAGAATTTGTTTCTCGCATGAAATGGTTCAGAGTTCATGCGAGGATTATTTGACACTACCCTGGGCTGAACCCTGAACATTTAGTCATTCTGTGAAGGTCACAGTAGGACTCTGAAAATCTAGAAGTCCACACCAACAAAGCAAAAAGAGACGAACAATTCGTACCCTTATTCCCATAATAATCTACAAATGAATCCAAGCTTTACATGATTCGGATCTTATCGAATACTAGCATCTACTAATTGTTTGTCGAATTTGACCACTGATCCACTGCTACATATATAAACTACTGTCAGTGACTAATAGTACAAGAGCTGTGCGTGAGCCTGAATACGTCTGTCGTGACTCGTGAGACTGATTCATCAATAATAAAGGAACAAGAGCAGTACAGGCAGCAGAAGCCACTGTGATCATATAGCGTGCTCGCTGATGACAGCGTCATCCACGGCTGCTGATAGGTAGTTCCATCTCCGCCGCCGTCGCTGGCCGTCGGAGGCGGCTGGCTGGTGCTCCCGCCGCCGTTGCTGACAGCAGGAGGAGGCGTGCTGTCACCAGCACTGTCGCCGCCACTAGTGCTCTGCCCATCGGCCGTTGGCGGCGGCCCCAGCGGAACGCCGCCAGACATCTGCGACCTGCGTCAAGATCAAGAGCTCGTTTTAATCTCAACTCTTAACTTTTTGGCAGACGTCAAATATTATTTCTTTGTTCATCAAAATCGTGCAGATCAGAGTGTGTTTCAGGGTTCTGAATTGTGATCAACGTGACTGGTAGCCGGCGAGGTTAATTACCCGGAGGAAGGCAGGCAGAAGGCGATGGTGTAGTCGGCGGCGCTGCTGCGGGTGAAGGTGCTGGAGCTAGCCGTCGTCGTAGGCGTAGCTGTACGCGCGCGGGCACGCCGCCTTGAAGATGGACGAGTAGGGCGTCGGGCGGCACGTCGCCGGCGTCGCGTACGCGCCGCTGCAGCAGTACTGGTCCTGCCCGAACGCCTCGCACGCGCTCCGGCACTCCACCGCGCCGCCGCCGCGGTCCACCTGCAGCTCCTTGGGGCACGCTGCCACACACACGCACGCACAGAGAGTATCACGCGTAAGAGAAACAAAGGCTCCGTAGTGCACGAGATGGATGCCACGTAAGCATGGTGGTGTGGCGCAGCGCGGCACACGTACAGCGGATGAGGTCGGCCGTGCAGCCCGCGGGACGGCGACGACGGGCAGATTGTACCCGTCGACGAGGCTCACGTCGTAGTAGTCAAGGTCCGCAGCGCCGCCTTTTCCCAGCGTGACCTCGAACAGCGTCGCCGGCGGCGTCGCGCCGGTGCCGGCACACTCCATGCGCCCGCTGCAGTCGCCGGTCTGGCACGTGCCCTTGCCGCCGGCGTCGAACACGCAGCTGAAAGCGATTGGGTGCTTTAGCCTAAGAGGGGGAGGGGGTGAATTAGGCACTCTAAAAATCTTAACCTATGGCTCCAACTAGTTTACACAAAATTTAAACTAAAACAAGCTATCTAGATGTGCAAATATGGTTCATCTCAGTGTGAAACCCTCATCCCAAAAGAGTTTTGCAACCTATAGTCAATCCTAGCAAGATACTATACTAAGAAAGTAAAGGCACACAAGTTGCAATATGAAATACGGAAGCTAAAGAAGAGGGATGAGAGAAAGCGAACTCTCGACACGAGGATATATCTCGTGGTTCGGTTTGCCACAAAGACACTCCTACATCCATGTTGTTAAAGCACTCACGAAGAGTATCGCTTCCCGGCAATCAAGTCTCTTCCGTGAACACAATCACGGTCACCTTGATCCCAATCTTCACTAAGGGAGATTACCCACGAAGGAGGGGTCTCCGTCCCCCGCACAATGTTATCGACGCCACTCCACACCAAGCCGGAGGTTCGTTGACTTGTCGGCGAGCCACTAATGCTCCAAGGAGGCCGGCGCACCGAGATACAAGTTTGGTTTACTCTAGAACCACAGCACAATGATCTAAACCTTGCTTGATCACTCACTCAAGAGCTAACCTAGCACTACTCACAAAGATTGTGCTAAGGACTAAGGATTTGAACTCTATGCTCTTGGATGGCTTGGAGGTGTTCTTGGGTGTGTGTGATGTCTTGGGACTCCAGCAAACTTCAAATGGCCGGGGAGCTCATATATATAGGTCTCCAAGTCGAACTAGCCGTTTGTAGCCGTTGGCAGATTTCTGCGCAGGCATCGGAACTTCCAGTGCAGAGGCATCGGTTCTTCCGGTCACTCTGTGCTCTGAACTAGCCGTTGGCTTCTCTGACATGGCCACAGCAACTTCAGGAACCATCGGTTGAACCGATGCTTAGGTGTCGGTTCTTCCGGTGACACTTGATCCGCAGATAGCCGTTGCACCTTGCTGACATCATTGCACGGACGCTTGCTCCGATAGGGCATCGGTTCATCCGGTGCTGAAAGCTTGGCTGCTGCACGCTTGACAACGTCTCTGGAACATAGTATGTTGATTGCACCGATGCTTTACTTGACACCATCGGTTCAACCGGTGCTTCACTTCTTTCTTCACTTGATCTCTAGAGGCGCTCAGTCTTGCACCAAAGCAGGGCCGCCGGATCTTCCGACAACCATCGGATGCACCGATGCTATGGGTATCGGTTCTTCCGGTGCTACTGATTTCAGTAGAACTCGTCCAATTCAGCGTTTCTTTGAGTTCTTTCTTTGTGTTTTGCTTTGTATGACCTTTTTACTTCATCCTTGGGATCTAGAAATGTTCACTTAACAAAACCATTAGTCCCATTAATTGCGTTGTCATACGATCACCAAAATCACTCGAAATGGCATAAAAGGTGCCATGTTCGTTACAATCTCCCCCTTTTTGGTGATTGATGACAACACAATCAAAGCAAGCATAAAATTTGTAAAAAATTAACAAATTAAACCACTTACACTCGCTTGGATGTTTACCACCATCCAATGATGGCTTGGCCTCCCCCTAAAACTATGATCCCCCTTTGTTCCTCCCCTTATTTGCTACTCTTCTCTCATATGTTGACTTGATCCAGTCGGCATTTTTCCTTTTTTGAATATACTTTTCCTTCTTGGGAACATCTCTCCCCCTTTTTTTGGAACATGCCTTGCTTTGATCCACATTTCTCCCCCTTTGGAATCAAATCACCTAAAAGGTCTTGCACCTAAAAGGTCTTGCAAAAAAATATAGCTCAAGAGAAGATTAGTAGCCTAGGGAGTTAGTTCCATGACTCATGATCCAATTGTATGATATCAATGAAGATACCAATTGAAAATTGCACTATGATGGATCACAAAATCACGAAACTAGCATGACATGAGCTAAACTTTCCATAAGTATGTGCACAAAATGATAATTTGAAAATCAAGTACAAAACTAGAAGTTTTAACTAGAAAGCTTAGGCCATATCATGCACAGAGGTAGCTCTAAAAATGATAAGAGATTGACAATTATACCAATTGAATGAGTTTAGAACCTTGCATACCTTCGGGGGACACTTTATTTACCTTGCATGTACCAAATGAAAGTGACTTGCAACCAATTGAAAGTCTTTAAACAAAGAGCACTTGGTATACCAAGGTTAAGCAAATATATGAGCACATAGCCTATGAACTTAGATATGAGCATTTAAGTTCAATAGAGCATGACTCAAAATGCATGAAAGTATAATTTATCTAATCACTCTTATAGAGTTGTTTGTTCACATTGATCGTGAAAAACATTCTCTTAGAGTGTTAACTCCACGTGAGACTACAAAAGATAAACTTGTAAACATATTAGTCTCAAAATCATAAGCCATAGGATTAACTCCCCCTAAATGTGTGCATTTAGTGTTTGAATCACCAAGCAAGTTGGATTGCTCCATACATTCCCATGGAGGAAAATTGTAAGGGATAAGAAACACCGGCCACATACTGTACGAAGCACTCATTTTTCCAAATGGGTTGAAACCATCCGTAGCAAGGCCAAGTCTGATGTTTCTTGCATCTTTTGCAAACCACTCATACTTTCTATCAAAGTCTTTCCATGCCTCACCATCAGCTAGATGGCTAAGCTCATTCTCCACTGGTTTCCTCTTCAGCTTATGCCATTGTGCTTGCTCTGCAATTTGTTTAGAAGAGAACATCCTCTTTAGCCTTGGAATCAATGGAAAATGCCGCAATACCTTTTTAGGAATCTTCTTTCCTTCTTTTTCATCTTTCCATCTTGATGCATCACAAATAGGACATTTATCCATTTTTTCAAACTTCTTTCGGAACAAAACACAATTGTTTGGGCACATATGGATTGAATCATATCTGAGTTCTGAGTCCCAATGCATGAATAAGTCTCTTTGCTTCCTGGTAAGAAGAGGGAATAGAGCAATCTGGGAATGCTGATGATAACAACTTTAGTAATGCAGTGAATGCAACATTGCTTATTCGATAGAATGACTTTATATGAAGTAACTTCACCACAAAAGAAAATCATGAATGAGCTGCAGCAGGGTAAAGTTCCTGCTTCATCTCTTCTAATAGAACTGCAAACATCGATTTTTTCTTGTTACCTTCTTCTTCAGCCACGTACAATTCCTCTACCATATCATGAATTTTATCGTCACCGTCATCTTCTTGAACCTCATTCATACTGACATCATCACTGAAATCAATATGTCCATCAAGATGGTCTGCATTTTCATTACTTTGGACATCCATTGCTTCCCCGTGATATATCCACCTAGTATATTTGGTAGCCATCCCATGAATGTAATGGTGATCCTCCACAATTCCTTTATGTTGATGAATCCGATTCAAACAACGGCGACATGGGCATAGTATCTCTTCATTCTCATCATACCTCTCTGACACAAACTTCATGAAATTGCTGACCCCATCTAGGTGGGGCTTACTAAATAGCCTACTATTGATACAAGATCGATCCATCTGTAGAACAATGATAAAAGATAATAGATAAAAAAAATAATTAAGGGCACGAAATAGATCTACTTCTCAAGATCATGCTTAGCATATCTATGTGATGTTCAAGAAAAGTCAAAATAAAGTCATATTATATTGTCATACTTCACCAATCTAGCCTTCAATATTTTGTTGATGGTCAACTTGGAAATACTGCAGAGCTAAATAGTAAACAAAATCTAACCATTAATCTTTTTGATTGCGCCCGACTACAAATTAATCCAATATGGAAAATGCACTCACCAGTGGTGGCTAGGAGAAAATCGCCGTGGCAAGCGCTGCCTCATCCGTTGACCTCTGGTGCACTCCCGATCAGGCTGATTCCTAAGTTTTGGAGGGTGCAAAACACAAAATGGTGGCCCAATATTTAGAAAATGTAAGTCACAGCAATCAGTGTAAGCCTTTTTTTTATTGTTGCACTTTTCATTAATCATTACTAGAAATGCCATGATGATGTTTTTGTAGAATCATATGATGACCTTATTGCCAAGAAAAATGATGAGCTCAACCAAGAAGTGAAAAGGCTCATGAAGAACATGGCTAAACTAAAAGGCAAGAGCATAGAGAGCAATGTCCAACCTTCTCAAGATAACCGTGAATACTTGGTGAAGAAGCTTGAGAAGGGGTCCACCATGACTTGCTCTAAATACCATCAAGAAGGCCACAAGTTCAACAAGTACCCTCAACCAAAGAAGAAGATTTCGGATGAGAAGAACAAGAAGAAGCTCACAATCAAGAGTTCTCTCATCTACACCAAGCCCAACCGGAGGAACAAAAGCAATAGCACCTCCTATGTGATCAAGAAGAAAACCAATGGCAAGGTGGTTGCTCACAAGGTTGGGAAGAAGGAAAGGAGTTGAATCACTCCATTTGGGTGCCCAAGGATATCATCACTAATATGAAGGGGCCTCAAATTGTGTGGGTTCCAAAGGAGACGTGAAGCCCAAGAATGGCTTCAGGGAATTTGGAGGCTTAGCTTACAAGATGATGTGAAGGTTTAAGCCAAAAAAAGCTAAGCTCACAACTTGGACATTTGGTGCCCAAGTACCCCATAAGGTAATAGTAGCTAGATTTCAATTTAAGCATTATGTAGCTCTATTGCTTTTTGCTAGGATGTTTGCATGCATTGCATTTCCTAGTGCTATATATGGTGGGTTGCTTATGTCTTGCTCTAACCCATGAGCAACCTACATGGGTTAATAAGTGTGTAGAAAGCTACACGTAGTTACCCTTCATGGTACATGGATTTCATAAGGTATGTACTTCATTTATATACCATGAACACAATCTATAGGGTAAACTTCCCTATCATAAACAATGTGCATACATTTGATTGGTGATTCAAACTCTAAATGCACATATTTAAGGGGAGTTCATCCTATGGTTTGTGATTTTGGAGACTAACATGTTTGCAAGTTTATCCTTTGTAGTCTCTTTCCAGAGTTAACACTCTCAGAGAATGTTGTTTACGCTCAATGTGAATTAACAACTATATAAGAGTGATTAGATAAAGTAGTGTGCTTTCATGCATATTGAGCCATGCTCTATCGAACTTAAATTTCCATATCTAAGTTTATAGGCTATGTGCTCATACATTTGCTCACCTTGGTGTACCAAGTGTTCTTCACTTCAAAGACTCTCAATTGATATCTAACTATAATTGGTATCATTTGGCACAAGTCACTTTTAATTGGTATATGCAAGATAACTACACTCCCGGAGGTATGCAAGATTCTAAAACTTCTTCAATTGGTATCCTTGTCAATTCTTAGTTATTTTAGAGCTACCTCCGTGCATAATATGATCTAAGCTTTCTCGTTCAAATGTTCAGTTGCGCACTTGATTTTCACATTATCATTTCGTGCACACAATTGTGGAAAGCTTAGCTCATATCATGCAAATTTCATGTTTTATGATCCACCTTAGTAAATTGCTCAATTGGTATCTTCAATGATATCATACAATTGGATCATGATTCATGGAACTAAGTCCCTAGGCTACTAACTTTTCCCATTGAGCTATATTGTTTTGCAAGGCCTTTTTAGGTGATTTGATTCCAAAGGGGGAGAAGTTTGGATCAAAGCAAGGTGATCAAAGGGGGAGAAGTTTGCAAGTGGCTTTGACAAAGAGGGAAGTAGCAAACAAGGGAAGAAACAAAGGGGGAATGATGGATTTAGGGGGAGGTCAAGCCGTCATTGGATGATGGTAAGCATCCAAGCAAGTGTAAGTGATTCAATTTGTCAATCTTTGCAAAATTTATACTTGCTTTGATTGTGTTGTCATCAATCACCAAAAAGGGGGAGATTGTAAGGAGCATGGCCCTATTAGGCCATTGTTGTGTGATTTTGGTGATCGATTGACAACGCAATCAATGGGACTCATGAGTTTGTCAAGTGAATCTATCTAGGTCCCAAAGGTGAAGTAAAAAGCCCAAGCAAAGCAAACCACGAAGAAAGAACTCAAAGAAATGTTGAATTAGATGAGTTCTGCAGAAATCAGTAGCACCGGATGAACCAATGCTATGCCGTCGGTCTAACCAATGAGCATCGGATGAACCGACGCTAGGTCGTTGGTGCATTGTGCAGCGTAGGTGCCAGGCCAAGTGGAGAAAGCCAAGTGGCTCTGGACGAACCGACGGTGCCAAAAAGAGGCATTGGAGCATCCACCGGAAGATTGACCAGAGACGATGTCAAGCGCGCTGAAGCAAAGCATTCAGCACCTTAGTGGAAATCGGGATCAAGATGACTGTGGTGACTCGGTGTCCCCGGAAGAGACTTGATTGCCGAGAAGCAATACTCTTTGTGAGTGCTTCAACAATGTCGATGTAGGTGTGTCTTTGTGGCTAACCGAACCATGGGGTAAATCTTTGTGTCAAGAGTTTGCTTCCACTCATCCCGCCTTTATGTTTCCGCATTTCATATTAGCAATTTTTGTATGCCTTTACTTTCATAGAGTAGTATCTTGATAGGATTGGCTATAGGTTGCTAAACTCTTTTTGGGATGGGAGTTTCACACTAGAAGAACCGAAGTTGCACATTTAGATAGTTTGTTTTAGTTTAAATATTGTGCAAACTAGTTGGAGCCATAGGTTAAGGTTTTTAGTTGCCTATTTCACCCCCTCCCCCTCTTAGGCTAGAGCACCCGATCCGCTTTTCACACAGTCACACAAACACAAATATGCCTCTAACACATATTAACAAACTTAACTGTTAAAACACTTATATATATGTAAAATGTGAGGACTTGAATTTAAACTTTGTCAAGGCATCACCTCACCTATCTTCCAAGCAAAGCATAAAGTGGAGGAGGACCAGGTAAAATGTGAGGACTTGAATTTAAACTTTGTCAAGGCAATACCTCACCTATTTTCCAAGCAAAGCATAAAGTGGAGGAGGACCAGCTTTATGTCCTGAGGGTTGCGAGGACACTGCAAGCATAGATACAAGAGGACCACCTGTTTTGCGCAAGCTTTGGGAGCGAGCACGAACGTACAATAGTAGGGTGGCCATATAAATTCCTCCATGGATAGCCTTTGCGCATACCCGTGTGCCCACTCCATCTCGCTCAGAAGTCCGGAGAATGAAGCCGACATCCGTCCGGTGAGTGGCGGTGCCAAGCCTCCCATTCACGTCGACGTCTCGAACGGTGACTCGTGACGGCAAGCTCGGCTGGACCGGGTGGAGGTGGCAGCACTATAGGCGTAAGTTGGAGTCGGTTAAATTTCATAAATATTTTTTGTGATAGCATCTATAAGAGTTTTGCACTCAACCAGCCAATATTACGGAGTTGTTATGCCATAGAGGCTTCAACCAAAGCGAAGGGACTAAAAGTGACAAGACACAAAAAAAAAATGCTAAAACTAAGGGCAACGCCTATTCATAAGTATTCATCCATTTCTTATGAAGATCTCCATGACATTCGTCTTCAAGGTGCAGCAAGCTCGTTTCTGTCTCTCCCGAACCTCCTCCGATCCTTTTCTAGCAGTGCCCAAAACCGCGTCCAGACTTTTGATGATACAATGGTATATGCCAAGTTGAATTATTTATACTAATCTATCAACCCATGCTGCTACATGGGCTAGTAATTTTAGGAAAAATAAGTATTAGAAGTTGTTGATTAATTTATGACCATGGCTAATAATAAAAACTGTTTATTTTGCTTTTTCTTGTTTGTTCATATTTTAACAAAATAGTCACACACATACTTTGCAATCTTTATCTAGTTGTGATAAGACTTTAATTACCAAGACCACTATATGCTTTCTCCACAAGGCGCCGCAACCAAAGTTTCCCTAGGAAATACAAAACAGCATAGGGCATGTGTTTCTTTCCTTATGTGTGCCTGAGGTAACCGTAGGGGTATGATCTTTCCCAACATTTGCTAATTCACTTCTAGGGAAACTTTTAAAACGTAGGGGAATTGGTGATTTCCGGTGGTATTACACCTTCATATCTGTTTGCCTGTGTTAAGTTGAAACAGTAGCATAAGTTCTGCGTTCAAAATGGAAGTCGATGTGCTCGTACCTTCATGTATAAACGTATGTGTGGTTTGTACGGTGAACGGTGATACACATCATGCATTACACCTTAGATGGTTTTTTCTATATTAACAGCAACGGAATTGAAATAGATAATATAGGCATACTTTGGGTTATTATATTAATAAAAAATGTCTGTAATTTATTTATAGACAAAATTAGGGAATTACGTTTTATTATCTTTTATAATGGAATATGCGGGTTATTAGATGAAGATATAGAGGTTAATTTAAATTATTTTTTATAATGGCATAGGACGTAGGTGGGTACTTTACTTATAAATTTAGGGGGTTGTTTTAGACTCTATTTTATAATGACAATTGTGATTAGTTTCATTTAGAAAATAGAATAGATCCCATAGCTACCATTGTTGCTGGGGATTAGTAATATTAAGATTAGAGAAGGGAAATGGCACAGGCCACTCTGCTAGTTTATCTCCTATGGAAAAAGGTTATTAGTGTGTTTCAAACAGAATACTTAGTTTCCTAACAGATAATTGCAAATCTCATCGGTTCATAGCTAGCTCCTGCTTAATTAGTAGCAAATTTATGCTTTACATTAACCATTTCACCTCTGTTTTCTTTCTCAGCTACCAGCTGGCAACGAACTAAAGATGATAGTCCGCGAGCCCGTATAGGTTCTCAAGCGCGTGATTGAGCGAGTTGCCATGACAGTCGACATCCATGTCGATGGAGGCCAGAAGGCGAAAGAACTGCTCAGGTCCGGTACAGTAATGGTAGTAAGCTTGCTAATAATGTATCATTTTTATTAAGGGGTCCTTCGGTTGCTTCTTTTTTCTCCCAAATAATTTCTTTCACCCGTGCTGAAAAGGTTCCTAGTACCTCTCCATCATCCTCCCTACCACTGGCGACCGCCATGCATGCTGACCACAACAACCTCATCGTTGCCCAAGCCCCGAGCCCCTTACCCTCCCCAGCCAGTAGCCCCCCATTGCCTGCAGCCACCAGTGCGACGGACAGCGCCCGACCCCGCGCGTGCCACATGTGACTCCACTCTAAACTTGGCGGCGGAGAAAGCCCGCAACAGCAACCTCTTACCACCGTACCATTGATAGAAAAAAAAGGTTTCAACAGTAATTTTTTATTTTCACTATATTTTTTTTCACAATCCTTTTGTTCTTTTACCTATGCATGCAACAGAAAGCGAATGAGAAAAGAGGGGTCATTTTTCTCTTAAAAGATAAACTCTAAAACCTCTGGAGTTTTTAGGCAAGTACCCGGATGTAAGGCGTAATCTTTAAATTGGATATAGAAGCAACTTACATACTACTACCTCCTTTTTAAATATATGTTGCTGTTGATTTTGGACATGACGTTTGATCATTCGTCTTATTAAAAAATAGAATTGTCATTCATTTTATCATAACTTATTTTATTATAAAATTTAGTTTATGCATAACTTATATTTTTGTACATTTACACAGTTTTTTAATAAGACGAATGGTCAAATGTTTGTCAGCGGGAAGGGAGTACACATTTGAGTCTCTCTTCCAAGCTTCCACATGAATCATTGTAATATATGTTAGAAAAATAAAAAACCATAGAAATCCCAGGAAAAAACATCTGGCTATCAATTAGTAGACCCCAATCATTGTTGATCTAATTTGCTTCTTAAATTATCCGCTATCCATTTCTGTAAAGAACTAGTCCCTAGTGCACTTGCTGTGCATCTAAATTACCCACCTCCATCATTATAAATATTAAATACACGAGCGGCCCATAAACTTGTTCCGTAGTGCCACTTAGGTTCACGAACTTGCAAAATGCATTTCTAGCACTCTAAACTTGTCAAATGGTTCATGCCAGATCCATACCCCTTCATGGCCTTATTTTTGCTGATGTGGCAGCGCCAACATAGCTTCCATCATGTCTGGTTGACAATTTTTTCGTCTGTTGGCCAAACAATTGTTCAAACCTTGAAATTTGGGATCGACAAATGAAAAACCGGAGAGTACTGATTTTTCTTTTATGAAGATAGGGGGGGGGGGTCTAATTACCGAATTGCTTGGCCAACAAGCGGTAAAATTCGCGTCTAGACATAGTGGACGCTATGTTGGTACTGCCACATCAGTGAAAGCATGCCCACGAAGGGGTATGGACCTGCCATGAACCCCTTGGCAAGTTCAGAGTGTCAGAAATGCATTTTGCAAGTTCCTGGACTTAAGCGGTACAAGTTTAGGAGCCGCCAGTATATTTAACTCTATATAAAAAAACCTAAACCTAAAGTACACGTGCATGCGAAAAGCTAGCGAGAGAGAGTGTGTCCAGTATTTGCAAATTAGAAAAATGTGAGCTTGAATGAAACTATTATACATATGCCTTTCATACTTCAATTAAAGTCCCCAGGACGACCCAACAACCAACAATTTAACGAATATTGTTAGGCCATATAGACATACTGTTAAGAAGCTGGTGAAGCCGATAAGGGAGTAGCATACTTTTTTAGATGTAATAAGTATAGCTCGTCCTCTGCACCAACTAAGGATACACACAGTAATTAATAAACTGGTAAACATATGAATATGTGCACACCTGGTGAGTATGCATTTGGTGCTTCTGCATTGATTCCTGTCGCGTTCGTGCAGCGTGTCCTCCGCACAGCAACTGTGGGAAAAATGGGAGCTGCAGTGCTTGGTCCTTGCCAGCTTCACCCTGCAGGCCTTCTTCCTGTTCGCCGCCAGCATCCGGCGGCGCAACAAGTCCGCTGTGCTCCGCATCCTGCTCTGGCTGGCGTACCTGTCCGCTGACTACGTGGCGGTCTTCGTCCTCGGGCACCTGACCCTGAAGATGGACGACCCGCAGCACCAGCTGGTGCTGCTGTGGGCGCCCGTGCTGCTGCTCCACTTGGGCGGCCAGGATACCATCACGGCCTTCTCCATGGAGGACAACGAGCTGTGGAAGCGCCACCTCCTGGGCCTCCTCACCCAGGTGGCGATGGCCGTGTACGTGGTGGCCAAGTCCTGGCGCAGCAGCAGCGACGGGCTCCTCGTCGCCACCGTCGCACTCATGTTCGTCTCCGGCACCGTCAAGTACGCCGAGCGGACGTGGGCGCTCAAGACGGCAACCTCCGACGCCATCAAAGACAGCCGCATGAGCGACCTGTACGAAGCCATGAGGACGAGAGAGGCTGCCGCCAGTGGCAGCTCATCGTCGTCGTCCTCCTCGGCGGTCCGGATCCAGAGGTACAACCAAGACATTGTTGGCCGTCAGAAATGGTGGCTCCAGGAGGAGTACGCCGACCTCGTGCAAGCGGCCGGTGACAGCTTCCCCAACTGCATGAACGCGCTGATGGACATCCCCGTCGCGCCATGGTTGCTGCCCCAGATATGGGGCATGATCCGAGAGATCCAGCGCCTCCGTGGACCCGCGACGCAAGCAGCAGGTGCAGGCGGCAGCAGGGAGGAGGTTGACGCGTTCCCGTCCAGGGCGTACAAGCTGGGCGAGATCCAACTCTCGCTCATGTACGACCACCTCTACACCAAGGTCGGCCTCCGGTACGCCCAGCGTTGGCCGGTCGTCGGCCTCGGCCTACCGCTCCTCACGCTCGCCACCACCTCGTCGGCTCTCGCGCTATTCGCGGCGGCGGCGACGAGGAAGAAGGATGGCGGCGCGTCGTACAGCGCCGTCGACGTCGCCGTCTCCTACGTCCTGCTGGGCGGCGCCGTGGCGCTGGAGGTGCTGTCCATACTGACCGTGACGCTGTCCTTCCGCTCCTACTGCTTCCTGCGGGACAAGCTTGGCGCCGGCGGCAGGCTCACGCCGGCGGTCTTCTGGCTGGTCAGGTCCCTGAGACCCTACGACAAGCCGCTGTGGTCGAACAAGTGGGCGCAGTACAACCTGCTCGCCGGATGCATCAGGGAGAAGCAAGCCGGCGTGTTCAAGAGGGCGATGCGTCGCGTCGGCCTGGCCGGGGACACCGAGCTCCGCCGCATCTCCGACGAGACCAAGGCGCTCATCTGCAACGAGCTGGACGACCAGAAGCGGCTGTCGAAGTTCAGCCACGCCCGGGGGACGGAGATCCTGTTGCTGAGCGGCCACGGCGAGGGCTCGCCGCTGCACAAGAGCATCGCCAAGGTGGACTTCTCCACAAGCGTCGTCATGTGGCACCTTGTCACCGACATGTGCTTCTTCTTTGGTGGCAAGCCGCCGGGCATGGACGACGGCGGCGGCCGACACGCGGCTCTGGCCCGGGAGGTCTCCAGCTACCTCATGGACCTCGTCATGGAACGACGCGTGCTGATCAGCAGCGAGGGACACGTCGCGCACCGCAAGGCCCGCGACGAGGTGAAGCAGATCCTGGCGCGGCACGAGGGGGCAAAGGTACTCGACGCGGGCGACGCCGACGCCATGAGGAAGTTGCTGGAGGCCGGCGTGCCAATGATCTCGGACCCCGCCGAGCGGGGCGCGGCGCCGGAGGGGGTGGACATGGTGTTCGCGAGCAACTCGTACGAGACCATGCGGCCGGTGCTGCCCCGCGCGTGGAGGCTCGCGCAGCTTCTGCTACAGAAAGGCCGAGGCGCGGCGGAGACAGGAGGCGGCGCTCCACCGTGGGAGATAATCGCGTCGGTCTGGGTGGAGATGCTCTTCCACCTCGCCACGAGGTGTGAGGCCGGCTTCCACGCCAAGAATCTCAGTACCGGCGGCGAGTTCATCACACATGTCAGGTTCCTGCTCCTCAATCGGGGGATCGGCTGGAACTTCATCCTTGGGCGAGCTTGACGACCTTGCTGCGGCCTGCCTTCATGCGCGCAGCTGATAACCAAGAATCTACTCCATCCGTTCCAAATTATAAGTCATTCAAACTTTCTTAATTATAAAATCAAAGTATCTTAATTTGACTAAGTTTTTATAATAAAGTACCAATATTTATGATACCAACTAAATACCAATAGATTCTTTCTTAAATATATTTTTATAGTATATCTATTCGGTGTTATAAATCTTTATAATCCTCTCTATAATTTTGGTCAAATATAAAATGGTTTGACTCTCTAAAAAAGTTGGAATGACTTACAATTTGGAACAGAGGGAGTATATGTCTTATATAAATGCAAACCACTGAGGGTCATTAATTCCTAATTTTCTCTTCCGTGGCGCAGCCACATCACCTCAATTATCTACACCATTTGATATAAACAAAAATCCAATCTTGGCCATCAACAACCCACTATGGGACTTAATTATTTACTTGATTTCATTATTGCCCCGTGATAAATGCAATAATGCAAATACCATTATCACTTTATTTTAGTGACAGAATAGCTGTAATTCTATTAATTTAGTTTCAATTAGGATGGAACAAAACCTTCCTTTTCTGATTATTCAAGAAGTTCTCCCAATACGATATACGGTAGATATGTCCAAGCAATGAACGAGCTCAAGGATGCTACAAGCCCAGAAGATTATTTAAATTTCACAAGTAAATCTCAGGTTAGAGACATAGTCACACGACCATTGTTCACTACATACGAGAAGGGAAAATATATACTATTATCAGTGATGAGGACTCTAGGAATATAAATGAAAAGTAGTTATCTTATCACAATTATGTTTTATTTTCTCAACAATTTTAAAATTTTATTCCATAGATAGCTACTCCCTCCAGGTCCGAATTAGCTGATGTTTTGAGGTTGTCCTAAGTCAACTATTTCAAACTTTGACTATAAAATAATCTTGATGTATTGAGTTTGGATATATGAAAATGATATGAGTAGATTTATCTTGAAATGTGGTTTCATAAAAGTATATTTTATTTATATTTTACAAATATTTTATAGGAAAAAGTAGTAGTCAAAGTTGTGTTTCCAAGACTGTATCAATGTCCAAAACGATAACTAATTCGGAGGGAGTATATCTGTATTGTGAAGAATCTTTTAATTAAACTAGTAAAGTGTACGTGTGTCACGCACGTGTTTAAACAAACTCTTAAAAGATTTAAGGATCACAAGTTGTAACTCTTGCATTAAAAAAAATACTATAACTATGATACTATGATTTTTTTTTTCATCTATACATCATAGTAGTGATAATATCTATACATCAATGTACAATGTGTTGATGATCAAAAGTGGATGTTTGGACTTATGCAATATGATGGATGTGTTGAAAAATGTGAAAGCTTTTCTGATTTCTTGCTAAATAAATCTGCAAGTGTTAAAAAACATCTGCACTAATAAAACAGTATTGTAAGAAAGAAAAGAAAAATTGGCAGATTCAAGTGAAGAAGAATGACATGTTCATGTAAAGAAAAATAACAGAGTCCGTGAAGAAAGAAAAATGGCATGCTCTGAAGAAGAACGACAGGTTTCTCTACTCCTCACAATCCATTCTAATCCTATCTTCTCTTGTTCCCTAAGTTTTGATCCTCGACTGCAGTCAGGATTTTCGATCGATCGATCCAAACTCAGTTTTCCTCTCAAGCCGTTACGTTCATTATCTGGATCGCCAAGTTTTGTTGCACAACTCCGATCCGGACACACCCCGTCCTCTATATCGCGGGTGAGATTTTACTCCTGCGCGCTGCCTTTTCTGACCTCGATCCCGATTCTCCCCCTTCCTCTACTTAAGCCAGTGCTCATGCAGCAGAAGGCGGAGCCAGAGATCGATCTAGGACATGATCGAAGAGTCTAGCCGCGGGTCCGTCACGATCACCGGCGCCGCCGCCGCCGCCGCTCCGGCCGTCGGGGCGGCGTGGGCGCTGCACGCCGCGTGCTCCACGAAGTGCGCGGCGCTGCACATGTACATGAGGATGGGCAGGCGGTCGCCGTAGGCGCGGTAGTGCCGGCAGCCGCCGCGCGCCGCGCACCGGGGCGTCACAGTGCTCCAGGGGCGCCCTCGTCAGGTTCCCCTCGAGCGGCGCCTCGGCATCCTGCAGCACCGCCGCCGTCGCCGGGTCCACTGCTGTCAGCTCCTCGAGTGTGGCGTCGACGACGGAGCCCCTCGCGTCGTCGGCCGGCGCGTCGGCGCCGCGGCTAGGTGCCTGGGTATGGCACATGGAGCACCGGAACGTGAGCAGCAAGAGCAACACGACCAGGAGCGGGAGCGCGACCAGCGGGTGGCTCCACTGCCTCTACATCCCGAGCGGCGGGGAAGGGAGTGAAACTGAGGCGGCGGTAGTGGCGAAGCGAGTGCCATCGGGGGTGGGGCGCCACGCCGGAGACTGCGGAGCCATGCCGCGAGGCCAGGCGATGGCGACGGTAGGGAAGCGAGGGAGGAGCAAGGGAGGAGGCCGGACGAGGTGGGAGGGTGAGGGAGGCCATGGCGGTGGCAGTGAGCGGGCCACGGCGGCGGCGGCCGGTCCAGTTGGGTCAACCGTGGAAGTATGGGTATGCGGCGGGTATGTGCGGAAGCGGTGAGGAAAAAAGTAATTTTTTGGTAGAAATATTCTAACTTTCAATTTTTATGGGTCTATCCTTTCGTCCACCTCTCTTGGTTCTTACACACGGGTCCAACATGAGGGGTACGGTCGATCCGATTCAAGTAACAAACATTGTCAATTCTTTTTTATCTTTATAGTATAGATAACTCGCTTTCGTGCCAAAAATAAAACAGGCAAAATTTTCCCCTGACTTTATCCTATAATAATAATTAAAAATTATACAAATATCCCACAACGATTGGCAAAATTTTCCATTAACTTTATCCTATAATTTTTCTATAGCTCATTGTCTTTGCTTTCACTTGTTAGCTGATCTTCTGGGCGGTATAACAAATAAATATGCTAATCTGTGAAAATTACTTACACTTAAGTTTTAGTTGTGTTGCGGTCCTTGATCTATTTTCCCTGCCTTCTTCCAGTTTGGGGTGGCATTTTTACATCACTGGGGCC
This sequence comes from Panicum virgatum, assembly GCF_016808335.1. Classification (NCBI taxonomy): domain Eukaryota; kingdom Viridiplantae; phylum Streptophyta; class Magnoliopsida; order Poales; family Poaceae; genus Panicum; species Panicum virgatum. The sequence goes on from NC_053152.1 coordinate 48,952,315, forward strand.
TTAGAATTGCAAATAAAATATGATTGAAGGTTAATCCCATCTTTGTTACTTTATTTCAGATGCTTGGTAAGGCAGGGTCGGGAACAAATGGCCTAGGGTGGTCTAAAAACCGGCGCAGTTCTTTGTGAGGTATTCCAGGTTCCATTAATGTCGTTAACCTAAAATCTTGAAGTGGTCCTTTTCTGAACGCATTGAGATCTAATAGTGGTAACATAAAACACTAAGTTTCTACTCCATTTATCTATGTGTACCGCTTCCTTTTGGACCTTTGGTCCTACAAATGGATATACTGTCATTGCAATGTATAATAACTTCATTTATGTGTGAATTCTCTTTGTGCTTATGTGGCTTTCCTGACAAGAAATGTTGTTTCAAATTCTGTGATCATTTAACACACAAAGCTAGGTGCACTACACCACAACACCAAATTACCGACGGGAGTCAGCCGGTAAAAGTGCAATATTACCATTGGGCAGTCCGTGGGTAAAGCTTACCAATGGATGGTCTGTCGGTGATGCTTGTTTTAGAGAGGAACCATCGGTAAACGTATATGTATTTACCCACGAATAGTCAGTCGGAAAACCCTTATACTACGTCGCGCGGTCAGTCGGCAAAACTAACACATTTTAGCGCCGATCGTTTTCTAAATTTTAATTTTGCGCGGGCACCGTTGCGCGGTGACTCAAATCCAATAAAGCTAACCCAGCCCAGCCGGCCCATCTGACCTAAAACTTTCACACACACCCTAATCACCCAGCGCCGCCACCCCACCCAATCCAGGGCCGCTGCCCCGAGCTCCTCTCGCAAGCGCGCCGCCCCCCACCCTGCATCGCCGCCCCACCCAGCGCCACCGCCCCGCCCCACCTCGCCCCAGCCAACATCCCAGTGCCGCCGCTCCCCCACCAAACACCGCCGCCCCACCCCGCCCACCCAGCGCCGCCGTGCCCCACCCAACACCGCGGCCACGCCCCGCCCCACCCAACACCGCGGCCACGCCCCGCCCCACCCAGTGCCGCCGCCTGACCTCCTCTCGCACGCAGCCAATAGGAGAGCTACCGCCCCATCCGTCTCGCCGCACCACTAGGTCGAGTCACAGGCCATGCAGCGTGGCACCCTGCGTGGCGCATGAGCGATGGCCGGCGGCGCCCCCCTCCCCTCCCCTGCATGATGGGCGGCAGCGCAGGCGGGGCAGGTATGATGCTGCCGAAGCTCTTCCAAGCTCTGTGTGCTAGTTCGGTTGAAGGTAGAAGGGCAAGTATTTGTCCTAGGGTTTCGATTCAGTCATGTTCTTGTAGAGGTACTGCTAACTATAATTCATGTTCCTTTGTGCAGATCTGCTTCTTTCCTCACTTGTTGAACTCCCTCAGTTCTTGTTTCTCCAGAACTCGTGGTAACTAGTACATTTTCTCCCTGTTTGCTTTGCTGTTCATGCTCCATGGTTGAATTATTCTGGTTCTGTATAATTTGACTCATGCAAGAGCTTGGTTTATACAGTGTAATGTACATTCTAGCATCTTTGATATACTCTTTTTTGTTGAGATGAATTAGTTTTCTGTTATGATAGAACTTCGACAAAAAATTCTTTTCCATCATGAAATCACAAAGAGGCTGGGTATGGTAAAGTTAGTGAAGATCTGGATTTACCTTGACACAAACAATTTTGAGTTAATGTTCCTCTAGTATTTCCCTGTGGTTGCAAGTGATATAAGGCATGCAGAGTCTTGCATGACATTGGATTTTCTATAATGAAGCATGATAGCAGCGTTGAGATCATTAATGGTCATCACCTGTAGCCTTTTATTTCAGTTCTTGGTTGCACATGTTCACCTGAAGCTTCTCTTGATTTTGCAGGGTTCTCAGCCTTGTACTTACTATGCACAGCATGGCTTTTGCAAGTTTGGGCCGACATGCAAGTTTGATCACCCGATGGGCACTCTAAACTTTAGTCCTTCAGTGTCATCACTTACTGATGTGCCAGTCACTCCATATCCTCTCAGTTTCCCTGTTACTCCTATGGCACCATATCCATCATCTTCTGATCTGCGGCCACAGTACACTCTAACCAAGGAGCACTCTGCTAATCCACATGCAGTCTCGGATTCTTTTTGCTCCGATTTGACTGCCCATCTATTGTGAATAAAGGCTGCAGCTGACATAGGAATAAATGCAAAGATAGGAATTGGCAAGCTCATTCACTTGCCATTTTCTCATCTCATTGGTGTTTGCTTTTAATCTGATTATAGTGTTGAGCACATGTTCATGCCTATTATGTTTGTCTTTAATCTGATTTCCATGTTTGAATCTGACCAGACCACATGTCCAAGCTGATGGTGATTCATTTGTAACTTAGTATAAGGTGAAAACTGAACTCATGCCCATGCCAATGATGACTTCTTTAAATATCTAAATGGTGAAAAATGAAGTTCTGTCTGCTGGTGTGATGATTCACAAGTTTCTCCCCTTTTATGTGGCTAGTAAAATGTTGGTTTCTATATGTACTAGTAGTTGGCGCGCACCCATGCGCGCGGGTTGTTGATGCGTTGTATAGCGCATTATGAAAGTAGTTTATCAAATATGATTACAAATATTCAATAAGCATAGTGTGGAAGTTTTAGCTAATTTAAGACTACCGAGTTCATTGTTGATCGAGATAAATAAGTAGTGTGGAATATATAGGACATGCAACATTGCTGATTAACTTGGAGGAAATACGTATATAAATATCTAAGTTTAAACAGTCATAGGTAATTTTAATGGGAGGTACTTCATAGTTTCATATTTATCGGCAGATAAGAGGATAGCCCTGCTAATGGGTTGGAACCCGCACCATACCCAACCCCACCCAAAATTAACATATTTAGATACCCAACCCCACCCAACCCAATTAGTTAATTTCTCAACTCTAACCAACCCGCCCCATTATAAGCGGGTAACCCATAAAAACCCATGGGTTCTACTATGCAGAGGAATTTAGTGGTTCTATACTTAATGTGGGGACCACATATATGTCTAGCCACACTATTTTGCACAGAGTATCTGTCAGTCATATTGACTCATCTCTAAAAATTTCAGTCAATTTCGATAAAATTTTATAGTGTGAACGCGAGGTTTTAATTCCAGGGTCCGGCTCTTGATGTGGAGCCCACGTATAGTTCTAGCCACGCTATTTTGCACAGAGTAGCTGCCAGTCGTACTGAGTCATCTCCAACAAATTTCAGTCAATTTCGATAAAATTTTATAGTGTGAACGCGAGATTTTAATTCTAGGGTCCGGCTCTTGATGTGGAGCCCACGTGTAGTTCTAGCCACGCTGCTTTGCACATAGTAGCTGCCAGTCGTACTGAGTCATCTCCAACAAATTTCAGCCAATTTCGATAAAATTTTATAGTGTGAACGCGAGGTTTTAATTCTAGGGTCCGGCTCTTGATGTGGAGCCCACGTGTAGTTCTAGCCACGCTGCTTTGCACAGAGTAGCTGACAGTCGTACTGAGTCATCTCCAACAAATTTCAGTCAATTTCGATAAAATTTTATAGTGTGAACGCGAGGTTTTAATTCCAGAGTCCGGCTCTTCATGTGGGGCCCACAGGTAGTTCTAGCCACACTGCTTTGCACAAAATAGCTGCCAGTCGTACTGAGTCATCTCCAACAAAATTCAGTCAATTTCGATAAAATTTTCTGATATAAACACGTGGTTTTAATTTCAGAGTCCAGCTCTCATGTGGGACCCACATTTATATATAGTTATACTATTTTGTAAAAAGTATCCATTTCAACCCACCCCAACCCGCCCCAACCCGCATTTATATAGAACCGCCCCGACCCACCCCATTAACTAATACAACCCATTTTAAATCATCCAAACACACTCCATTTCAAAACCCACCCCATAAAATCCATTTCAACCCAACCCATTAGCAGGCTATAAGAGGAAATTGACATCAATGTAGTAGTCGTTCTTGCATAGTAGTCGTTCTTGTGGTGCTTCTTGGTTTGTTGTAATTAGCATTATTATTTCCATTCTCTGTACTTGTGGAATGCGCGGTAGCCTGACCAGTCGCCGCCGCAATCAAAGAAACGGGCAGCGTGCGTGGGGAGTGGGGGCAGCCAGCAGCACAAAGAGAGAGCAGGAGGGAGATGGGGAGGGACCCGAGCCCCGAGGCGAGAGAATCGTCAGATATTTTACCTGAACGCACAAGGCTGGCGAATCTTCCAGCCACTAGGAGTAGGACACGCAAGATGCAGATATTAAATCACCTATCAGTAAATTGGAGCCGTAAATTGTGGATCGGATGGCGTAAATTTTTTCACCGACGTGTCCATCACCATTGGCCACGCCGGGAGCGTGTTTTACTGATACTAATGTCTTCTAACTGGTTATGTTTTTCATTTGTAAGTGCTTCTTGATTCCTGATTGTGTTTTTTTTTTCATTTGATGGTTGCAGCATCAGGTGGCTGCCGGCCACTAGCTAGCATCATTCCCATCTCCATGGCTCGCTCTCCAAGCACCAGGTCAAGCTCAAGCCTCCAGCAAAGCTGCAAGCAACAGGACAGTAACGAGGCAACAAGTTAACTTGGTGAAAAGTAGCAAATTTGCTGTGAGTTCTAAGTTTTTTCATTTCAATGTTTTTTCTATACTTTCATGAGCTATGTTTGAATAGGAAGGACAGTGTTAGTGGTGTTAAGTCCCAGTAACATTGAGTTGCTAAGGTATTCATTATTGATAGTAGTATGAGAATTTCTACCTTAATTTCTACTTTACATATTTTGTTTACTTGTATAAGATTTCAAGTCTTGGTTGGTCCGATGAGTTTACAAAAAAAAATTGAAAATTCAATGGAACTTTACATTAATTTTGAGAGAAATATTTCTCTAGTGCTTATCAATGCTGCTAGCTGCCTCTTTATGTGATCCATGGTGCCTGTGTTCTATGCTAGTTGACTTGAAAGTTAGACTTTCGAAGGCAACTGAACTGTGCTCTTATAGACTAGTGGTCAATACTAGAATTCCTTAACATGTTCACCAGCTATTTTTAGTTGCTATTAACTGATACCCTTTTTTATGCTACCTTTTGTAGAGTTCCCTCTATCCCTCTAGAAAATGGCTGACGGTGAGGATATATCCAGCCTCTTGTCTGTGACAATGGAATTGGAATGGTCATGGTCAGGAACTGCATACCTTTAGCAGGGTTACATCTTTCATCCTCCAATCCAACTACACCAATTTGAAGTTGTGTTTAATTTTGCAGGATGGGTTTGCCAGTGATGATGCACCAAAGGCTGTTTTCCCTTAGGCATGTTGAATTGTAGTAAAAAAACAAAAGTATGTATTATTTTACAACATTTTGAGCTAATGGGAACCAGACTATAGATATATTATCTTGGCTCTTGGCTTGTATGGATGATGTGCTATATATGTTCAGTTATTAAGAATATGTTAGTCTGATTATGTTGAGTAATATATGACTATATGATGTATGAATCACTCATTGAATCGAATGTTTGTCTGGAATTATATTGGGACCTTGTTATGGATGAATGTTCTCATTGTACTAATTAAATTGCAGTTAAATAATCTTTTTTTTACAATTGAAATTATTGTGTTGGATGGTCTTCGGTAAAGATACTTTTAACATCAAACTATCTATCGGTATAACTAGTTATGCACAGTCAGTCGGTAAATGTTATTCTAACGGATTGTCTGTCGGTATAAGTAGAGTCCGTCGGTATAAGTTTATATCGACTGACTGTCCGTCGGTATATCGACTTATGTGATGTACTTACAAAGCTGCAGAGTATTGCTTAATTTGATTGCCTGACATTCAATTCATTGCAAATCTTCTATCTAATAAAGTTCTTATTATATTTAGAAAAATTATTCTTGTCTCCATTTTGATATCCTATATGTTGGAAATATTGCAGCATTGCTCAGTGTACCATGGCCAATCATCTATATTAGTAGTAGCATTTTTTAAATGTTACTTACATAATGGGCTTCATGAAGAAGCAATAGCATGTTTGATTTTTGCCTGTTGCTAATTTCAAAAGAAAATCCAATTCTCAAATTTTCGCTTGAAGTGCTAAACTCTTAATAACACTGTTGAATAGAAAAAAAATGTTCATACGTAACTGTACATGTGAGAAATAGTTAGTTCAGATGCATGTGTAGGGCAGGGTAGGGAGCACATGGCTTAGGGAGTTAGGGTGATTTAAAACAATGTGATTTTTTTCTAAATTATTTTTGCTGAATTTATTGTAGCCAACCTGTCTGGTTGCCTTGTCTTCCTATGCTAGGGTCAAAGAAAGAGTTGTTTTTGTTGCTACAAGGAAAATGTGCAAGTTGGTTGCTCTTTAACCCCAACTTACTTGGGAAAAAAAGCTATGTTGTGTTGTTGTAGGCTAACTGCAAGGCGCATGGCAAGACTGCTTGGAGTACGGATGCGAGTGCAGTGCACTCTTCACCAAGTGCTTGACTCTTTCTCTGCCTTATTAGAGAAGTCTTGTATCGGTGCAGCGATCAAAATAATCAGTGTCCATCTGACCTATTAGAGAATGATCGTAGATGATCTAATTTTTCTACTTGATCGATATTAAATTTGTTAGTTTCTTTTCCATGTTAATAGCATATGCGATATTTTTTCTTTTATTTGCTAAATTCTGCTTTACCAAATGCATACGTTGCTCACTGAAATTACATGGATCAACTTACTGCAGACCTATTGAGTGGCATTTGCAGATGTGGTCTCACACAGAAAACGAGGTGGCGAGGAGTTGCTTGGACAAATGGTGTCTGCATTTTGTTTGTTTCAGATTCAAAGTTTGATTCCTGATCCCACCCCACCCCCCACACCCGGTGAATATTTTCTATAACTAGATCTGTATGTCATGGTTCAGATCACATAAACTTTCTCTGGAATATTACATTAATTATAATTAACTAGCCTATCAACCCGTGCTCCCGTGTTGGTATTTCTTAATGTCAACTATAGAAACATAATTAAAATATCTCTCCTAGTAATGGCACCAAGAAATGCTGAACATATCTTAGCACAACTACTAAGGAGCAAGAGTATTTTGAATCATGAACTATTCCGCAAGCGCACAGAATATACCGGTGTATCATTTTACCCAGTGAGTATACTAAATATGTTTCCGCAAGGAAGGCGGCGGTGTAAAGATATTATTAGGCTAGGAAGAATTACTATGAAGTTAAAAGCCAAGCCTGATCTGGGTTAATTGATAATAATGACAATAGCAAGGTAGTGCGAGAGAGAGTGATCATAAAAGATAAACATTTATGGGTAGCAAAACTTTTTTTTTTTGAGCAGATATGGGTAGCAGAACATGGGAAGCAAGACAAGGGAACTAGAGATATTTCATCATCTTTAGTAAGCATGAAACATATTAAGTTATTTATCCAGATCAACTGCCAACAGGGACTAAAGATTACAAGCACACCGGGAGAGCCAAGCATGTCAGACAGATATGACTGTCTGGACATCGAGGTCATTTACGCACCTCCTACCCTCCTAACCTAACGTGGAGGATTATGATGGCACTAATGGGGCTGTCAGCACCCGCGGGCTACCTCTACAAACCGTTGGAAAGGACGACATTCAAACATAAACTTTAACCCAGACACCACGTCTGCATTAACGATTACTACTCTAGCCTTGCGCAAGGCCATCCGTCTCTATCAAGAACCTTAGTTCTAGAGCACCCAACTAAGGGAGATGAAACCATGATGTGTTGTTTGTTGGCACCTACCAGCGTCACCTCTGAGAGACAGCGATGACGCCCACAGATGCCAAGGGGGGTGGCAGGTAATTCATGGGCCACGAATAAATCCGCAAGCGCACGGAGTACCGCCGTAGCATTTTACCCGAGAGTAACCCGGGGTGTCATTTATATTTCCGCAGGAAAGGCGGCAGTGTTAAGAATTTAATTAAGTTAGGGGAATCACTATGGATTAATGTCAATGATTTGAGCAAGAAAATAGTATTCATGGTGATAAGGGGGTAGTAAAACATACAAACATAACCAGATAAATCTGCCCTTGGATTATCGGAGAGGCAAGAGCGAGATCAAGGGTAACCAGAGCCACAATCTATCGCACACTCATGAGCAAGGTGAATTGAGTCGTTCATACACAGAGAAAAGCCTACGTACATGGACTAGGGAGACCGCATCCAGATGAACAGGACAAGCCTGAACACCCGACGGCTTTATGTACCTCCTACCCCTCTATCCGAACGTGGAAGATTACTAGGGCTCGAATAGGGCTGTCACCACCTGCCGGCTACCTCTACAAACCGTGGGATAGAGTTGCATTCAAACGTGGTTATTAACCCAGGCACCACGCCTGCGCTAACAAGCACACCTCTAGTCTTGCGCAAGGACACCCTTGTCTATCCGGGGCCTTAGTTCTAGAGCGCCCAATTAAGGAAGATGAAACAAAGCCATGTAACAAGAACTAGTCTAGCATATGAATCAAACAAAGCAAACATGGCTCACAAACAGGATCATACACACAATCATGAGCATATGAACCAAAGTACTGAATAGATAAATAAACTCTAGTACAAACTCAAGACATTACATAAAGAGAAGGTAGAAGTCATACCAGACTCTTCATGAAGACTCTAAGACCTTGAACTACGACTCATACCTGAACTCCTCTAGTCCTAAGACCTCTACAAGTGAAGATGAACTACATCTTGAAGGAATTTCTAGTGTAGCTTGTAGTGATGATGGAGATCTTCCATCTCCTCCATGGTTGAGAATGGAGCCCCTCCCATCATATATATAGGGGGGAGCCACCCTCTCCTCGGCCGGGAAATGGGCATATTCCTCCTTGAACCGACATAAGAGACCAATAGAGGACAGCCACGTGGAGCCTGAAGGCGGTGGGGCCCATGGGCCGGTCGGCCGACCTAGGTGGTTGGCCGACCACCCCACTGGGCCCACCGACCTTCCCTTTCTTCGTGTGGGCTGTTCTCCAGGCCCACTTGTCATTGGATTGTGTCTCGGCCTTTGTATTGTCGGTTTCCATCTCTAGTGGGCCTTCCAATCCATGTGATGCTCATGTGGCGGAGTTTGATTGGATGGCGTCTTGCTCCTTCGCTATAAAGGATATGATTGCCCTTAATTTCTAGCAAAAACCTGCACTCATAGAATTCTAGAGGGACATATGGAATTCGGTGATTTATTAGCAGCATGAGTGTAAGAAATGCAAGTTCATCCATTTATTGTGACTATATTGACGCTCAAAAATGGTCATTAGTGAGCGTCAACAAGACCCCCCAAGCTGAACTTTGCTCGTCCCTGAGCAAAGCTAGACTTTAGGTTGTTGATCAGGAGTTGCTGCAATGTCTCATTTCTTCACCATGCATAAGTTACAACAAAACATTCTACCTTGAATTGAATAGGTCGGTCAAAAATTGCTCACCCTTTTCTCCTTAGTCTTCATGGGGCTTTTGGCTTTCTCCTTGTCCTGGGCGGTTGAGAGATAGAACGATTCATAGAGTACCACTCACCCATTCCTTTGCTTAACTTTACATTCGGAGGTTTTGAAAGATTTTTCGAATAAAAGCAAGTCCCTCAAATGATACTCTCGAGTCGCTCGAAATGTTTTGTGTCCTCACCAAGGCCTTGGTACGCCTTCTTTCTCCTACTTCTAAAAAGGCTTATGTGGAGCTCATGGTAGGGAGAAATGTTGGGCATACTTGTTTCAGATATTTTGCAAAGCCAAAGATCGGACCCAAAAGAGTAAGCTAGTCATACAACTATGATCGAGAAGTGCATGTGTGTGGATATGTGATGGATGAAATGGAAAGCAAAGACTAAGGTGCTTCATTTTTAGTCTCTCCCTTCTGACAAATTTGGGCATGGCCAAAAACCTTGCACTTGCATGGACCTTCATGTGTCCATTTTTTTTCATGTGTCTTCATATGCCCTATCTCTTTTTTTTTCAATACACAGCTCATGCCTTTATTGGGAAAAATTTGGGGGAGACTTTATAGAATGTGGAGCATAAAAGGAAATAAGTGGATAGTATGGAAATGCTACCCTTCCAGTGTGGAAGTTTTAACAAATGGAGGTAGTGTGTACGTGATTCTCGATCATGAGAGTATGAAAAGAAACTCGCAAAGGTCACAAAATTTGGCAAAGCTCAAAATGATACAAGCAGCATGTAAAAGGATTGTTTCTATATAAGCACCATGCATATGGCTTTGGTGGGAATTTTCCATCACCGAGGAACTCTTTATTTTGAAGTTTTGAAAAACGAAAATTCCGGACATAAAATTTTGCTCAGAACAGGTTTGTAGCAACTCTAATTCATCATATCATATTCCTCAACAGCTTAGACTTGGATCATGCACTCGTAACCCACAAAATTTCAGGTTCAACTTAAACTTTTCTTGAAACCAACAAACTCAGTTCTTGGAGAATATGAGTTGTACACTATGCATGAAGATGAAATTAAAACAGAGCAACTGTTCATCATTTCAACTTGGAGAACTTAGGCATTCTTACCGCTCATGAGAAAACAAAATAAGCGAACTAAAGGGAATAAAAAAACAAAGGACACTTACTAAGGAACCTCTTCTTCTCTTTTTTTTATGCAATACAATGCAAGATGATGAAAGGGAAATATGCAAATGCATGGATACATGTTACCTTCGGGCTCCCTCCCCCACAAGCTGGCTTACTGACCGGGTCCAGGGTGATACCCATAGTACCGGTAGAAAGCCTGACTTTCTTGGTACTGCTTCCAAAGCAGTTCCATGGTGGCTTCGTGGCTCGCTTGTTGCTGCGCGTAATGTCGCGCGGCATCCTCAACATGTTGGTTGAGAGTTCCTTGGATCTGCTGCGTCATCTCATCGATGTCGCCCACCCGAATGTTAAGGTCATGGAGCCCCTGAGTGAGGTCACGATAACCTCGGGCGGAGAATGAGTGGCGGGCGGCAAAGAGTGGGGGCGCCCCGCCCGAACTGGAGCTACTTCCCCTGTTGACGCGAGCAGCTTGGTCCCACTCATTGCTGTCTGCGCTCTGCCATGACGATCCTCCGACCTCCGGCTGTGAGGCGTACTGGTCCTAGCCGGACTGCTGTTCGGACAAGGAGCCAGCCATTCCTCCAGCTAGTGCATATCCTGCATAACCATGAAAGGCATGTGGTGGAGGTGGCGGTATGTCCATTGCAGCATTCTGAGACATGCTTCTGGTCATTCTTCCGGACACGCTACTCCTGCGTGGTGCTTCTATAGGCTGCAATCCAAAAGTATAACCATGGCTTTTGTATAAACGAAGTCCTGGGTTAGGTAGCGGGATCTCGTTCACATAGCTGGGAAAGAAAAATATAATGGAGCCATCTGGAGCACTTTTCAGCATGTGCCCTTGGACCAAATAAGCCAAATCGATCTTTGGGCGAGGAGTAGTGATGTATGAAATTTGAGCCCAATTTAAAACACCCAAACTCTTGGCAATTCGTGTGACCAAAGAAGTGCATTCAACGGGTCCGACCATTCAAAAATTTCCAAGCCATTGGCGAACCATTTCTTGCACGGGGGCAATTTTTGTTTTGTTCACCATGGCATAAAGCATACGAAGTTCATCAATATGAACGGTTCGAACATCCTCCCTGGGAAAACACATAAGGGCAAGCCATTTATGCATTAGACGCAAGGTCGGATGTTGGATATCATTGCAACGAGGCTGCGAATATGTGTTTAACCCAGAGATGGACTGCCAAAAACTCTCTTTGTGATAGCCGCGAGTTGCTTGCTCAACGTTGGTTGTGCATTTGTGGTGAAAACCCAAAACAGTGCTTAAATCCCTCCAAGATATGGCAAACTTGTTCCTGAAAAATCGAAACAATACCCCATTGTCTGTTTCCACAAGAGTGCAAATAAACTGAATTGTCAAGTCCCGGGAACCCATTTCAGAAATTTCAGCAAATGAAGACCACCCCACTGCCTTCCAAACACTAGCAAACTCGGTATCCATACCTGTCTTCTCCAGTAGGTCTTCGTCGAACTCCCACGTGTGACCGAAAGTTCGGCCCTTAGAATGTTGTAGGCTTGGTGTTCACGCTCTCCTCGGAGGTCGATCTAGGAGTCATCTGGCGCCTCTTCTTCTTGTTGCTCGACTTGCTCTTCTAGCGCCTGGGACTCGGCCTGCTCGTCATGATGGGTGAAGCTCGGAGTGGGAGTGGATGAGCAGTGCGAGCTCGATCGACTTGAACTCGACCCTGTCACCTTCCGGATTGCACGCGAGAACTTCCTCCCGATGTTCTTCATACCTGAAATCACAGCACACAAACACAACCAAAACTCGGAAAGATTATGTGAGAGTGCGGGGAGAGGGAGTTCCCACACCGAACCAGGGGTGGATTACTTCGTAGTGGAAGATAGGAGACTGGGAGTCCGGGATGCCGAAGCTGCTCGCGTCGAAGGTGACTTGGATGATATATACATATGCTTGCATAGGAAACCCCTGCCTTATCCTTTGGCTATACTTTTGTACCGTTTGCATCCAAATAAAGCTTGCATGCGGATGGTGACGTGAACCTATCCCGTCCTTGGGGATAGCCTGATAGATGCAGGATCCGAGCGAAGGATTCAACCCAGATGACCAGATGATGAAGGAAGGACTTAAGGACGGCCCGAGCTACACTCCGAGGTGCCTGTGGAGAAGAACCGAGAAGGTGGAGTTTGCCCGGAAGACTAGCTACCGCTTCCGCTTTTTTATTTATTTTCCTTTTAGCCCAATGGGCTTGTACTCTGAAATTCATACTACAATCCTTTGGATTATGTAATAAATAAACCAATGTATTGTTTTAACATGAGATATGTCTGTGATATCTGATTGAAATGAGTTCTGTATGTGATAGCTACTAATCCAGGGACTATCACGACGATACAGGGAGTCGGGTTCTCCTTTTGAAAACCCGGTTCATTTCAGTTGGTATCAGAGCATACTCGGACCGTAGTTCGAGCCTTAGAAATGGTCGTTAGATTTAGGACCCTCTAAACGCTTCTATCTATTTGCTATACTACCTTGAATTATATTCTACCTACTCCTTGATTCATTTTCCCCTGCTCCGACTTGTTCTCTTACCTACGCTAATGCCGCTCTCACTCATGCGCTGAATGGATGACGCTGCAACGAGAGACATGGTGAAGAAGGTGATCACAAGTCAGCATACGCCCGTCGTCGCAAATATCTAGTCGTCGCGATGGAGCGTGTTCAGCGAATAGCCACAGAAAGCAAGGTTGCCCAAGCAGAGATCGAACTTGTCCACCTCAAGTCACGCCAAGTTGAGATGGAGGAATCGTACCTCGTAGCCATAGAGCTAATGAAGAACAAGGCTAACCGTACCTTGAAGACTTGGATGGAGTCGGACTCGATTCGAGACGACGAGATCCAAGAGTTGCTAGACCTGCTGCCCGAGGAGTACCAGCCTGCCATCAAGAAGGACTTTTCACCGAGGCCGATCGTGCATCGCCAAGGACAGGACCATCGCAGAGGACTACCCGAGAAAGGATTAGATGTGCAAACTATGGAAGAAACCCCGCTGCTATGAGGTATAGAGCGCGTGAAGGGACTCAAGGAATAAAAGTGGAGTTGTAAAATATTAAGATGCCGATGTCCCATTCCGGCAAGAGTGCAGATGCATCGAGCCGCCGATGACCCATTCCGGCATAAGTCTCCGTCAGTTGAGTCAGAAGCCGATGTCAAAATGCCGGCTGAGTTAGTTTGAGTAGTAAGAGTTGTCAAGTAGATGCGTTATAAGTCGCCCTCTTTTGTAAGCTTTCCATGATGAATCTGTAGTACGCTAGCTGTGTTATCTGCAAGTTTTAGTCGAAAACTTGAGATAACTTGAGTGTAGGACTTGTACTGCTGAATGAATGCTTGAATCTTGATGTGCTTTCTTAATGGTTTTTAATTGCATCTTCCTATTGAGTGAATTTGTATTGAGTGTATTTGCCTGTCTACCCTCCTTGAGGTGAGTGACGTACCTTAGACAAGACAGATCCTTTAGTCTATCCTTCGAAGTATATGCCAGTTTGAAGATCCCACCATTTGACAGCACATTTGGAAGAAGCTGTTCAAGAGGAAGTTGCCGCCACAGTACGTGAATGTGCTCAAGCATCTGACCCACCTACGGAGCAAGGCAGAGGCGCAGCCCGGACTGCTGGAGCTCCTCAAGATCCTATTGGACAGGTGGTCGAATGAGAAGACAAAGAAGATAGGTGGTCAAAGGAGAAGATGCAGAAGGAAGAAGTCGACGAGAAGATCAACGCTAACTCACTTTGTCACCTAGAAGCATAAGCAAGAATGATAGCCAGCAAGAAGCACTATTACGACAAGAGCCAACGATAACAGAAGTGACGACAACTCAAGCCTTCGGATCAACGCACAAGGCACCGAGATGCCCCTAGAGAGAGAATGAATTGGAATAGAACCCTTGAAGTCGAAGGGCGGACGCCAGGTACACTAAATGTGCCATCAGCAAGAGAAGGTACTTAGTGGAGCACCTGTGGATTGAGAATAACAGGAAGTGCATCCAGAGTATTGCGTGAATTGCCACCGACTGGAGATTTACAAGATCAAAAGCTACGTACCAAGCATGAATACAAGATCACCCTACCAAGTACCAGTTCAGAATATTTGAGGAATCGAAGAAACCAAGCGGTCACCCGAACGAGATCAGAATGAAATAAAGAAGTCGGGAGCTACCACACCCGGTGTCGAGGACCCACCCATCAATCTTGTCGCAACTGGAGCCGTCGCCGAGGGAGGCACGCGCCGTCGGCTCGTCGAGGTGGAGAAGGGTCACCGTGGCTGATGCCGCTGGAGGTAGCTCATTGCTTGCATGTGCCACAAGCAGAGCCACCTCCTCCTCCGCTTGTGCGATGTGAGCTGGGCCGCATCTGGGCTGCGGGCAGTCCTTGGCCCAGTGACCTGCCACAGTTGCGGCACGTGTCGTCTCGTGCCGGCTTGCACCTGCCGGCTGCGCCTCCCTAGGCGCCTCCACGGGCGTCACCCTCGGCACATCCTCGCGCTCTGGCCTAGGCGCCTCCGTGCGCCTTGCGTGGCTTACAGCGCTTGTGGCCACCCGTCGAGGAAGAAGGCTCCCCCTTCTTCCCGTCACCACGACAGACCTCCCACTGCTCCTGAGTGAGATGGAGCTTCCCGCCGATGGAGATGCCTCCCGAGAGAGGCTGTGGCTTTTCGCTGTCGATGACCTTGAGGCGACCAATCGCCTCTTCGATCGACATGGTGGAGAGGTCCAGCAGAGACTCGATCGAGCGAGCGATCTACTTGTACTTCTTGGGGATGCAGCGGAAGAGCTTCTTGACCGCTCTCTCCTCGTCCTAGGTGTCGTCGCTAAACTGCACCATCTTCTACAGCAGAGTGTTGAGACGGAGGGCGAAGTCATCAACGTCCTCACCTGGCTTGAAAGCCAGGTTCTCCCACTCCTTGCGAAGTGCCTGCAGTGTGGTCTTGCGGGCGCGGTCGCTGTCGATGCGTGCGCAGCGATGGCGTCCCAGGCCTCCTTGGCAGTTCGCTTCTTGGAAAGCGTGAATTGCATCTCGGGCGGGACTGCTGCGATGAGAGCATCTAGCGCCCGTCGATCCTCATCGTAGTCGACGTCGCCGTACCGGACTGCCTCCCACATGTGCCGCATCTGGACCCTCATGACCACGGCCCACTCGACGTAGTTTGTCTTGGTGAGGGTAGGCCACCCGCCACTGGGACCAACGTCCCTGACCATCGCCTGGAGGCCGTGGTAGCCGGGGGCGCCGCCATCGCCTCGCGCATCCCCACCAGGGGCACCGCCGCCGCCTTGCGCGCCATCGCTAGGGGCACCGCCTCCGCGTGTGCCTCCGCCTGGAGCGTCGCGCGCGCCCATCCGGCCTGCCGCCTCCGCGCCCTGGGTTGCCGCCGAGCGCACGCCCGTCCGGGCTGCCGCCGCCGCGCCCGCGGGAGTGCGCGGCCGCCCACCACGTCGTCCGTTCTCGCGCCGCCTCCCTTGCCAGCCTAAGCTCTGCGTCGGTGCTGCCACCGGCGGAGACAGCGCTGCTAGCGCTGCTACCGCGCAGGGCCGCAGCGTCCGCTGCTGATGCACGCGCGGCATCCGCCACTGCCTCTGCCTCCATTTCTACCCTCAATGCTGCCAGCTCCGCCGCCGCCGGCCTTGCTGCCCTTGCCGCCGCTGCGGCGGTCTCCGCCGCCGCTCGCTCGCGTTCCTCTGCCGCGGCGAGCTCGGCCTCCTCCTGGTGCCGTGCACTCAAGGCGACCGAGGGCTGAGACCGTCCTGCGGACATGGCAAGCCGCTAGAGGGTTGCTGTGTGGGGAAGACGCAGCCTCAGACGAGCTGCTGCTCTTCTGCTCGGGTGAAGTGGGGAGAGCAGGGGCCGCAACTGGTGCTGGTGGTGGTGCTATAGCTGCTGCTGGTGGTGGTGGTGCTGCACCTACTGCTGCTGCTTGTGGCTGAGCTGCTTAGGAAGGGGAGGAGCAAGAGATGTCCAACCTATAGGGAAGTACGGCTCGGATACTAGTTGTTAGTAGCTCAATTCTTACTCTCATTGAGCTTTGAGGATGACAGTGAATTTGGGGCAATTTTCGGGGTTTTCTTTACTCAACAAACTCAAAGCCATACTCTCCAACAGGAGGGGTGGCAACACATTTATACAGGAGGCTGCAGGGCAGCCAAGGCATATAGTCTAAGATGCTGTCCTCTAGGTCCTAACTGCTGTCATAGATGCTAACTAAAAGCTAGTCCAAGATGCTGTCCTCCTCTAGGGGCAGCAAAATCACTACGTGCTGCAGCAAAAAAGAGAAGATGTTGCAGCTCCACAAAGACCAAAAAGTACAAGACTTATTCCCTTCAAAACCTTCCGTTCCTTTCTGAGCTGCTTTTGTTTTCAGTATGCGAAGGCCTAGAGAGGGTCTCCAATATTCCCCAAGTGAGATTGCTGCGTGCAAACTTGTGTCCAAACTGTTTATGGGAAGGCCCGTTTAATGTTTGTCTGAATAAAATGTGTGCTTTACTCGTGGACCTGAACATTTGTCTAGAGCCGGTGAAGGATCAAGAACTGCTTATGGGAAGGCCCGTTTAATGTTTGTCTGAATAAAATGTGTGCTTTACTTGAGTTTCTGGAATAACTCTGTTGTGAGCTTGGACTTTTTGTAGTTTGCGAACATGTAACATGAAGAAACCGCAACGGCATGCTGTTGCATGCTTTCTTTTGCTATTATAGATATACATGAAAAGTGAGCTGTTATTTTGTAATTAGCACTAACATTTCAGGGACCTTGCACTGATCTGGTTTCCTTGCTTTAATTTGCAAGCAGTTTGTGAATATTTGGGGTGAAGAACTACTGCATGTATCAGCTGTTTATTTCCGGACCCTGTATCTATCAATATTATGCGATGTCATGTAACAAGAGCGGACAGGCCATGTCGTTTTGTTACAACATGAGTTTCTATGCGACTACTCTGCATGTCAGGCATCACCAATGACGCAACGGCCTGGCTGGGAAGGCAGGTCGCCGACGTATGCCGTCCGGGCAGCCGTCACTGTGGCGACAACCGACGTGCGATGTGATTCATCCTGCTAGCCGGCCGTCGTCTTTCCACCACATGGACGAGCTCCCACTTCAAGCAGACGGCGGCGAGACTGCCGGAGTTGTCGAGCAGCACGGTCGCCGTCGGTCATCGTTGAGATTGCCTGCGTTTTCGAGCAGTGAAGCATATGCATGTCTGCGTTTTTGATCGGCGTCCTCTGCTCCGCACGCCGCCTCGCAGGGCCGGCCGCGTTCCCGCTTGCACCAACCAAGGGATGCGCCGCAACATGGTCCCCATACGCCGAGCAGCCATGTGGGCTCGCCGGTCGGGTTGCCATGAGACGCCGCCGCGCGCTTCGAGGAGTACGCGTTCGAGGGCGCGCGCATTGTTCGAAGCAGCACAGGGCGAATGGGGACGTTGGTCATCAGCTGTGGACTGTTAACTCTGTCCTTGTCTCCTTGACGGATTTCCAAGGCCAAATTCAGTACCAATTCAAACAACTGATGGGCGAGTCACCAATGCATTTTCGTAGCTGTCGCTCCGAACGTCTGCGGACTCTGTTCTCTTAACAGAAACTCTGTTGTTTACGAGCTCTGTTCACAGCAGCAAGTGAAAGTTTGAAACCAATCTCCAACTATACCTGTCAAATTATAGTGTTTCCGCGTGCACGTGAAGGCAAAGGCACCAGAGTCCCAGTATGTAGCCTTGCTTGTTCCTATGACAGTGCTACAGGTAAAAGGTTTGAAAGAATCACAGGGTGTCAAGAAGCTACTTTTACAAATGAATCCCACGATCCCCGGTGGCTCAAGCGGTCGAGTTCCTGCAGCTGCTCGGCCTCCAGCAGCCTCACCGCTGACAACCACGTCTAGCTTGGAGGGGAAAGCAGCGGCGACCTCGATCTCCAGCAGCGCGGCCACCACGGAGCTTCGCGCCATCCCCGGCTTCCGAACCAGAAAACAACCAAGTCAGATGGCTATCACAGGTCAAATCCCGACCGCCCATGACTGATCGAACGGATGCCAGAGACCCATGGGGTGCACGGTAAATGAGATACCGTCCACCCCTGGGCTGCCTCGCATGGCCGGCTGCGTTCCAAGGGTCCAGGCGTCCAGCCCAGACCCCAGGCTTGCAGCGAGCGACGATGGGATGCGCCGCCGGAGACGGGCGCCGTCACGGTGGCGTTGGAACCCGCCGACCAACCACGCAGACGTGGAGTGGAGCGAGCAACCACGCGGACGCAACGGGCCGGCCACAGGCACAGCGAAAAAACCAGGCCAGCGCACGTCAGTCCTCAGCTCCGGCAGCATGCGTCCTGCTGCTAGCTCGGCGAGGTCTGCTCTCCAGAAATTAAACAGCGCTGTCAACATCAGTCGTCCCCCCTGTTTCCTTACTACTCTTCGATCTCTTCTCCAAAATGATAACTTGTTCGCGGCCGGCTTCAGAGGCGCGCACGATGGATTGGTCGTGCCAGCTGCCAATCCATCTTTGTCAGCTTTGATTAAGATGCACTGCCAATTCTCAGCCAAGTCTCGATTTCAATCGATAGAGTTGTTAGCTGGTGGCGTGCTGCTGTCATGGATCGATGGCCCCACTTTTGTTGGCTTTCGTAGCCTTGGCTGCTGCTAACATCGGCTGCATGCATGGTCTGGCCTCTCCTTTTCCAACCAATTGTGCAACTTGCTTATACGATCAGTAGGGACTAATCTCAGCTACCACTGCTAATTGGTTGGGGTGCCTGTGCCCGCAATGGACCAGGCCATCACGACTCTCCGGAAGACCACCAACCATGCAGTGGGGCCACATGGCCCCCTCCCAGCGTTGACCCGCGTGGCCACGGAGTAAAGTGACGCTGCTATTCAACCCACTATTCAGGTGTGCCAAGGAAAAGGAGCCTTTTGCAACAAAAGTGCTCTCCAGTTTCCATTTACATACTCCGCTGTCGGCGCCCTTTCTCCCTGCTCTACTGAAGGTATGTTCTTGGTTATGGAAAGCTTAATTCATGCATGACCTCTATTTAATCAAGGAGATGTTCTGATTTTCACCTTAGCTTTCTGTTCTCATAAGAATTGATTGACTAATCATGCAGAAGCTTGATGCTGGACAGTGTGCCCATTTCTGGTGGACCATTGATTCAAGGGATCCTATTAGGAACAAAAAATATGCCTTGAGACAAACAGATCTCCATATGCAGCAGCACTCTAATCAGTGCCTTACCAGTTGACTCTTATTCAGGTACCCTTTCTAGTTCTAACAGATCTAAAAATTCTGAGATTTAGCAGTAATTCTTCTTGTTAATTATATTACCTGCTAAGCTGTTCTAGTATTCAGGTACCCTTTCTAGTTCTAATAGATCTGAAAATTCTGAGCTTTATCAGTGATTTTTCTTGTTTATTATATTACCTGCTAAGCTGTTCTACTTATAGGTGTTGATCAATCGGGCTGTCATTTAATCTGCTAAGCTGTTCTAGTTGTCCCCGCTTTTTGCAGTAGTTTCCGTAGGATCTGCTGGTTCTCGTTTCTCCTAGCAATAAAGTGATAGTCCTCAGTTATCTATTCTATACATTGGTCTCTCCAGGCACTCGTGTTTTAAATTGCATCCCCTCATCCAGTAAGGCCTTAAAAGTACTCATGGGTAATGATCTGATGAACAAACTGCTTGTTCAAGAAAATTACTATTGGTTATTATGAGACTCTTATGCTTCTTGGAAGATAGGTTCGAGTTGTACTTCAGATTTGCATGTCCTGGTAAGTAGAAGCTTGATGCTATGTGCACCAATTTCTATGGACCTCTCAATCTCTCAAGTTTATCTAAAAAATTCTAATTAAAGAGAGTGTTGGGAGAAAAAATAATTGCATTGACCCATACTGATCACCTTCTGTAGTGTTCTGATCAGTGGCTTACCAATGCACCTGTAATCAGGTACTTAATGCACCAGCATGGCTGTTAGGATTAATGGAGTGACAATTCATTTTGCTCTTCCGCTGAACCAATATCTGCAGCCTGTGATTGAACAACTTTTCTTTCGATGAGCAAGCACAACCTATTCATTTTTTCATCAACTTTTGCAGGTTTAATGAGCTCTGTTATTTGCGGTTCTCCATTGGTGATTGGCTGATAACTTCTGCTATCCATATTATAAAGTGGTTTTTAAAATCAGTTACTTTTCATCTGCCTAGCTTGGGCGCAGTCTGCTGGATGTTTGAAGTCTTGATGGGTTATCATCTGATAATTCTCTTTCAACAAATAAATAATTAACATTGAATCTGGGCATAAGTCATTCTCATGTTAACAGGTAAAGCTTCCAAGGCTACCACTATATTGCATCTTCATTTCATTCTCTTGTTACCGTACTACTCATTTTGCTAAAAAATATCTTGTGCCTAGTGTATTAGATCCTGACCCATATGGAATAGCATTATGTATGATTTACTGAAGATATAAAGAAAAATTTAGCGATATTCAGATTAATAACAAGGTGCCCCAGGGTCTTGGTCTCTTGGATGTCTAGTTGCCTACATGCCATGTAAATATTACACCACAATTCAGTACTGGTATATGTTAATATCTTTCAAAATGCATTTAAATTTTGTGACCCCTGTCAAATTTTTAGGCCAAGTTAACACATTTTCACATTTATTTTCCAGCCTGCAACTTCTTTGGTGAATTTCTCTCAGCACCTTTGTCTGATGGCAACCATACTAGAATCGTTGGTTGGATCGTGTGCTAAGAAGTTGCAAGATGTCATTTCAGATGAGGCCATACTAATTTTAGGGGTAAAACAAGAGCTCACAGAACTGCAGAGGAGAATGGAGCAAATAAGACACTTTTTTAATGATGCAGAGCAAAGGAGCACAAAAGAATCAGCTGTTAACAATTGGCTTAGTCTGCTAAGAGATGCCATGTATGATGCTGATGATATTATTGACTTGGCTAGATCTATAGGAAGCAAATTATTGCCAGATCATTCTTTGTCATTATCAAGCAAAACAAATTCATGCATGGGGCTTTCCCTTTTCTCTTGCTTTTCTAATATTCAGACACGTCATGAGGTTGCTGTTAAGATTCAAAGCCTTAACAAAAGAATAGACAATATTTCAAAGGATAAAGTATTTACATCATTGACAAGTACACAATTTACTGAAAAAGTTTCGGCACCGAAACACAAAAAAAGTTCCAGCCTTGTTGAACCCAACCTTGTGGGTAAGGAGGTCACACATGCTTGCAGAAAACTAGTAGATTTGCTATTAGAAGATAAGGAAAAGAGGTCCTACAAGATTGCTATTTGAGGGACCGAAACCGGCGACCAGAGGGGGGGTGAATGGGAGCCGATCAAAATTTCTCTCGAAATCGATCCATCGGCCTATATCCCGAAAATCCCTCGAACCTAGGATGAGAGAGTAGCTATGGACTAGCTATCTCTGAGCAACAACGCCCTAGGAAGCGGAATGGAAGCAATAGCGAGAAAACTCCTCAAACAGCAGCGCTGCTGAGTCAGACCGGTCTGACCGCTAGCTCAGACAGGTCAGACCGGTTGGGCTGGAAATTGAAATTCCAGACAGGTCAGACTGGTTACACAGACCGGCCAGACCGGTCGCTCCCAGACAGCCCGCAAACAAAGCTTCAAATGGCAAATCTCGAGCAAACGAAGTCCAAATCCAACGAAACTTGGAGGATACCTTCACACCTGTCCCGTGAACATATCCCCAAGAGGTCTCTCCCAAAAGATTAAAGGATCTTGAGAATTCGGGAGAAGATCGAAGTGGATTGGGGTTTTCTCAAGAACACAAAAACTCCAATTCGTGAGAAATTGCGATTCCAGGGGGTTTGGCACTAGGCTAGATGCATCGGAATCATCACAAAGAGTTCATCAAAGCACGAATTCAAAGGGTTGTCTCCTCCAAACACAAAACACACCAAAAGAGGAGAATTCAAACCCAAAACGCAAGGGAGGAAGGGAAGGACGAGAGCTCAGCACACAAGGGTGAATCACAAATGAATTTCATTCATTAATCTCAGAGGAATTCACCTATACAAAGGCTAGAGCCTACCATACCATCATCCACCCTCTAGATTGGAGAGATTAGCTATAATCTAACCTTCCTTTGCATTGGAGACCTTGGCCCTAACCTGGAGCAGGGGGAAGGGGGAAGGAAAAACTGAAAAGGACTCAAGAGACTCAAAGCCCACGACCTGGAGAAGGGGCGACTTAAATACCCAGCTGCCGCGGCCAGACCGGTCTGACCGGTCCGGTCGGGTCTGCCGCAGCCCACTGTACAATCTCAATCGTCGGCGGAGTTTCTTTCTTCGACTCGAAGTCTTTGCTGCGATGCCGCCATGTCGACGAAGATCCAGTCCGCGGTTTTGGAGGGTCCGCGAAACCCGGGTAGGTGGCCGGTTTTGAGAAAACCGCCAAAACTCCATGCGCGGGAAGATTCCCGTCTCCACGCCGCGGCCCTAGACACCGTTCCCGCCTCGGCCTTCTGACAGCCCTAGACGCCGCCCGACGCCCATCACCTCCTCGCCCGTAGCGAGGCCCTAGATGCCGTTGACGCCCGTCGCCTCCGTCAGTCCCGAGACCGACGCCCGTGCCTCCACGACTTGGCGTCTTCAACCGCCGTCTGCCTCCTTGGTTTTGTGGCGCAAACCAAGAAACCCGCCTTCCGTCGCCGCTTGCGCCCTTGATCCAGGAGTGGACGCCATAGCTGCCGCCCGGCCCGAGCTCCTCCACAGCAACTCTCCGTCGACACTCGACGCCCGTGTACCTGCAACCAAAGACCAAGCGCACGATCACACCGCACAGTTGACAATTCACTCATCACAGGCAGGATAGAGTACTCAACATTCCTCACTATTGTTGGAACAGGAGGAGTTGGTAAGACAACACTAGCACAGAAAATATACAATGACCAGAAAATAAACGAGTGCTTCGATAAACAAGCATGGGTCTATGTCTCCAAAGATTACTTTGAGATTACTATGCTGAAGGAGATTCTTTGAAAAATTGAAGTACGGTACATTCAAGATGAATCAAATGATGAGCTCCAAAGCAGACTAAAAATAGCCATCAAAGAGAAGAGCTTCTTTCTTGTATTGGATGATATGTGGCAGACTGACGCATGGGAAAATCTCAGGATCCCATTGCATGCTGCAGCGACAGGGATAGTTCTGTTGACGTCTCGACTCGAAACTGTTGCTGTAGAAATTGGAGTGGACCATACACACCGAGTTGATTTAATGTCGGTGGACGTAGGATGGGAATTGCTTTGGAAGAGCATGGGAATCAACCAAGAAAAAGAAGTGCAAAATCTGCGAGACTTTGGGATAGATATTGTTCGTAGATGTGGTTGTCTTCCTCTTGCAATTAAGGTTGTTGCTAGGGTTTGAGCATGCAAAGAACAAACCGAGAATGAATGGAACAAGTTCTCCAGAAAAGATACTTGGTCGATGAGCAATCTTGAAATACCAAGTGCTTTATATATAAGCTATGAAGAGCTACCACTATGTCTGAAGCAATGTTTTGTCTATTGTGCAATATTTGCTGAAGATGCAGTTATTTATCGTAATGATATTACTAGGATGTGGGTGGCTGAAGGCTTCATAGATGAGCAAGATGGCCAACTATTGGAAGATACAGCTGAAGAATACTATTATGAGTTGATATATCAAAATCTCCTCCAACCAAATTATTTAAACGCTGAACTTGATGAATGTAAAGTGCATGACCTATTAAGGTAGCTTGTTTGTCATTTATCTAGAGAAGAATGTTTTGTTGGTGACGCAGAATCAATAAGAGTTAATGTCTTGAGTAAATTTAGACGTATTTCAGCAGTCACTACGAAGGATATGGTGGTGTTACCTAGCATGGATAAGGATCAATATAAAGTGAGAACTTGGAGAGCTTCTTATGAAAAGTCACTAAGAGTTGATAATACAATATTTCGAAGACTTCCATACATTCGAGTTTTGGATCTAGGAGGTTCAGTTATACAAAGTATTCCAAATTGTGTTGGAAGACTGATCCATCTATGGTTACTTGATCTTGATGGAACTGACATATCTTATCTTCCAGAGTCCATTTGTTGTCTCATAAATCTTCAGATATTGAACTTGCAGCGGTGTGATGCTTTGCATAGTCTCCCTTTAGGAATAACTCGATTATGTAACTTGAGACGCCTTGGTCTTGCTGATACATCAATAAATGAGGTTCCAAAAGGGATATCTAAATTGAAGTTGCTCTATGATCTAGAAGAATATCCAGTTGGTGGTAGCAGTAATAATAGTGGTAGAACGCAAGATGGATGGAGCCTAGAAGAGTTGGGTCCTCTTGTTCAGCTGAGGAATCTTGGTATGATTAAGTTGGAGAGAGCATCTCCTTATAGTGGACATTCATTGTTACTAGACAAAAAGTTTCTCAAACAGCTATGTTTCTGCTGTACGGAACCTACAAATGAACCATACAGTGAGGAGGATGTAATCAATATTGAGAGGACTTTGGAGAAGCTAGTCCCTCCACAGAGCATTGAAGATATATTAATGCTAAATTTCTTTGGTCGGCGGTTTCCCACCTGGCTTGATAGTGCTACACATTTTCCTTCATTGAAGTACTTGAAACTCGTGGATTGTAAATCAAGTGTGCATCTTCCTCCAATTAGGCAGCTCCCTAATTGGACCCGAATTTGTTGCATATGGGTCGGGTAATCCCGGATCTGCAGATATAGTAGCTTTCCCCAAGCTTGAAACGTTGATCATGGAGGATATGCCCAACTGGGAGGAGTGGACCTTTGTTGTTGAAGAAGAAGAAGCGGCAGCAGCAGGTAAGGAAACGGGAGAGGATGGAGCTGCTGCAAAGCAAAAGGGGGAAGCCCCACCTCCAAGGATGCAGCTGCTGCCTCATTTGAAGGTCTTGTCACTTGTGCGCTGCCCCAGGCTGAGAGCTCTCCCACGGCAGCTTGGACAGGTGGGCACCAGCTTGAAGGAGCTCCATTTAAGACGTGTGGATAGCATTAAGGTGGTGGAGAATCTCTTGTTCCTCTCTGAGGCGCTTTTAATTGCAGATTGTGAAGGCCTAGAGAGGGTCTCGAATATTCCCCAAGTGAGAGATCTGCGTGCACAGCTGTGTCCCAACTTGAGGTGTGTGGAGAGGTTGGACAGTTTGCACCAGCTGTTTCTGACAGAGGATATGCAAGATATCTCCTCACGGTGGCTGTCTGGACTCCAAGAGCAGCACCAGCAGCTGCACGGAGAAGACATGGATGTTTACACCTGGGTCTGGTGATGATCGTCCAGTCCCGTGAATATGCAAGGTATGACCACTTGCTGGACATTTGAATATCGTTACAAACTTATCTCTCCCATAGTTTTCTTTCGTGCTCTGTTTCTTGTCATGAGCGATTGACAAGCTATTTCGTTTTGCTCTCATAAAAGGTACTGTATGTATCTCTTGAAGATGGAAGTGCCTAGCTACTCGTGGACCTGAACGTCTGTCTAGAGCCGGCAAAGGGTACTGTATCTCTTGATCAAGAACGACAACATGAGCTGATGTTTCCTCTGCTTATGTGAAGGCTTGTTTAATGTTTGTTTAAGCGTTTGGCTAGTGTGCCTGTCTAAATAAAATGTGTGCTACTGGAGTTCCTGGAATAACTCTGTGATGAGCTTGATCTTTTTGTAGTTTGCGAACATGTAATATGAAGAAACCGCATCTGCTGTTGCATGCTTTCTTTTGCTAATATTATAGATATACATGAAAATTGAACTCTTATATATCTTGTAATTACTGACGCATTCTTGTACAGATCACACCTGATCTCAGTCGCCCGTTGCAACATAGGCAGGCCATCAGTGATGCAGTGCCATGTCCAAAAACTCTGAATAATACAATGTGCTCACGTTTGCAGCAAATGAAGGCTAGCAGGACACAGTGCAGAGCTGTTGCTTCTTCAGAGTCTGCATTTCGAAAGGAAGGAACCATCTCTCATCTACACGGGGTCGGTCCTTCCTTGTACGTGCCTCGGCTCGTCACACAGAGACGGACGCATCTTCTATGTGCTGTCTACAGATCACAATCGATCCTACTGCCCCCTTGACAAGCTAACAAAGGCGGCGTCGACCAACTGCAGCAGTGAGGGAAAGACACCCCCCTGTCATCTGCGAGACAACTCTGTTCGCGGCAGCAACTGAAACCCATTCAGACATTCAGACATTTTATTTTGTGCCTGACCATCCGAAGAGAGACGACACTGAGCTGAGCATCAGGACCTGCAAAAGAATCACCTCGATGGAGCATGATGGGTTGAGACTTGAGAGTACCAGCCACCTCCATTTAATTTCGAATGTTTTGTGAACAAGCCGGCCTTGATCTAAACATAAAAAATCAGAGCATCTTTTGTTGATTGCACCAAAAAATGTTTACGGTGCAAATTGAAGTAATGAACTCATGAAATTATACCCGAAACGTTCCTATAGTATCTACAAATTTGTTACAATTTCTTTTTTCTAAAACGATACAAGAGTTTGTTTGAATACAAAATAAATACAATAGACTCATCATCAGGATTAATACTGGGCCTGATTCTTCCTCGCGATGGGCTTCAATACTGGGCCGAGAGGATCTTCAAGTCGAGTCGGTTCATCTCTCCGGAGCACATGGCGTCGGCGGCGATCCTCCGCTCCACCGCCCAGCTCCGGCGGCCGCTGGATCGGCAGTGGTGCCTTCTCGCGCGGTGCTCCGTCGTGGGCCTTGTCCCGACCACTCGCCTCCTCAGCAACTCCATCCCCACGGAGGTAATCGATCGATCCCCTCCTCTCCTCGGGGGGGCTCGACTGGTTAGGGCATGCCGTGTCGGGCGACCTGGACTTGACTCCACGAGATTGCTTGTTTGGGGCCGGGAATCGCGAGGCCGCCCGCGCGACTTGCTCGTCTGCGGAATTATTCGGCCGTGCTGATCGGGTTGGATTCTTCTGAAAACAGACCATGTCTAATTGGGCGACCTGACCTGAATGCCATGGATTGCTGGATTTGGACCAGGAATTGTGAGTCTACTCATCGTATCTGATGACGATCCGCGAAACTATAATCGGCCAGGTTAATCGAGTTGGACCTGCGAGCAAATGCTGAATTGTCCGTCCACCTGCTTTATTTTTTCTTCAGAAAGTTTGTAGCAGAACTGTAGCATCACTGTACCCAATCATAGTGGAACTTGACTCATTAGATTCGTCTTGAAAAGTTACACCCATGCGTGAAAAGATTTCGCAAATAAACATCGTTTAGTACTCCATGCATACATTCGTCTTTTTGTGAAAAAAATTCAAGATGCTAACCAAACATGGCCCTAGCCTGGTTTTGAAAGAATCACACGGTGTCATGTCATGGAGCTACTTCTACAATCATACTCCTGTAACTCGATGCCCTGCTTGTTTCGGTAACGCATCTGCTGCAATTGTAAACCAAACAAGGAGGTTACACGAAACAATCTGTAACAGCACGGGTTATTTCGTCCAGCCAGCCAGCAGTGTTTTTCTCTCACACCAAACTAGCACCAGCCACTAGCCACCAGTCAGTCAGCAGTAATTTTCTCTCACAACAAACAAGCACCGACTATCAACCACAGCCAGCAGAACAGAGTGGTGGTCGAGAGATTCTAATTCGCGAGCGCGCGCCAGCAGGCTTGCGAGCGAGCGATCTTCGACCAGGCAACTTTCCTTTTTTAGAAAGTTTTATTTTTCACAATTTTCTATTTTTGGAAAGTTATAATTTTATGTGCATAAAATTCGTGCATAACTTTTATGTCTAATTTTTTTTAGAATATCTTTTCAGTGAAATTGTTGTTAGAGAAGTTTTGAACAAACTTTTAAGCATAACTTATCCTTATAATTTTTTAGAATAACTTTTTAATGATAATCTTTCATCACAAGTTCATATGAGACTAGTGCCAACAAAGTTCACAGGTAAAATTATAATGAAAACTTCTCCGTATAATCTTTGTAACCTAACTCTTATACACAATTTATTCTGCAAAACTATGCACATAAATCTTTCTAGAATTTTTTTTCAAACACATGAATTTATTAGCCATCTAGCTAATGATTGTAGCTACCCAATGTTAAATAAGAAGATACGGGCAAATGAAAGGATAGAAAAAGAAATAAAAGAAAATATTTCGTGTACTAATTATTTACCCACGCTAATAATTGTAGCTACCACGTGTTGAGAAAATGAGAAGTAAAAATAAAATAGAAAATGAAGGGAAAGAAAAGGGAAATGAACCTTAACTCCTTAAGTACGTGGAAGGAAGTCATTAAGATGGACCTTGCGGTGCGTGTCAGGCATATCGCGCGCCAGCAGTTGCTCTGGCGAGCGATCGCTGTATTGGATTTGCGGTGGTGGTCGGCCTTGGTGATTTGGTATTCCTCTGCATAGCCGTGGCAACGATCCCTGACGGCCTGACACATGATGATGCGCTTAATAATCTGCACGAAGAGATTCACAACCAAATGCGTCCCGGCCGTCGATACGTATATAGTTGCACTTTTCCGGAACATCTACCGAAAACTCTCTTCGCTTCCTGCAGCCTTGCACCGGCGCCCTGCCCTGATCTGGTTCTTCAGGGTTTCTTTTCTTGTTTCTTTCTTCGGTGCCTGACGTCGAGCTCTACTGTGCTTCGGCTCAGTGCTCACAAATCTTTCCAGTGCCTGGTTTTATCTAGTTTTAAGGTCGTTTATTGCTGTCCGAACACCGAGTTCGATTGAGCCAGTATAGAATGTTAGTTATCTTAGGGAGGGGCTCGTTTCACCTCGTCCAAGGTTTTACTACAGAGGCAGCTGACAGTCCACATCTTGGCAACCTTGATTAAGATGCACTACCAATTCCCAGCCAAGTCTTGGTTCAATCGACAAAATTGTATGCTAGTAGCGTACTGCTATCAGTAGGAAGTGCTCTTTGGTTTTCAACAGCTGGTCCTCTATTTCTGCATCCTTTCAGTTTGGTAAGTAAAAAGTTCATTGGTCAATAAGGGTTGAGATATTTTGTTTACCCTCTCCCTTATCTTAAATTACTCTTGATTTTTTTACATGTCTTGATTGTTACACTTATTTCTTCTCATTTCCGTCGGACAGCTGAGTTAAAAAAAAATAAGGACTGTCACACAGTCATCCTTTCTGTACCGAACATCAGCCTCATCCTTCAGCTCTACTCTGCTTTGATCATGGTACGTTGATAGCTGCGGAAAGCTCCTTGGACTCGGTACTTAAGCCAAGATAGAGTTCTGGTTTTCACTTTTTTTTTCTTCTCATAGCACATGCCTCATTGGCTGATGTGAACTTGCTAATCATGCAGAGAGAGCCGAAGTTTCATGCTAGACAAAGCACAATTTCTGATTCATGACATCCGGTTGGGAGCAAAAAGGAAAAACTAGGTTCATTGAGACATACTGATTTACGTGTACAACACCCTGCTGGATGTTTGATGTCTCGATGGGTTGGTCATCTACTCATCTCTAAGAAAATCTTTCTACAAATAAATTATCAATATTGAATTTTGTTACAAGTCATCCTCTTTTTACCAGGTAAGCATCCAATGCTACTGTAACGAACATGACACCATTTATGCCATTTCGAGTGATTTTGGTGATCGAATGACAACGCAATCAATGGGACTAATGGTTTTGTTAAGTGAACATTTCTAGATCCCAGAGATGAAGTAAAAAGGCCATACAAAACAAAATACGAAGAAAGAACTCAAAGAAACGGTGAATTGGATGAGTTCTGCAAAAAACAGAGGCACCGGAAGAACCGATGCTCAAGCATCGGTGCATCCGATGGTTGTCGGAAGATCCGAAACCCTGGCTTTAGTGCAAGTCTGAAAGCCAAATGAAGACCAAGTGAAGATCAAGTGAAGCACCGGATGAACCGACGGTGTCAAGAGAGGCATCGGTGCATTTAATGTACTATGTTCCGGAGACGATGTCAAGCGCCCAGAAGCCAAGCCTTCAGCACCGGTTTAACCGACGGTGCATCGGAGCACACCATCGGAGCAATGACGTCAGCAGAATAGGGAAGCCCAACGGCTAGTCCAGTTGCTGTGTGTGACCGGTTGAACCGACGCCCTAAGCATCGGTTTAACGGATGGTACCTGGAGTCGCTGCAACTATGTCAAAGAAGCCAACAGCTACTTCAGTTGCTGTGAGTGACCGGAAGATCCGACGCCCTGCACCGGAAGTTCCGATGTCTACGCAGAAATGTGCCCAACGGCTCCAAATGGCTAGTTCAAGTGTGTGGCCTATATATATATGAGCTCCCCCGGCCATTTGAAGATTGCTGGAGACCTAAGACACCTCATACACATTGAAGAACATCTCCAAGCCATCCAAGAGCTTAGTGATCATATCCTTTAGTCCTTAGCACACTTTGAGAGTGTTGTGTAAAGGCTAGATCTTAGTGAGTGAGATTGCAAGGCCTTGTGCCTTTGTGCTGTGGTTCTTTAGTGAACCAAAGTTGTATCTCAGTGCGCCGGCCTCCTTGGAGCTTTGGTGGCTCGCCGGCAAGTCTACGACCCTCCGGCTTGGTGTGGAGCGGCGTCGACGATATTGTGCGGGGGACGGAGACCCCTCCTTTGTGGGCAATCTCCCCTTAGTGAAGATCGGGATCAAGGTGACCGTGATTGTGTTCACGGAAGAGACTTGATTGCCGGGAAGCGATACTCTTAGTGAGTGCTTCAACAACGTGGACGTAAGGGCGCCTTTGTGGCAAACCGAACCACGGGATAAATCCTCGTGTCGAGAGTTCGCTTCCTCTCATCCCTCCTTTTTAGCTTCCGCATTTTATATTGCAACTTGTGTGCCTTTACTTTCTTAGTGTAGTATCATGCTAGGATTGGCTATAGGTTGCAAAACTCTTTTGGAATGAGAGTTTCACACTAAGGAGAACCGTAGTTGCACATCTAAATAGTTTGTTTTAGTTTATGTTTTGTGCAAACTAGTTGGAGCCATAGGTTAAGGTTTTTAGAGTGCCTAATTCACCCCTCCACATCTTAGGCTAGAGCACCCGATTACTTTCAGCTACCTCTACATCCCCCTTCATTTCAATCAGTCACTGTAATGCGTGACTTCTATACTAGCGCATAGAAATACTGTTACTGTTGTAAGGGTGAATCAAACAACCATCATTCCCTAGCAGATCAATTTGTTATGAATAGCACTTGTATTCATTATGAGGGCTCTAGGCCCGAATATATACATGTACAGGTATTAGGAAATATGCACAAAATCCCATATACAACAGGGAAACTACAAAGGATACATATACATCTAACATCCCCCCTCAAACTCAAGGTGGATCCAAGACACTGAGTTTGGAGAGATAGAACCTGTGCTGAACTCTGGTTTGTGCCTTAGTAAAGAAATCTGCCAACTGAATCTCTGAAGGCACATACTGAAGAGCAATAACATAATCCTATACCTGTGCTCGTGTATAAGAAGCATCAACACCAATATGCTTAGTGAGCTCATGCTTCACCGGATCACGAGCAATGCTAATAGCACCTGTACTGTCAGACAAAAGAGGAGTCGGCCCAGAAACAGAAACACCAAAATCCTCAAGTAGCCACCGCAGCCAAGTAACATCTGCTGTCACAAGAGCCATAGCTCGCAACTCAGCCTCTGCACTCGAACGAGAAACTACTACCTGCTTCTTAGTCTTCCAAGCAATGAGAGAACCACCAAGGAAAACACAATAAGCAGAAAGAGATCGACGATCAGTGGAATCACTAGCCCAAGTAGCATCAGAATATGCATGAAGCTGTAAAGAGCTAGAGCGAGGAAAGAACAAGCGGCGAGATATAGTCCCATGAAGATAACGCAGAACATGAAGAAGATGACTATAGTGGATCTGAGTGGGAGCAGAAACAAACTGACTCAGGATATGGATAGCATATGAGATGTCAGGATGAGTAACGCCAAGATAAACAAGACTCCCAACAAGATGATGATAACAAGTGGGATCTGCAAGGGGCTCCCCATCAGTGGCACGAAGATGAACATTAAGTTCCATATGAGTCTCTACAGTACGATGGTCAGTGAGAGAAGCACGATCAAAAAGATCCTAAATGTACTTTTCTTGGGACAGGAAGAAACCTTGAGGTGTGGAAGAAACCTCAATCCCAAGAAAGTAACGAAGGGGACTGAGATCAGACATAAAAAACTGCTCACTGAGACGTGCCTTCTCAAAGGCAATATACTCAGAGTCATCTCCAGTGATGATCATGTCATCAACATAAAGGAGAAGAAGAGTCCGACCACGAGAGGAAGTGTGGACAAAGAGCGCAGGATCATGAGTACTGACAAAAAAACTAGCAGCAGTGACCACAGAAGCAAAACGCTGGAACCAAGCACGAGGAGTTTGATTGAGGCCATAAAGCAAGCGGCGAAGACGACATACCATACCCTCAGGAACCGAATACCCAGGTGGCGGCTGCATATACACTTCCTCACTGAGTTCACCATTAAGAAAGGCATTCTTCACATCAAGCTGAGATATAGACCACTCATGAACAGAAGCCACAGCAAGAAGAGTGTGAACAGTGGTCATATGAGCCACAGGTGCGAATGTCTCATCATAGTCCCGACCATGCTCCTACTGAAAACCACGCGCTACAAGACGAGCTTTGTAGCGCTCAAGAGAACCATCAGAGCGGTTCTTAACCTTGTAAATCCATTTACAAGTGATAGGACGGACATGTGCGGGAATAGGTACAAGATCCCACGTGCCAGTGTGCTCAAGAGCAGCAAGCTCCTCAGCCATAGCATGCTGCCACTCCTGATGCTGAATGGCATCATGGTAAGAAGTCGGCTCAGACATAATAGTACCAGCAAAACCAAGCCGATCTGAAGGCCGAAGTGACTGCCGATCACGAAGAACATATCGTGGAGCTGTCTCAGCATCAGAAGGAGCCGTCTTAGCATCATAAGGTGCAGCAGAAGAAGATGGCTCATCAAGAGAAGGCACATCAGAAGATGATCTGACAGCCCGCCGAGTACGTGTGTAGACACGTGTGACAGGCGGTTTACTATCATAAGTAGTACCCATAGGAACATGTGGAATATCCTTCGAAAAAGAAGGAACCATAGGTGAAGGGGCCGCAGAAGAAGGCTCCTCAGGTGATGGGACTACAGACAACTCAACAGGAGCCTCAGAAGAAGGGACTAGATGTGAAGGAAACATAGGAGCAATAGGATTATCTGGAAAAAGTAGGAAAGAGAGTGGCTCAATGACAGACGCTTGAGAAGCATCAGGAGAAGGGCGAGGATAAAAAGGGCGAGACTCATCAAAAGTAACATCCCGTGAAATCCTCATCTGACGGCCAACAGGATCCCAATAACGATACCCCTTATGCTCAGCACTGTATCCCAGGAAAACACACTCAACAGATTGAGCGGTCAGCTTAGTGTGCTCACGAGGTGCAAGAAGCACATAGCAGACACATCCAAAAAGACAAAGACAAGAATAGTCAGGAAGCTTGCCACAAAGACGCTCATACGGAATCCCACCATGAAGAGAGGATGAGGGCTGAATATTAATAAGATAAGTGGCAGTGGAAATAGCTTCAGCCCAAAAATATGGTGGAAGAGAAGAAGCGATCATAAGAGCACGAGCAGTCTCAAGCAAATGACGATGCTTATGTTCAGCAACACCATTTTGAGCATGAGCACCTGGACAGGAGAATTGGGCAAGAGTGCCTTGCTCAGAAAAAAACTGACGAAGGGCTCCAGATAAATACTCCCCAGCAGAATCAGCACGAAAGACCCCGATAGAGGTATCAAACTGAGTACGGATCATAGTGGCAAAATTTTTATAGATAGACAAAGCCTCACTACGATGTTTCATAAAATAAACCCATGTGTAGTGAGAAAAATCATCTATAAAAATGATATAATATCGATGGCCCTCTTTCGAGACAAAGGGAGCCGGACCCCATACATCAGAATGAACAAGATCAAAAGGATGTTTCGACACTGACTCACTAGAATAGTAAAGAAGCTGGAGCTGTTTCCCTAGACGACAACCCTGACACTGTTCTAGAGATACATCACCAGAGACTGACCCTAAAAGACCACGACGAACGAGCATAGACAGACGCGAGCCACAGAGATGTCCCAAACGATGATGCCACTGAGCAAAAGACGATGTGGATGACGTGGACGCAGCAGAACCAACAAGACTGGCAGAAGCAGCGGAAGGAAGACGAAGCCAGTCAAGCTCCCAGAGACGCTGAGAATCACGTCGACGAGGGCCAGTACCAATCGGGAGACCCGTGATGCGATCCTGAATACAACAAGAGTCAGAATCAAGAATCACACGACAACCATGATCAGTGAGCTGGCCGGCAGAGATGAGCTGCATGGTTAGTTTGGGAACATAAGAAACAACAGGCACATGAAAAGAGGGAGAAAAAAGTGTTCCCTGCCCTACAACAGAGAGAGACGATCCATCCATAGTTTGAACAGTGATAGGAAGAGATGATGAACTAATAGAAGAAAGACTGGTACGATCAGGAGTCATATGGAAAGAAGCACCAGAATCAAGAATCCATGGTAAAGTACCTGAAGAAGACTGAGAAGCAGTAGCAGCATCTGACTGTGCAGAGGACTGAGTAACAGAACCAGCAGCTCTTGGAGGTGCAGAGGCAGTTAGGCGGTGAAGCAACATGAGCATCTCCTGTATCTCAAAACCAGCAGAACTCCGCTGAGAGCCTCCAGTACCAGAACCACCAGCACCACCTGTATCCTGTGAAGAACGACCACTATCACGTCGGTGAGACTGATCCTTCCTCTTCTTGAAGCAAAATGCCTCCACATGCGTCTTCTTACCACAATAGTTACAATGAAGACGACCACCCCCTCCTCCCTCAGAAGAAGACGCTGCTGTAAGAGGCGCCTTAGGTGGAGGGGCGACAGCTGGAGACGAAGAAGACCGAGCAGCCAATACTGAAGACGAAGAAGAAGACTGCAGTAGACCAGCATTCTGAAGACGCAGCTCCTCATTACGAACAGCAGCAAGAACCTCCATCAGAGAAACACAGGGCACACGGGAAATAGCTGAGCTCGAAGCTGCTCAAACTCATCACGAAGACGACCCAAAAAATCATAAGTGCGCCTAGTCTCCAGAGCAACCTTCTAAGCCTTACACGAGTCACAAGTGCTGGGTGATAGTGGAGGACCAATAGAGTCAAGCTAACGCCACACTGCAGACATCTGAGTGTAGAAATCATCAACTGTAGAATCACCCTGGCGCAATAGCTATTCCTGACGTAGAGCAGTGATATAAGTAGACTGACCAGTGGGCTCATAACACTCATGAAGAAAGGCCCACATCTAATGTACATGCTTAAAACCAACAATATCTACAGAAAACTGCTCCTCCATACTAGCAGCAAGAATAGCACCAGCACGAGCATCCTCATCCAACCATGTCCTATATGTAGCAAACTGAGACGCATATGACTCCATACTAGCATCATAATCATCAAGTATCTTTTTTTTCTCAGCATCATTAGCCTTATCAGGAATAATGGGCTTGACAAGAGCAACAGGAGGAGGTGGACAGGGTATATCACCAGTAATGAACTCCCAAAGACGAAGACCAAGCATGTGCCAGTGTAGACGAGGAACCCAGTTGCGATAGTTGGTGCCATTGAAAAGCACCAGACATCGCATAATCTGCACACCACCGGATGACGGAACGGAAGGAGACGCCATCCCAAACAGCAACGGTTGTCGGCAAGAGCGCAAAGGAAAAAGCGGCTGTCAACGGCGAGAGTGCAAAAGAAAAGCGGCAGCAGCAGTGGCATTTTTTTTCGAGTACCCTACTGACAAGTCCAGGGCAAAGTAAAGCGACAAAACAAGTCGACAGCAGCCACCAGATCACAACAGTCCTCTTTTTCTTTAAGAGGAGGTTTACCTCCTCACTGGATTGCAGGCACCGTAGTCCTGAGGGCCGAGCAGCGCTGGCCGCAGAGGAGCACGGTGGTGCTCACGGCAGCAGCCCAACCCGGCGAGCGAATCCCAAAGGTGGCGCGCGTCCAGGAGCAGATCCCGGCGGCGGCGTGGCCTCAGAGGCGGCGGCGGTGGCGCAGCCATGGAGGGGCGGTGGCGCGACCACGAGTCGCGGTGTCTGGGGGGGCGGCGGCGGCGCGACCACAGAGGGGCGATGGAGAGGCGGCGGCACAGGCTCAGAAGATGGCGGCGCGGCCACAGACGACAAATTCCGGCAACGCAGACACGGACGGCGCAACCACAGATGATGGCGCGACGCAGAGGAGAGGAAACAAAGGATCGATGGAGGCTGCACAACGAAGCAGCCAGCTAGGTGCACGCAAGTGCGACGTGCAGACGAGGGATTAGAGAGAGAGGAACCCTTACCCTAAATTTTGGCTCTGTATACCATGTTATGAATAGCACTTGTATTCATTATGAGGGCTCTAGGCCCGAATATATACATGTACAGGTATTAGAAAATATGCACAAAACCCCTTATACAACGGGGAAACTACAAAGGATACATATACATCTAACACAATTGACTAATGGGAGTATTTCTAGAGGTTTCTTGTATATGATACCAAGTTTTTTTTTCCAATTTGTAACATCTAATCCGCGGGTCATGTTCGCTTACAACACTAAGGAGTTCAAACAAAAAGGACATCATGCTAACTCAGGAGTTTATGCCTCAATGCCTCACCATACTACTCATTTTTTGCTAAAAAAACATCATGTACATAGTGTATTAGTTCCTGAGCCATATGGAATTGCATTATGTATGACTTACTGGAGATGCGAAGAAGAATTTAGTGATATATATAACTTTGATAACAAGTAGCCTATGTGCCATGTAAATATTACACCACAAATCAGTACTGGTGTATGTTAATATCTTTCAAAATGCATTTAAATTTTTGTGAGCCCTGTCAAATTTTTAGGCCAAGTTAACACATTTTCACATTTATTTCACAGCCTGCAACTTCTTTGGTGAATTCTCTCTCAGCACCTTTGTCTGATGGCAACCATACTAGAATCTTTGGTTGGATCGTGTGCTAAGAAGTTGCAAGATGTCATTTCAGAGGAGGCCATACTAATTTTAGGGGTAAAACAAGAGCTCACAGAACTGCAGAGAAGAATGGAGCAAATACGACACTTCCTTAAAGATGCAGAGCAAAGGAGCACAAAAGAATCAGTTGTTAACAATTGGCTTAGTCTGCTAAGAGATGCCATGTATGACGCCAATGATATCATTGACTTGGCTAGATCTGAAGGAAGCAAACTATTGACAGATCATTCTTTGTCATTATCGAGCAAATCAAATACATGCACCGGCCTTTCCCTTTCCTCTTGCTTTTCTAATATCCAGACACGCCATGAGATTGCTGTTAAGATTCGAAGCCTGAACAAAAGAATAGACAATATTTCAAAGGATAAAGTATTTACATCATTGGCAAGTACACAATTTACTGAAAAAGTTTCAGCACCAAAGCACAAAAGAAGTTCCAGCCTTGTTGAACCCAACCTTGTGGGTAAGGAGGTGACATATGCTTGCAGAAAACTAGTAGATTTGCTACTTGAACATAAGGAAAAGAGGTCTTACAAGATTGCTATTGTTGGAACAGGAGAAGTTGGTAAGACAACACTAGCACAGAAAATATACAATGACCAGAAAATAAGTGCTTCGACAAACAAGCATGGATTTGTGTTTCCAAAGATTACTCTGAAATTACTATGCTAAAGGAGATTCTTCGAAAAATGGAAGTACAGTACATGCAAGATGAACAAATTGACGAATTCCAAAGCAAGCTAAAATTTGCCATCAAAGAGAAGAGCTTCTTTCTTGTATTGGATCATGTGTGGCAGACTGACGCATGGGAAAATCTCAGAATCCCATTGCATGCTGCAGTGACAGGGATAGTTCTATTGACATCGCGACTTGACACTGTTGCTGCAGAAATTGGAGTGGACCATACACACCGAGTTGATTTAATGTCGGTGGACGTAGGATGGGAGTTGCTTTGGAAGAGCATGGGAATCAACCAAGAAGAAGTAAAAAATCTGCGACACCTAGGGATAGACATTGTTCGCAGATGTGGCCATCTTCCTCTTGCAATTAAGGTTATTGCGAGGTTTTTAGCAAGCAAAGAACTAACTGAGAATGAGTGGAACAAGTTTTCAAGAAAAGATGCTTGGTCCATGAGCAAACTTGAAATACCAAGTGCTTTATTAATAAGCTATGAAGAGCTTCCACTATGTTTGAAGCAGTGTTTTGTCTATTTTGCCATGTTTCCTGAAGATGCAATTATTCTTCATAATGGTATTACTAGGATGTGGGTGGCTGAAGGCTTCATAGATGAGCAAGATGGCCAACTATTGGAAGATACAGCTGAAGAATACTATTATGAGTTGATATATCGGAATCTCCTCCAACCAAATTATTTCAATGTTGACTTTTCTGAATGCAAAGTGCATGACCTATTAAGGCAGCTTGCTTGTCATTTATCTAGAGAAGAATGCTTTGTTGGTGACCCAGAATCAATAAGAGTTAATGTCCTGAGTAAATTTGGATGTATTTCAGCAGTCACAATGAAGGATATGGTGGTGTTACCTAGCATGGATAAGGATCAATATAAAGTTAGAACTTGGATAACTTCGTATGAAAAGCCACATAGAGTCAATAATACAATATTTAGAAGACTTCCATATATTCGAATTTTGGATCTAACTGGTTCAGTTATACAAAGTATTCCAAATTGTGTTGGAAGATTGATCCATCTGCGATTACTTGATCTTGATGGGACTGACATATCTTATCTTCCTGAGTCCATTTGTTCTCTCATAAATCATCAGATATTGAACTTGCGGCGGTGTGATGCTTTGCATAGTCTCCCTTTAGGAATAACTCGATTATGTAATTTGAGACGCCTTGGTCTAGTTGGAACACCAATAAATCAGGTTCCAAAAGGGATAGCTAAATTAAAGTTGCTCAATGATATAGAAGAATATCGAGTTGGTGGTAGCAGTAATCATAGTGCTAGAACGCAAGACGGATGGAGCCTAGAAGAGTTGGGTCCTCTTGTTCAGCTGAGGAAGCTTGATATGATTAAGTTGGAGAGAGCATCTCCTTGTAGTGCAGATTCATTGTTACTAGACAAAAAGTTTCTCAAACAGCTAAGTTTCAGTTGTGCGGAACCTACAGATGAATCATACAGGGAGGAGGATGTAATCAATATTGAGAGGACTTTGGAGAAGCTAATCCCTCTGCAGAGCATTGAAAATATAGGTATTCTAAATTTCTTTGGTCGGAGGTTTCCCACCTGGCTTGATACTGCTATCCATTTTTCATCATTGAAGTGCTTGCTTCTCGTGCATTGCAAATCATGTGTGCATCTTCCTCCAATTGGGAAGCTCCCCAACTTGAAATATCTGAAAATCAAGGGAGCCAGTGCAGTCACCAAGATTGGTCCCGAATTTGTTGGTTATTGTGTGGGTAATCCCGGATCTGCAGAGGCGGTAGCTTTCCCCAAGCTTGAAGGGTTGGTCATTGAGGATATGCCCAACTGGGAGGAGTGGACCTTTGTTGTTGAAGGAGAAGAAGCAACAGCAGTAGGTAAGGAAGGGGGAGAGGATGGAGCTGCTGCAAAGCAAAAGGGTGAAGCCCCACGTCCAAGGATGCAGCTGCTGCCTCGTTTGAAGATGTTGGAACTTGACCGCTGCCCCAAGCCGAGAGCTCTTCCACTGTAGCTTGTACAGCAGGCCACGAGCTTGAAGGAGGTCCAATTAAGAGAAGTGGATAGCATTAAGGTGGTGGAGAACCTCTCGTTCCTCTCTGAGGTGCTTGTAATTGCTGGATGTGAAGGCCTAGAGACGGTGCTGAATATTCCGCAAGTGAGACGGATGAATGTACAGCTGTGTCCGAAGTTGAGGTGTGTGGAGAGGTTGGACAGCTTGCGCGAGATGTTTCTGACAGAGGATATGCAAGACATCTCCTCACGTTGGCTGCCTGGACTCCAAGAGCGGCACCAGCAGCTGCACGGAGAAGACATGGATGTTTACACCTGGTCATGATTGTCCAGTCATGTGAATATGCCAGGTATAACCACGTGCTGGACATTTGAATATCGCTGCATACTTATGTCTCCCCTGGTTTCCTTTCGTGCTCTGCTTTCTTGTCATGATCGACTGACAAGCTATTTCCTTGTGCTTTCATAAAGGGTACTGTATGTATCTCTTGAAGATGGAAGTGCCTAGCTACTCGTGGACCTGAACGTCTGTCTAGAGCCGGTGAATGGTACTGTATCTCTTGATCAAGAACAACCTGAGCGATGTTTCCTCTGCTTATGGGAAGGCTTGTTTAATGTTTGTTTAAGCGTTTGGCTAGTGTGCATGTCTGAATAAAAATATAAAATGTGTGCTACTTGAGTTTCTGGAATAACTCCGTACTTTTTGTAGTTTGCGATCAAGTAATATGAAGAAAACGCATCTGTTGTTGCATGCTTTCATTTGCTATTATAGATATACATAAAAAGTGAACTCTTATTTTTGTCATTAGCACTACCATTTCAGGGTCCTTGCAGAGATGCATCTTGTACAGATCATACCCGATCTCAGTTGCCGGCTGCAGCATAGGGAGGCCACATCATTGATGTAGTGCCCGTGTCGTGTCCAAAAACTCTGAACAATGTGCAGAGTTTTGTTGCTTCTTCAGAGTCGCACGTGCGTCTGCATTTGTAAAGGAACCAACGACTCGCCTAC
The DNA here is from genome assembly GCF_016808335.1 of Panicum virgatum. NCBI lineage: Eukaryota > Viridiplantae > Streptophyta > Magnoliopsida > Poales > Poaceae > Panicum > Panicum virgatum. Next base: position 48,993,674 of record NC_053152.1, read on the forward strand.
ACAGAAAGGGTGCGTCCTTGGCTCCTTATCTTGCTCTGCTCGTCACACGGACGCATCGTCTACAGATTTTTCTTTTTTGAAAAGAGAAGTTTTATTGATCTTAGAAAATTACATCAAGATGATACAATCATACTAAGATCTGAGAGGCAGTGGAGGCCTGCTCCTTAGTGTGATGAGTGATTGCCAACACGTGGAGTGGACTGACAGTGGTGTAGTCGCGACTTCGTGGAGATTGCGTCGATTTCTTGGTCTGTGGTGTGCAGGTATACGGATGGCGCGGTGGCAGCGAGTCGGTTTGGACAAGAGCGTGGTGCGTGCCGATGTACCATGCGGCGGCGTTGCAGTGGCGGGAGCTCGACGACCATGCGGAGGCGGGAGACCTTGCGGTGGCGTTGGAGGCCCAACCGGACGACCGTGCGGTGGAGAAGGACAGCCCAGATGCTTGGGCCACTGCTGGGCCGCGTGGCGATCCACTCCTGGTGCCAAGGCGGGACGGCGTGGAGTTTGTTGGTACCTCGGGAAAAACCAACGGCGGGATGCGTCGACGTCGGCCAAGTCGAAGAGGTTTCGGCGGGAGGTCGGACACGTGGTGTCATCGGGCTTGGCGGGTGTGCCCGGAAACATCGCGCGGGAAGGGTTCGCGGTTCCCTCCAAAACCGCAACCGAACTCGGTTTCGGCAGTTTTCCAAAAACTGCCCCCGGAAGATTCCAGAAGGACGCGTGGCGACATCAAGGGGATTGTGTCGAGATGAAGCAAGGTTCTCCGAGTCGTCGCGGCCGTCGGATGTCTTCGATGTATCTTTTCCGGTTTTGCCCCTAAGGGCCTTCTAGTTTAGTCTAGCACTTAGGGGTAGTTTAGTCTTTTAAAGGGAGACTTGGAGTGGAAGAAAGGATGGGAGAGATGGAGTGGGTGGTGGCTGCCTGGACACAAAAAGGCAGGGCCTCCTCCCTGGACCTGGGTGCCCTGGCAATCAGAAGTGAAAGGAAATAGAGCCAGGCGCCCTCTTCCTCCTCCCTCCCGTGTTCTTCCTCCACCCTCACCTTCTCTAAGGTTTAGGCATGGATTCTTGAAGAACTTGTAAGGAGAATTCGTGGGAAAGGAGGCCCATCCCTCCTTGTGCCCTCGGGGCTTTGAAATCAAGGTTCGTTCCATGTCCTACTGAGCTCTGTGTGCATGAATCATCCTTGTTCTTGATTTCTTCATGTTGGTGTGTCTACCACTTGTTGCCATAGTTCTTGAGGCTCTTCTTGACGACTAGAATCATCGTAGTCTTGTGCTAAAACTCACCTAGATCGTGAGCCTTCAAGAACTCAGTTTTGGAAAATTCCTGAAAACCCCATTCTTCCTCGGTTCTTCGTCGATTCCTCTCCAACCATGGAGTAGATCGTCGATTCTTTTTGTGAGTAGGCTCACAAGGTCTTTGTGAGTGTGCCTGCAAATTTTGGAGAACTTTCGACCTGTTTTGATCGTTCAATCTTCGAGTTTTTGGTCGTGCCGAGAGGAAAACAGAGGTTCTGCGCTCGGGTAGGATTTTTCCTTAACGCCGGTTGAACCGACGCTGGCGTTCCTGAGCGTTGGATCAACCGGTGAGTGCTTTTGTCACGGGTTAGGGTTTTTGGGGTTTTGTGTGATTGCACCGGTGCTTTGATCTCCCCGACGTCGGTTTAACCGGCGTTACTAATTTGGTTTGCAGTTTTGGGCGGTTGACCGACGTATAGGGTTTTGCCTACGTCGGATCAACCGGCGTTCATTTACTTCGGTTTTGTTGTCTCTCTGGACAACTGCACCGACGCTCGAGGTTTTTGAGCATCGGTTTAACCGGGGTTCATTGCTTGGTTTGGTGCATTTTGTTGATCCTCTGGACAACTGCACCGACGTGAGTTTACGATTTTGTCGGTTTATCCGACGTTCGATCACCGGTTTAACCGACGAGGTTCAAAACCCAGTGTCGGTTCAACCGGTGCTCACTGGTTGTTTGCTGCAGGCTCTGTATCACCGGTTTAACCGACGTCGTTCAAACGTGTGCGTCGGATCAACCGGTGATATATACCTTGCTTGGTTCTTGCACTGCTTTCGTGCAATTGCTTCTGCGCTTGATCGCTTTGGTTCCTAGGCTTGTTTTGTGTTAGTGTAGCTCCCTTGTAGCTACTCTGCACATCGCCTAGAACTCTGGGGTTGGGGTGCACTCTAGAATTGTGAGCCGAAGTTTTTGATCGCGATTATTTTTGAAGGCTCCCATTCACCCCCCCCTCTGGTCGCATTTCTCGGTCCTACAATTGGTATCAGAGCCGGGACAGTTTCTCTATAGCCTTCTCCGGTTCGAAACCGTTGTGCGACCATGGGTTCACCGGGCAAACCCCCGATCTTCGATGGATCCGATTACGACTATTGGAAGGTGCGCATGCGTGCCTATCTTTTGAGTCTAGGTTCCGAGGTCTGGGAGATTTGTGTGGACCCTGATTATGTGAACCTTGCGGTCCGCACGACCGAGCTTCAGGTTAGGAGACATGAGGTCAATAGCAAGGCGTACAACGCTCTCATAGCCTGTCTCTCTCGTCCTGAGTTCGATCGTGTCAGCGACCTTCTCACAGCCCGGGAGATCTGGACACGGTTGGCCAATTTCCATGAAGGAACCAACCATGTCAAGTCGAGGCTGTATGAGACTCACCGGCGGGAGTACGAGAACTTTTCTCAGTTGCCGGGTGAGAGTATCGACATCATGTTCAGTCGTTTTCAGTCGATTGTGAACAAGGTGCGTGCGAACCAACCACAGGGCACCCAGGCCTACTCCGATCATGAGAAGGCTATGAAGCTTCTCTATGCTCTTGATCGCAAGGTCTGGGAAGTGAAGGTCCAGACTATCATAGAGTCTGCTAGCTATGAGACCCTCACTGTGGATGAGCTGTTCAGCAAGCTCAAGGCTTCAGAGGTGGAGAAGCTCTCTCGAGCTAAGATGGAAGGCAATCATGCTGATGCCTCCGCCTCCAAGTCTATGGCCCTAGTAGGCACCTCTGGAGCTAACTCTGACCCTTCTCTTGGAGGTTTTTGCTTGTCTTCTCTTGTGTCTGTGACAGATGAGCAGCTGGAGGTGCTGGGAAACGAGGAGCTTGCATTGATCATCCACAAGTTCCAGCGTGCCTTCAACAACAGACAAGCACGAGCGAAGACCTACTTCAACTGCGGCAAGACCGGCCACTTCGCCGCCGAGTGCCCCAAGAAGAAGAGTTCCAGGGATGATGACGGCCGCTCCAGGCACGAGGAGTACCGCGAGCACCGCCACAAGCACAAGAGTGGGCACTCCCACAAGAAGAATGGCGGACGCTCCAAGCGGCACCACGAGCGGAAGAAGAAGAACGTCGGCAAGTACAAGGACAAGCAGGCGTTCGTCGCCCAGAGCGAGGATCACTCCTCCACTAGCCAGAGTTCGACGTCTTCGTCCTCATCCAGCTCCAGTGACTCCGACTCACACCACCGCGGCGAAAAGAAGCGGAGCTCCAAGAAGAAGGCCACAGAGGGCTTCACTGGCCTTTGCCTCCATGCTGGGAAGGCGGCCGGTCTCTGCACCATGGCCATCGACTCCGACGCCGACGGAACTCCTTCCACTACTGCAGAGCTTGCACCTCAACTAGAGTCAAGCTCTGAGGTACGTCCTGAGCACCCCACTCCTGAGGAGTTGGAGGATCTTTACACTGCTCTAGATAATCAAGACCTGATCATTAAGGATGCAAAGAGGCAGTTTAGATCTTTGAGACAGGAGCTGAAGGAAGCTAAGCTAGCTCTAGAAATTGCTCAGTCTGCACCTATTGTGGAGGAGTGTGTTGAGGAGGATGAGTGCAGTCAGTGCATCGGTTTGATGTCTGACCTGTCCGAGCTCAGGAGCAAGTATGATGAGAACTTGCTCAAGCTCGAGGAGGGCAAGAAGGCCATGGATGAGCTCAAGTCCCGGCCTACCCTCTTGGGTGCTTGCAAGGAGTGCCCAGCACTTAGAGAAGAGCTTAAGGAGAAGAATGTTGCTTTGAGGAAGTTGGAGAAATCCGCAGTTCCTAGCTCTTGCTCTGCTGATTGTACTGTGTGCCCAAGCCTGATCTCTGAGCTTGAGGAGGCATGGAAGGACAAGACCCGGATGGAGGAGGAGAACTCCCACCTTCGGGAGATTCTCAGTTGGGTGTCCGCCCGCGAGCCTCAGTTGAGCATGATGGTTCAGCAGTTTAAGCGTCCTGATGGTGTTGGGGTTGGTTTTGCTTTTACTCCTGCTGACTTTGTCCAACCCTATGGTAAGATTGGTGAGATACTTGAGCCGAGTGTGAATGTACTCTCTTCCACAGCTTCACCAGTTCCTAAGCCAGCACCAGTTAAGGACGGAATCCTCACTGAGCCACCTAAAGCTCCACCTAAGAATCCAGTGTGGGTTCCCAAGCCTAACCATCTCAAGAACCGACTGGATACACTCCCTCCTAGTGGTAAGCCAATTCCTAAGCCCAAGGTGAGGACTCAGCCCCCCAGAGTTCCTCAGAGAGCCCCAGCTTCTACACCACAGCCTACACACAAGAGAGAGCCTTACCTGTGTGAGTGGTGCGAAAGGGAGGGTCACTTGGCAGAATTTTGCTTCCGGAGGTTGAGGTTTGAGCGCAGGCAGTCTGAGAGGCGCGCTCCGGAAGTGTTCCACCAGCCTACAGGTGGACACACTCCAGCTCGACGTGGGCAGAGGCGGGATGCCAGGCCACGTCGTGTAGGTGGAGGAGGGGGAGGCGGTGGTGGTTACCGTGCTCCTGTTGGTGGTTTCGCCGGCCCCGTTCCACACCGTGCTTTCGGTGATGGTCAGCGTGGCCGAAGCTTTGGTGGCGGAGGCGCACCACGTTTTCCTCAGCGTGGTGGTCGCCAGCCACAGTTTTCGTTTGAGGATACTTACCCTGCTTTCGAGCAGATGGCACGACACTGGTTTGCTTCTTTCTGTGCTAACCCCAGTGTCGGGCCATTTGCCCGCTCTTTCTCTTCTTACTGAGCAGGACACTCGAGGCCTGGAGGACATATGGCTCATGGACTCCGGTTGTTCGCGCCACATGACCGGAAGTCACAGATGGTTCTCCAGCCTCACCCCGATGAAGGACAAAGAGTACATCACCTTCGGGGATAACAGCAGAGGAAAGGTACGTGGAGTTGGCGCTATTCGGATTTCAGATGACTTCACCTTGAGAGAAGTTGCTCTTGTTGATAAGCTGGGTTTTAATCTGCTCTCTGTTTCACAACTTCTTGATGATGGGTTTGAAGTGAGTTTTAAGAGAGGTTGCTCGCGTGTTCTTGATTCCAGAGGAGAGTTTGTGTGCGGCATTGTTCCTTTTGGCCGTGTGTTTCGCATTGACTTTTCTGGATCTTCTTCTAGCACCTCTCACTGTCTGGTGACTGGTCAGTCTTCTGAGCTCTGGAAGTGGCATAGGAGGCTTGGTCACTTGAGTTTTGACCTACTAGTTAGGCTCAACTCACTTGATTTGATCCGAGGATTGCCCAAGCTCAAGTTGGACAAGGACCTTGTTTGTCACCCGTGTCGTCACGGGAAGATGGTTTCCCTTCCACACCCACCTGTGAATCAGGTGATGACGTCGCACCCAGGCGAGCTTCTTCACATGGACACCATTGGTCCAGCTCGTGTGCGCTCTGTCGGTGGGAAGCGGTACATTCTTGTGATCGTTGACGATTTTTCTCGGTACTCTTGGGTTTTCTTCTTGGAGACTAAGGATGAGGCTTTTCAGTACTTTCGAGACCTTGCCTTGAGGTTACAGAACGAGCTTCCACATGCCATGAGGGCTATCCGCAGTGATAATGGCTCTGAATTTAAGAACGCTCGTTTTGATGACTTCTGTTGTAGCTTTGGTCTCGATCACCAGTACTCCTCTCCTTATGTTCCTCCACAGAATGGCGTGGTTGAACGCAAGAACCGGACCCTAGTGGAGATGGCCAGGACGATGCTCGATGAGCATAGGACTCCTAGGCGTTTTTGGGCCGAGGCGATCAACACCGCATGCTATGTTGCCAACCGCATCTTTCTTCGCTCTTTCATGAAAAAGACTTCGTATGAGTTGCGGTTTGGTCGACAGCCCAGAGTGTCCCACCTGCGTGCTTTTGGTTGCAGATGCTTTGTTCTGAAGGAGGGAAATCTTGATAAGTTCGAGTCTAGGAGCTATGATGGCATTCTTCTTGGCTATGCTCTTCAATCCAGAGGCTATCGTGTTCTTATTCTTGAGACTAACCGGATCGTCGAAACTTGTAATGTAACCTTCGACGAGTCCACTCCTTCTTTGTCTGCTTCTTTGGAGTGTGCAGGTGATGATGAGTTTGGCCAGGACATCTTTGAGGATGAGGATGAGCCTGAGGCCTTTGAGGATGATGGTGGTGTCCCTGCGCCGGCTGCAGGCCCACTTCCTGGAGATTCGAGTTCTGACGACGATGGCGGCCCGCTCCCCACAGCTTCGACTACGGCCGATCCACGTCCAGCTCAAGGTTCTTTCTCCGGGACCCATGTTGAGGGCGGTGGCGAGGCGACTTCGTCAAGAGAAGCACCACGACACATTCAGCGTCGTCATCCACCTCAACAAATGTTAGGTGACCTCAACGAACGAACCACGAGGTCCAAGGTAACAAGTATCGCTGGCTTTGCTCATTCAGCGTTTGTTGCCTCCTTTGAGCCAAAAGATATTGGACATGCTTTATCTGATTCTAACTGGGTCAATGCCATGCATGAGGAGCTAGAAAACTTTGAGCGAAACCAAGTCTGGGTCCTAGTAGAGCCTCCACCAGATTGCCACCCTATAGGTACCAAATGGGTTTTCAAGAACAAACAGGGTGAGGATGGGATGGTTGTGAGGAACAAGGCTAGGTTAGTAGCTCAGGGTTACAGCCAGCAGGAGGGGATAGATTATGAGGAGACCTTTGCACCTGTAGCTCGTTTAGAGGCCATCAGGATCTTTTTAGCCTTTGCAGCTTCGAAGGGGTTCAAGCTGTATCAGATGGATGTTAAGAGTGCTTTTTTGAACGGGTTTATAGAGGAGGAGGTCTATGTGAAGCAGCCTCCTGGCTTTGAGGGTCCTAAGTTTCCAAACCGAGTCTTCAAGCTTCAGAAGGCTTTGTATGGTCTGAAGCAAGCCCCTAGAGCCTGGTATGCGAGATTGAGAGCCTTTTTGCTTAAACAGGGGTTTGTCATGGGATCGGTAGATAAGACATTGTTTCTCCTCAGGCGTGGTGCTGATTTTCTGTTGGTACAGATTTACGTGGATGATATTATCTTTGGTGGCTCCTCTCACTCTCTTGTTTCTAGCTTTTCTGATGATATGAGCAGGGAGTTTGAGATGTCGATGATGGGTGAGCTTCAGTTCTTCCTCGGGTTGCACATCAAGCAAACCCGGGATGGCACCTTCGTCCACCAGGCCAAGTACACCAAGGACATGCTCAAGAAGTTCGACTTAGGGGGCCTCAGTCCTATGCCGACTCCTATGGGTACTTCTATGGCGCTGGATGAGGACACTGAAGGTGTTGCTGTGGACCAGAAGGAGTACAGGAGCATGATTGGCTCGCTCCTGTACTTGACGGCCACCAGACCCGACATCCAGTTCGCGGTCTGTCTCTGCGCGAGGTTCCAGGCTTCTCCGCGCACGTCTCACAGGAACGCTGTGAAAAGGATCTTCAGGTACCTTCGATACACTCCAGAGTTTGGCTTATGGTACTCTGCTTCCTCTTCTCTTGCGTTGGTTGGCTTTTCTGATGCTGATCATGGTGGTTGTCGGATTGATCGCAAGTCGACTTCAGGCACCTGCCAGTTTCTTGGAACTTCTCTTGTGTCTTGGTCTGCCCGTAAGCAAACTAGTGTAGCCCTTTCCACCACAGAAGCCGAATACATTGCTGCTGCTAGTTGCTGCTCCCAGATCCTTTGGATGAGACACACTCTCAGTGATTATGGCCTAACCTATGGCAGAGTTCCCATTTTCATTGACAGCACCTCAGCCATTAGCTTAGCCAAGAACCCCGTCCTACACTCTCGCTCCAAGCATATAGACGTGAGGTTCCACTTCCTGAGAGATCATTATGAGAAGGGTGATGTTGAGCTGACCCATGTGTCCACTGTTAATCAAGTAGCCGACATCTTGACCAAGCCCCTGGAACAAGCCACCTATGCTCGCTTGCGGGGAGAGCTTGGCGTGTGCTACCCATTTTGAGTTGGGTGGTTGTTTTTGTAGTTTAGGTTTTGTTTTTCCTTCTTTTTGCTTTTTCTTGCATTTTGTGTACATACCATCTTGCATTGCATTTGCTCATATGCATTACACTTGCACTAAGCTTCTCATGTATGATATCTGCATTTGCTTGTGCCTTGTGCTATGCTATGAGTTGTATATATGCTTTGACCATGTGTAGCTAGCTTCTTTGAATATGCTGTATATTGGCTCTGAGCTTAGCTATTTTATTCTCTGAAAATCATAAAACATGGTCACCTTCAGGGTCTGCTACTAGCATGTGTAGGTTTGTATGCTTATGCTATCTTGATCATGCTTAGTGGCTAGGTCCTTTGCTCTCACATGCAACAAGATGCCCTCTTTTCTGTTGGAATAGTTTAATTGGTATCTAATTTCAAAAAGTCCAACAAATTGGTTTATCTTGGGTTGCTTTGAGTGAAAAGATCCAGGTGGGATTGCTTGCACCACTGTTCTTGTATCGAGACTGCTCCTCTGGAGAACTTGGACAAGGCTGTGGATGACTGAGAGTGGTGTCTTAAGCTTCTGATGGTCCTTGACCTAGGCTTGGCACATTCGCTAAGTTAAGCGCTTGCAAGCTTTCAACCCCTGGCACCGAAATTTGAAAGTTTTCAATTGGTATCAAGGCTGCTTGAGTGGCAGTTGCTGTGATATGGTTTGGATAGCTCACCTGTATGTTCTTGCTAGCTCTAGCATGCTTGCTTGCCTTCTAGTATGCTAGGTCCTTTATGTTGATGCTTTTCGTTTACAAATGACAAATGCTTGCTCATGATCTGTATAGATATATTCTTATGAGCTTCTCCATGCATTGTCTTTGTATATGCACCCTCATATGCTATGATGTTTCGACCCTTGCAAATGCTCTTGTTCTGTACCTGGAAGCTTTTAAGCACGCATGCTTGCACTTCATGGCATATTTCCAGGGGGAGCATCTAGACAGGGGGAGTTTCCTTGTCGTGTGCTTTGTCAACAAGGGGGAGAAATTGGTGTCTCTTGTACCTTAGGGGGTTAGGGGAGAAATTCTTGTTCCTTGTCCTAAGGGGGAGAGATTCAGATTTAAGTGTGCTCACATCTGGGAAGAGTTGCATAGTGAGGGGGAGCTGCATTTCAGGGGGAGTTTTGAGCATGAAAAGCTTTGTGATGCTTATTTTGCTGGTTGCGTTGAGCCTTACCTCTTTCTGGAGGGACCAGCTTTGCACATGCTTGGCTGTGTTGAGCCTTGCCTTTTTCTTGAGGGGTCAAGCATGTTTTGGAGTCAGTGCGTCGAGCCATTGCCCTTGTCTTAGGGGCTGACTCTTTTGGCTTTGCTATGTTCAAGTGATCTTTTCTGGCTTTGATTCGTTTTTGATCACTTGAGATAGCTCTCTTTGTTTTCTATTTCTTTTTGGTTATCTTTGTTTTCACCAGTGCCCATGTAGGGTGTGGTGTTGACAATGCACTCATCAAGGGGGAGATTGAGAGGCAGTGGAGGCCTGCTCCTTAGTGTGATGAGTGATTGCCAACACGTGGAGTGGACTGACAGTGGTGTAGTCGTGACTTCGTGGAGATTGCGTCGATTTCTTGGTCTGTGGTGTGCAGGTATACGGATGGCGCGGTGGCAGCGAGTCGGTTTGGACAAGAGCGTGGTGTGTGCCGATGTACCATGCGGCGGCGTTGCAGTGGCGGGAGCTCGACGACCATGCGGAGGCGGGAGACCTTGCGGTGGCGTTGGAGGCCCAACCGGACGACCGTGCGGTGGAGAAGGACAGCCCAGATGCTTGGGCCACTGCTGGGCCGCGTGGCGATCCACTCCTGGTGCCAAGGCGGGACGGCGTGGAGTTTGTTGGTACCTCGGGAAAAACCAACGGCGGGATGCGTCGACGTCGGCCAAGTCGAAGAGGTTTCGGCGGGAGGTCGGACACGTGGCGTCATCGGGCTTGGCGGGTGTGCCCGGAAACATCGCGCGGGAAGGGTTCGCGGTTCCCTCCAAAACCGCAACCGAACTCGGTTTCGGCAGTTTTCCAAAAACTGCCCCCGGAAGATTCCAGAAGGACGCGTGGCGACATCAAGGGGATTGCGTCGAGATGAAGCAAGGTTCTCCGAGTCGTCGCGGCCGTCGGATGTCTTCGATGTATCTTTTCCGGTTTTGTCCCTAAGGGCCTTCTAGTTTAGTCTAGCACTTAGGGGTAGTTTAGTCTTTTAAAGGGAGACTTGGAGTGGAAGAAAGGATGGGAGAGATGGAGTGGGTGGTGGCTGCCTGGACACAAAAAGGCAGGGCCTCCTCCCTGGACCTGGGTGCCCTGGCAATCAGAAGTGAAAGGAAATAGAGCCAGGCGCCCTCTTCCTCCTCCCTCCCGTGTTCTTCCTCCTCCCTCACCTTCTCTAAGGTTTAGGCATGGATTCTTGAAGAACTTGTAAGGAGAATTCGTGGGAAAGGAGGCCCATCCCTCCTTGTGCCCTCGGGGCTTTGAAATCAAGGTTCGTTCCATGTCCTACTGAGCTCTGTGTGCATGAATCATCCTTGTTCTTGATTTCTTCATGTTGGTGTGTCTACCACTTGTTGCCGTAGTTCTTGAGGCTCTTCTTGACGACTAGAATCATCGTAGTCTTGTGCTAAAACTCACCTAGATCGTGAGCCTTCAAGAACTCAGTTTTGGAAAATTCCTGAAAACCCCATTCTTCCTCGGTTCTTCGTCGATTCCTCTCCAACCATGGAGTAGATCGTCGATTCTTTTTGTGAGTAGGCTCACAAGGTCTTTGTGAGTGTGCCTGCAAATTTCGGAGAACTTTCGACCTGTTTTGATCGTTCAATCTTCGAGTTTTTGGTCGTGCCGAGAGGAAAACAGAGGTTCTGCGCTCGGGCAGGATTTTTCCTTAACGCCGGTTGAACCGACGCTGGCGTTCCTGAGCGTCGGATCAACCGGTGAGTGCTTTTGTCACGGGTTAGGGTTTTTGGGGTTTTGTGTGATTGCACCGGTGCTTTGATCTCCCCGACGTCGGTTTAACCGGCGTTACTAATTTGGTTTGCAGTTTTGGGCTGTTGACCGACGTATAGGGTTTTGCCTACGTCGGATCAACCGGCGTTCATTTACTTCGGTTTTGTTGTCTCTCTGGACAACTGCACCGACGCTCGAGGTTTTTGAGCATCGGTTTAACCGGGGTTCATTGCTTGGTTTGGTGCATTTTGTTGATCCTCTGGACAACTGCACCGACGTGAGTTTACGATTTTGTCGGTTTATCCGACGTTCGATCACCGGTTTAACCGACGAGGTTCAAAACCCAGCGTCGGTTCAACCGGTGCTCACTGGTTGTTTGCTGCAGGCTCTGTATCACCGGTTTAACCGATGTCGTTCAAACGTGTGCGTCGGATCAACCGGTGATATATACCTTGCTTGGTTCTTGCACTGCTTTCGTGCAATTGCTTCTGCGCTTGATCGCTTTGGTTCCTAGGCTTGTTTTGTGGTAGTGTAGCTCCCTTGTAGCTACTCTGCACATCGCCTAGAACTCTGGGGTTGGGGTGCACTCTAGAATTGTGAGCCGAAGTTTTTGATCGCGATTATTTTTGAAGGCTCCCATTCACCCCCCCCCCCCTCTGGTCGCATTTCTCGGTCCTACAAGATCCAACCTGGCCTCTGCATAATTAAAATGCACACAGCCTAAAGAGTAAAAGGAACAAAAAAGCGACATGACAAAAAATCATGCCGTAGCAAACTACAACATACAACTTTATCTTCAACTCCTTGCCTCCTTCGTTACCATAGCAACACCTGGACTTCGAATAAGGCTCCCAAGACAACGCTACCAACGTGGAAACGGTACGCGCATGCACCGCCATTGCAGTGACCCAACCAATTAAGGTCAGATCATAGGTTTTCACCCTAGAGAGCAATTCTTCGGAATCCAAACAATACCTTCAGCAAGGCCATTGCCAGGTACAACCAATTAAGGTCAGACCTTGGAATTTCTTCCTGGCCTCGAAGAATTGGTACCGAACAAGTACCACAGAGACAAAGTCACCTAGTGCTGCTCCCCCTTCTTGCCAAGCCAATGCTACCAAATAGATCAGAGTTGGCCCACTTCAAACAGCCACGAACTCCAAGTCTAACAAACCATATGTAGCCTCGTCTGCCGCGAATACCATACTACAAAGTAGTCGCGAAACCCGGAGCTAGCCTCTCCGTCGTCGAAGCCGGAGGCCCTCACGACGAGGAACCGCGGGAGTACAATTGGGCCGGAGATGACGAATCGCCACCACGAAGCTGTCGCCGGCCATGCTGTTCCCCTCTGCCAGCGCCGTTCCATGAGGATACAACAACAGCAAGGACGGCCATGGGAGATCCGGGCAAGGGAACACCGGATCCGTCCCCTGCGAGGCCGGATCTGCAGCCCCGGCCACCGGCCTGTGCGTCCCCTCCACCAGCCGAAATCTCGCGCTCCGAACCTCTACGAACTGGGAGGAAAAAAAAGGTCCCTACTGCCGCCTTCCTTACCCTCCACCGGGCTTCCGGCGTCAAGCTCCGGCGGTGGTAGGTCTGGGAATGGTGGGGGAGGGCCTGGCGGCGGCGGGCTGTGCGCCACCCGAGCCGCCCTGGGAGGGCGACGCGGGGGCCTTTCGTGACGCGATGGGAACCTAACTATCCGTAATTAAAGATGCGAACTATGATGGGCATCGTCTACAGATGACAGATCACAATCCATCCAACTGGCCAGCCCCTTTAGAACCATGATGCCGGACGGGCACACCGGTCTGGTCGTGTTGCCACTGAGACGCCGGCGCACGCGGCGCTCCTCGACGGCCTGAGGTCGTTACCATCTCGCCTGTCGAGTCCTCGTTCCGGTCGAGCGACGACCTTGCTGTCGTGGGTGCCGACGAGGCCTCGCCGGTCGCCAGGAGGCAGCCGGCGCCGCGGCTGCAGATGCCATCCATCATTCCATCCTGGCCTGGGTTTACCCGTTCAGGGACGTAAAGCACGGGCGCCGATCAATGCCTCGCATCACCTGTACCAACGCCGCTACTGCCCCGATCAAGTGAGTGTCGTCATTCCTAAAAAAAAAGTGAGTGTCGTCGCGACAGGCGAGCACGGCGACGAGAGCCTCCGGGCCCTGGGAGGTGGTTCTGCTGGTAGTTCTTCTGCAGCTCTGTTGCCTGCCGTGGTGAAGTGATGATGGGCGTGCTCGGTGTTCATGCTGTCCGGCGCTCTAGTCCTTGCTGCAGGATCAGAGCAGCACGACTCTCTCTAGCTTATCAATCCTTTTATAAACAAAATGAGTACCATCTACCATGACCATACAATTCAGATCATAACACAATGGATACGAACATTCAGATCTTAACCGCAGCATATATATTGTGTGTTCCCTTGCTGAGATTTTTTTTTTTGCGACCATGAGCACTTTTTTCATTAAGAGGGAAATCGCTGAGATTTCTGCGCTCAAACAAGATTCCACTCGCCGAGATTTCTGTGCTCAATCCATGCAGGCTGGTCTCAGACCAAAACCGGAGCCCACAATAGCAACAACAAGCCAGGGTTGCCACTATACAATCTCCAAAAGTAGCCAATCTGAAGCCTGAACTTGCAAATTGCAAAACAATGTATTGTCTGGTATTCAGAAAAGGACTCCCTGATGCTGCAACTGCAATGCTCCAATGCATAAGGCAACCTGCTGGAGTCTGAACATGCAGAACACTCTGCGGTCAGCGCTGCCTGATCTGATCCTCCTGCGTCGCAAGTTTGCAACAAGAGGCATCGCTGGTAAAGGCGGCGACGAGGCACAAGCTTGCGCCCGCGCATCTGCATCTACCGAATTGAAGCTCGGCGCCGATCGACATTGTTCCTCTGTGGCTGGTCGCCGCACGGGAGCACGACATGAGGCATGAGCTACCTCAACGACGACGCCGTCGCGGACACGGAGTCCGAACGTGCAGCTGTTCCCGTCGTTGGCCGCCATGCCCGTCAGGCCGAGGGCCGGCGGCGGCTGGGATCGCGGCAAGGTTCCCGGGGTCCTCGACGGCCGGCGGGCGCTCGCTGAGGAGCCCGAGCAACGCCGCGCTCCCGCCTGACGGAGGACGACCGAGTTGCTGACCGTAGTCAACGCCTGATCTGGGACGCTCGTGTCTGATCCGACGGCTCCCAGGGACCCAGGGGTGGACGGTGTTTCAAATACCGTCCACCCCCGGATGTTGTTTCGCTCGCCGTCTGCCCCGGAACGTCCGCCTCCGCTGCACGCCGGAGCGCCGCGGCGCCCCAGGACCGCCCCCCTTCCGTCCAGGTCCCCCTCCCCCTCCCATGACCGCGAGACGACACCGGCTCGGATCGCACCGGCCATGGCCACGGGAAGCAGGCAAGGAGCGGAACAGAGTTCATGCCTGCCGGCGTTCAGTTCAGCAACAGCGCGCTGGGTCGCCGCAAATGACAGAGGCGGCCGAGGCAGGCGTTCGGCGGCGCTGGGAGTTATCCCTTCCTCGACGACTTGGACACCCTGCGCGACGCGCCGACGCCTTCTGCCAGCACCTCTGAAAGTCCGCGTCAGTGTACTGCTATTCAGAGCCTACAAGTACAACACTGCCTGATTTAACACTTGTGGTTGGGTTCTTCCTGCTATCTGGAAAACAATGTTGCAACAGTTCGAGTAGAAGAGATCCTGTTTGTGAAATGTCTTCAAGTTGTGAAATGCCTGGTTTATGAGCTGAAAAACCTGATGGGAAGAGCAGAGCAGGACGACAATGCAAGAAGAGCGTCATGCCTGAACTGAGTGGCTGCCGAACACGGAACACCTCCTGCATACTGCAGAATGCAGAGTTTCGGACAAGGTACTTGCATCCTGGCAGGGTCCTCGCAAGTTCAGTCCAGAACAAGAAAACTGAGTGGCTGCCCTTACATACAGATGCTGTACTTCTTCTGCCCTTACATACACCCTGGTTTAAAAGGCAGTTTGAAATATTTAAGCTGCTCCTTGGGATACTAAATGTTGTTGCTGCATGACCATATTTTGTAAACTCCAGTTTCTCTCAAAATTCTTCATCAAATTAGTGCTTGCAAGTTCAGTTGAACATCAGTTCATTACGAAATCATGGCTGTCCGTCAGTCCTTCTTTTTCGTAAGTAGACATGTTGAGACTTTTTGTTTCAAAATCAGAGTTACCATTTGGCCAACACTCAGGAGTTTGTTTCTGGTTCGGACAGTTGGATGTGCTGTTTGCACCGCAAGTTTAAATTCTATTCCATGAGAATCACAAAGCTTCAGTGTTTCTTAACATGCTGCAATCATTCAGGTACCTAACTGGACAATTTACTACTAAAAAGCTGTCTCATGGTCTAACAACTCTAGTCTAAAACTGTCATTTAATCTTTCAGTTTCTGTATATTCAGATTCGAAGTTCCACAATAGCAAGAAAAGAGTAGCATATCTGAATTTGCACACCTCTGAATTTTCAGTAAAAGGCATATTTTTGTCGAACTTTGAAGCTCTAAATCTCTGGAAACTTGCACTTTTGATCCAAGTATCCTGACTGAAATAGGTAGAGGCTTCTTAGAACTACAACTTTTATATAGATGACTTGGGCTGCGTATACACGATTTCTGAGAGTTTTGGAGCTGACGAATGGTGTCTGAACGCTGCAGCCACCTTCTCGCTCACGTACGTTTTCTCCCTCTCGTTCTTTTCCCAGGAACTGCCTGCGCTACAAATCCCGGTGATCACCTTCGCCCGGGGTTTTTCCAATCCCAGGCCGCCCGGTGTATTTTTAAACTTTGCAATCCAAATAAGGAACTCAGCACTAGAACATTTCAAACTTTTTACTGCTAGACATAAAACTTTACACATTTTATGAAACACTTTATACCAAAAAGATGAACTCTTTTATAGTGGACTGAGAAATAAATTTCTTACTTTGCTATCCATCCAAAACTTTTAGATCGCACATTATAATCTTTCTACATGAATATTTAGAACTCTTAAGTTATATATATCAATCCAACACTCGAAAGCACAGGGTGAGGTGGTGCGCGTGGTGTCGCGGCCCGCTCCCTCAAATGCGGAAGAGATTAGATCCCCTTTCATCTACTCAGGAACTTTGTTTTGAAAATGAAAGTGGACGGTGGAATTTGAAGCACATCAAAGCGGAATTTGAGAAGCGATAGTCTCTAATAAGGACGACACATGGCCCGTTTGCTGCAATCGCTCCTGGCGCACGCGCGCTCTATAAGAAAACGCTCCACTGTCATGTTAAAGAGTCCCTTCTCTGGAATCACGATTGCTGCTACTGCTGCTACGGTTATCTTTGTCTGAAGTCTGAACCGAGGAAGCATCTTGGACCCCCTGATGATGGCATTAGCACATTGTTTGCTCAGGTATTTAGCGCTGTTATACCATGCGTGCAAAAGCCGAATCACGCCAGGATTATATATGTTTCAGTGAAAAGGAAATCGGAATTCCTTGCCGTGGCAGGGAGGCAGCTTCAGTTCAGTGCAGCACCGATCTAGGTAGTCTTCTATGTTGAGTTAATCCATTGCTGAATGGCCTGTGATCTTCTGCGTCTAGCTGTATAGAATGCTGAATGACCCTGATCATCATCATACGAGCTCGTCCCCTTTCAGGCCTGACTGGAGCTAACGCTGTTTGTTCCTTACCTTGGAGCTGCAAATCAAGCCCGAGTCTTGATGTGAATTTCTAGTCATAACCTATGGGATTATATTAGGAAGCACAAGTTCCTCCTTCCCTCTCCCCACTTTCTTCCTACCATCGACAGTGCCTCCGAAACTGCAGCGCTCGTCTCGCTCGGGAACCCAGGCGATGCACACTACTACGAAAACAGCCGCAACTTCCTTCCCCTTTCCCCAGCTGAACGAGCATCAGTCACCCATATATCGCCTAGTGACATTATTGGGGTCGATGTTGCCGGCGGCGAAGGACCTTTCCATGATTTTCCCTTCCTCGTACGTCTATCGGCGACGGCATCAACCACCCACCGCGCTGGCGTCCTCGGTCTGTCCGGCACCATTTTCGGCAGAAAGCTAGCTGTGTGCCACCGGATTGGCTTGTTTGACGCGGCGCGGCGACGGTGCTCCCGCTAGCCAGGGCGTAGCATACTACGGCCGAATCAATCACAGGCGCGCGGCGCGCCACGGCAGCAGGAGCAGCAGCCGGCCGGATTCCATGGCGGTCTGCCTGCCCAGCTCTTCCTAGTTGCGTGGCGGTCTGCCCAGCTGCTTACGAGTTACGACGCCGCCATGCCTGCCATGCCGGCCGTCCCGCCGCGCCCAGCGCCCCCATCGCGCGATTGGGTTGACCCCTTCTATCTCCGCCGGCTATCACGCACGCCACACCAGGCGCACGAGCTAGCATGGCGGCGGCTAGACGCAAGACGGCGAGGCTGCAAGCTAGGGACGGCGGCCAGAGCTTGGCGCCGCTCCGTCGCGCCGCGAAATGGTAGGACGGAGGACACCAAGGGTGGACGGTATTTGAAATACCGTCCACCCCCTAGGTTCCTCTCATCCGTCCGATCGTGGTTGGGCGGCCAAGATTAGGCGCGTCGCTACAGGCGTCTTCCTCTTCAGGCACCTATTTGCTCTGTTGGGCGGCGAAAGGCTGCCGGCCATGGCGCGAGCGAGACCACGCCTGTTCCGATGCAGCCGCACGCACTCGTGCCCCCGGCGAGCACTGGATGCGAGCTGCTCGACGGCGAGTTGTTATCGGCGGCGCGACAGGCAAGACATCACTCAGGCACAGAACTTGCATGCTTGGGCGCGACGACGGTGCTAGCTCCTGCCATCCATGGCGTGCCGCGCCGCCCGAGCTTGCGCCACGCACGCCACTCTGCTCCAGCTGAACCGTACCTTCCCGATTAATGGATCTGCAGCCGTGTGCCGGACGGAGACGAGGCTCTGTCTTGCTCTGCTCGCCCGCTGAATGAGACCAACTTGCTCTCCTGGGCGGAGAAGGCGGCGGCCGGCCATGGCGCGAGCGCGACAAGACGTGTTCGTGCCTCCGGCCGGCGAATTGATGTGACAGGCTCCACGCAGAAGCTGCTCGATCGCGAGTGGAATCGGCGCGCTGCGGCCATTCAGTCCCCGCCGCCGCGCCGTACTGGCCGAACCAATCGAATGGTCCTTGTCAGGGTCGGACCAGAGGCTCAGAGCTCGGAGATCAGAGGCTATGGCGGTCCGCCCACCTCACAAGGAGGTCATGGACTCCTTGGTCACTTCGCCGTCGGACGATTCTCTTCTCTTTCCAAGTTTCCATGGTTTCTGTTCCCAATCCCTGTGTGGTTTGCTGTGGCGAAGCCCGACTGACTGCTCACTATTCACTTATCAGAAATCAACTCACTGCTGCGGCTTCCTCCACTGTCATGTTAAAGAGTCCCTTCTCTGGAATCACGATTGCTGCTATTGCTGCTACGGTTATCTTTGTCTCAAGTCTGAACCGTGGAAGCATCTTGGACTCCTGACCACAGCATTAACACCGTTATACAATGTGTGCTAAAGCTGAATCGCGCGCGCCAGGATTATGTTTCAGTGAAAAGGACACCTGAATTCCTTGCCGTGGCAGGCAGCTTCAGTTCAGTGCAGGCAGCACTGATCTTGGTAGCTGATATGTTGAGTTAATTGATCGCTGAATGACCTGTGGTCTTCTTCTGCAGCTAGCCGTCTCATGCAGTCATGCTGAATGGCTCTGATCATACTCGTCCCCTCTCAAGCCTGAGTGCCTGTCTGGAGTTATTAACGCTAGCTGCTTGTTCCTTGCCTTGGAGCAAAGGTATTTTCTTTTTTGGAAAAAGCTTTTTTTTCCACAGTTTTTCTTTTCTGGAAAGTTATAACTTCTGAATATAACTTTTACGCATTACTTTTTACACATGCCTTCTGAGAGATAAATTTGTATCATAACTTTTGTGATACATATAACTTTTTCTTAACATCTATTTCAAAAATAATTTTTGAGCACAACTTTTAAAATATATAAAATTTTAACTCATAGAATTCTCTTCAAATAATTTGGAGGATAATTTTTTAGCGCAACTTGTATGATGTTATCTCTTTATCAGGAAAATTTCCCGTACAATCTTTTACGCACAAGTTCGTCACACAACTTCTTAGTACAATCTTGATATACTTTTTTAGTACGATTTTTATTTAAAAAGTAGCTAAGAGAACTTAACTCATAATAGAATGTAAAAAAAAAAGAAGAAAAACTGAAAAGGAAGGGAACATCGCCGGGCAGCCACACCCTGCCGAGCCACCGCCGCCGGATAGAGGAGGAGAATGTGTCCGTGTGCAAGGGAAAACAAGGGTCTCGTGTGGGGTCCTCGTGTGTGGGTCTCGTGTGGGGTCCCCATGTGGGGACAGCGAGTGTACATATGATTGTTGGAATCGCTACTAGCCATCGGTCGCCGAATTGGATTTGCGGAGTCTTTAAAAGATGGGAAGCAACTTTCTTAATGGTGCCAAGATTTCCGTGATGGTCACTGCCGCGCATGACCCCGTGTCGGTATTAACCCACAAAAAAATGACCCAGGGCCTCATTGAGATGTCCTTGTCTGAACCTTAACATACTGTACAACTAGCGAGAAGTCTCGCGCAAATAGCGCGGGTACCTAGCATCTTTTATGCTGACATTTGAGTTTTTTATTTTAAGATTAATATTTTATATTTTTAATATGAATATAATTTTAATTGTTGGCTAGCTATGTAAATTTTACATTTTTTTAATTTTGGTGATAAATTATACTTGGGCTTCTACTGTATATAATAATTAGCATTTAGTTTTGAATTTGAATTGAAACACTAATAAGAATTTGATGCGACCTCTCAAGTCACATATCTAAATATTTCTTTTACTTTCTTTGTTCTCCAAGCTCCAATTGCTACATCCCCATACATATAGTTCCCCTTGTCTCACAGTTGTTGTACTTTTTCCTTACCAAGAGTCCTGCACCGTCACCAACAATTTTGTTGTTACGCTTGCAAAAAGAAGAGAACACTACACATTTGTAGTCTATACCTTCCCAAACACCCAATTGCAGCTCTGTCATTTATCATTCATTCTCTAAATTTTTAGTTCTCGGACAACCATTGATCACAATTCTATGCAGGAAGACATCACCATCTCACTGCTTTTCATTATTATTAGTGTTGATCACCATACCTCAATGGCAATGACAGTGTTGACCAAGTTAGGGTGATAGTCGTCCCAACAACTATGTTGGGATCATGTTGTGGTTATGATTTAGTGCTTTTATTTGATCCTTATCTCTGTAACTGGTTATCATTGCACTTTCTAAGAAACTATTCTCATCGCTTTGTAGATCAGAGTCTCTTCTTAGTTCTTGCTGCTTTCCGCTGATCAAGGTTGCCTGTCCTCACCAGCAAGGACTTCTCCGGCGATCTTCCACCAGATCTGCACTTCCCTGACTCGGATTGGCTCACCAGGCCTAGGGCGGTTGCTCTCGTCGTTGTCGGGGGCGGCAACCCAATGTCGGTTGCTGCTTGTCATATCCCTGTTGGGAGCCGCTTATTCTCGTCGGCGCTGGCTGCATCTCTACACTGGAAAGAATCTTTTTCTTCTCGATTGAGGCTTGTAGGTATGCCTCATCATCGTCATGGACTGCCCACCACTATGTTGCCTCGCCACTTCTGGGACTTCATGGTAGATTGTGTGGAGTTAGGCTTTGGGGGTCATGGGTGAAAGCTTTGCTCGACATTCACCGACACCAACAACGGCTGTGTCCATGGAGGTAGCTCAACTCGCTGGGGGCATTGTTTTGTTATGGCCACCAAACTCATTTGTTTTTTGATAGGTGAAGACTTGGTCCGTTCCTCACAGGACGGATGGACGATGGTGGCGTCCTTGACATCACGTTCTTCTTGAAGGCATCGTCTTGCAAGATCTCCACATCCTTACTATCGCTGGTCTCATTAGTTCGGCAATTTGTGCAGGTTCCATAGTGTTTTTTCTCTATCCCTGCAGGTCTTAGTCATTAGGTCGTTTTGGTGTGGTGGTGGTGTGGACTTTTTTTTTGATGTTGCTATGTGTCTCTTGTAACTTTACGCTTTGAGAACTCTCTTGAAGTTGTGTCATTGTAATTCCCTCTTCTTCTTAATGAAATACGTGCTCAGACACATTCTCGAAAAAAAGTTCTTACTGCTTTTCCTTCTATCTGTTGTGTATTAATTTTCTATTTGCTCCTATGAAGCTACACTTCTTAGAGAACTTAACATTCGTAGTTGACATCACCTTCTCAGAATATGACTAATCCTGCCTTTTTTTTCTTTCCCTTTGTGTTGGTAATAGTTTTTCCCTGTAAGTTTTTGTTGTTAAGTTGTGGTGCTTTTATCCATGGCTGTCCTGATTCATTCTAGATTGCACACTATCCTTTTTTCTTTTAGTTTAGAATTAATCCATAAAAAGTTAGATTGCCAGTGCAATCTAACTACAGTTAGAGTCACTTGTTCGCGCCATCACCATCAGCAGTGGTGTTTGAGATATTAAATTTATGACTAAGGCACATCAAGGCTCAGCAGACGCTATGGTTTAGCTGCTACTTAGCTACCAATCCAAACTGAATTATTTGTAACATTTATTCTTCATTTTGTTGACGCAAAGATCAACACACTGGAATCCGAGGGCAAATGTTCGCCAGGCACAGAAAGTCAACCAAGCGTGCCAGTCAATTTGACCTGAAATTGACAAGGGAGAAAACAAAGTCAAATTCAAGAGCGTATCGGCTGGGATTCCGAATATCTCTCAGGTGGGCGTATCGGCAAGCTTTGCCGATACTGAACGCGACAAAAAGATATTGAATGCAAGCGTGGAATAACAGGCGCGTCGGCAAAATCAGCCGATGCACTAGACGACAAAACCGGCTTTGAGTAGCCGATCGTGCGTGTACAGCAAGATCTAAGCTACGAATGTGTAACTCAGATGATGCAAGCTAAAAACATATCTAAACCGGCTCTTGAGATAACAAAAGTATTACTGCAAAACCTAAAGCCGATCTAATATGTTTTTAGATGTGATAATGGCCAAAAAGTATAGGAAACCTACAAATCTAGCCGATATCGATAATTGGTGAATAAATCTAGACGAGACGATAGTGATGCGCCCGGAAGTCAAAGCTTAGATAAACTCGATAACTTTTGAATAGATTTGAACGAAGCCACAGCGATGCGCCCGGTAGCTAAAGCTCAAACATACTCGGTAAAACAAGACTCACCAGCAAATCAAGTCGCTCGAATGTGAGGCATCCTTGATCAACTTGAAAGAATTCGTCGAAAAAGAAAAGAAAAGGCGAAGTCGTCGAAAAAGTACAAAGAAATTGTAAAGTTTGTTGTATTGGATGTGTATCAAGTTTTTCCGGTCCCTTACAACTGATATTTATAGCCTAACGCTATCAAATCCTAGCCGATCACGGTAAACATTACTTGACTTAAAAGAAAAGACTAACTAAAAATAAAGTACTTTAAATACTACAACCGAATCATCAAGATTCTCGTAGAGTCCGGATCCTCTTCTCCTTCCTTGACTTCATCGGCAACTCTCCATCGGCCGAGGACCAGAGCAGATAAATTAGCATCTTCGCAGAATATTCTCCTGGCCCATCGGACGGACTCCCATCGGCCTATTCCAACCATGTGCATCTTTTGGTTTCTTCCAAATCGGCCACCTTCCCTTCACAAAAATCACATTCCTTGACACGTGTCAAAAACGGTGTCAACACATTTATTTGTTGGTAGCTTGATCAGAAGAAAAAACATGCATCTTTGCACTGTTCTTCATATTCACATTGTAGTAAATTGTAAAACTCATATTTTGTTTCATAGTTTTTTTTCACCTTGAGCTGTTTGATGTTGCACCCACAAGTGAAGGTCTTTAGCTTGCTGCATCCAGTCCAGATGTTGGGCATCACTATCTGGTGAGTTCCTCTATCATAAAGGTACGGTGATAATTTTTATATAGTTTATTGTTTTTCTGCGACACCACACTCCTGCTCATGCAAGATTATTCTTTGAGCCTAAAGTTGTGGAAGTGCACCAGTAGTGGGTGTGCCCGAAGATGTGGAAGTGCTAATAGGGTGAGGTGGGTGCCCTATTCTTTGAGCACATTATTGTGAACATCGGAGTGGATGAATATGACACTTTGGTTACACCATTGTCGTATCTCTATTCGTGCTGCTTTGCTGGATCACTAGTACGCCATATCCTACATCCATGTTATCTGAATAGGTGGACAGATTGATGGCATCGTATTCTTGCCACCGGCCATATGCCTTATATAGATGGAGATGCATACATACATTTCATCAACTGGCTATTGCCACTGTATACGTAGATCAAAAGTGTATCATGTAGAGAATTATTGGCTCGGTTAGTGCTAAAAACTCTAGTGAGACAACAATATGTGCTTTGCCTTAACTTGCAGCCTACTTTGAACACTTTTGCATTGGGGTTTTCGAGCTATATATTTCGATATACAATTTCTAGCTTTTCTCCTATGCATTTACTTGCAATTCAGTGGCATCGAAGCCTGCAAAGATTTAGTAGCAGGTGAGATTGATAAAATAAAAATAATGGTAATTGATATCCAGTCCTATCTCTCCTCAACGCGGAAAGTAATCTGATTACAAAATAAGTTTATCTAATTGCACGCCTCCTCTCTCATCATCAATGTGGAATGTAATCTAATTAGGAAATAGTATTTACATAATTCCTAGTCGCTCTCCTATTGTTGTACGGATACATACCTTTTATTTCTAATTTTCTAATTCATAGATATTAGTAGGACTCCTTAGGTTATAATATTTATTATTTGTATTTGATATGGAATTTTTAGATTAATCTAGACCATTAGATCTTCATAAAACCTAACGGTGTATATCCTTCTCTTTTTGGATTAACGTGGAATTTCTAGACCCTCTTAGCGAACGTGGTGGTTTCTTTTAATACTATTGTATTAAGATTATAGATAGATGACAGTATGTTGGAATAATGATGTATTTGATGCAACTCGCCAAGCTCTATCTTAGGGATATTTGTTGTTTAAGAAATGTTCATAAAGATATTGAACAGCATCGCAAAATTCATAGCTGCGTAGTCACACATACTATTGCAGTTGGAGGCCACCACGAGGCGGGACGGCACATTGGCCAGGAGTCCCCAAGCCACCCGAGGCCGGGGCGCAACGCGGCCATGTGCCCCACGGCCACCCAAGTGGCTCGGGATTGGCGCGGCCATGTGTCCCCCCCCCCCCACCTGGAGGGATTTGAGCGGTCAAGGGCCAGGGGCGGCGCACCGCCTGCGCCCCCCCCACCTGAAACCGACAGGAGCCGCCGCCGGCAAGCGCATCGCACAGGAAGCCGCACCCGGCGGCGCACCCGCACCGACGACCAGATCACAGCCATGGGGGGGGTGGGCCGGATCCGACAAGGAGGAGGCTGGGATCGGGCCCCGGTGGCCGGCGACGGTGAGGAACGACATTGATTGTAGGGCGGGAGGAGGAAGGAGTGGTGGAAGAACGATGAGAGACGTGGGGGCCGGGTGGAGCCGACTTCGGCTCGGCCATGGGCCCAGCGGCCGGCGCCACCAGAGGCGGGTCTTGGGTGGGGTGGTTAGCCAGGTGGCGCATGGTGGTGCCCCATGAAGTCGCCCACGAGAGCGATGGGGGATGGGGGGGAGCTCCGCTTGTGGCATTTTTTTTTGAGTGAAACACAGCAATGGAGGGCCCCCTGTTGTAACTTCATAAATAAAAAACAAAAATGCTCCTCGCTTGTGGCATCTTTTCACTTCGCTGTTGGAGACTACCGACTGAGTTACCGGATCCGAGGCTTAACATCACATTTCTACTCTTCAAAGTGCTCATAGCTTTGTGATGCCCATTATTGTGGATTGTCCTTGGTTTTCTGAAATCAATTATCTAAATGGGATAATTGATGTCGCTGTAGTTGTATGACACCAGCAAACTGCACAATGAATTTAGGGGAAAATAACACATGTGTCACAATTCCAATTCTGCATTTGATCAGAGGAGTACTGCATTCGATTGCCCATTATTGTGGATGTCCTTGGTTTCTGAAATCAATTATCTAAATGGGATAATTGATGTCGCTGTAGTTGTATGAACACCAGCAAACTGCACAATGAATTTAGGGGAAATAAACACATGTGTCACAATTCCAATTCTGCATTTGATCAGAGGAGTACTGCATCGGTGCTAAACATCATCGCACTATAAATGGCTTGCCCATTAATCTACTTGGTCAGGTCCCTTTTGTAATCATCAGGGCCTCATTGAGATGTCCTTGTCTGAACCTTAACATAGGGTACATTGACTGTATGTTGGAATAACGATGTGTTTGATGCACTCGCCAAGTTCTATCTGAGGGATATTTGTTTTAAAAAATATTTCATAAAAATATTGAACAGCACCGCAAAATCCATAGTTTGCGTAGTCATACACATACGCAGTACATGGCCAGCCTTGTCTGATCTGAATGTAGCATTCTATAGTTCCACAAGGCTGAAGACGCTTTACTCTGAAAGAGCACCCACCTGTCCTTCTGATGCTTGCTTATACAAATAAAAAAATAAAAGATTCAGAATTTCCAACCTCGCGTTGTTGCTTTGGAGTAACAGATCAAAGGCACTAGCAAAGACTGGAAATTTGGTAAAGCTGCCGCCTTGTTCAATTCAATCTTCCAGCGCACTAGCAAAAGGATCAAAAGCTCGTTTATTTGGACTCTGGAATCACGATTGCTGCTACTGCTGCTACGGTTATCTTTGTCTGAATTCTAAACCGAGGAAGCATCTTGGACCCCTGATGATAGCATTAGCACATTGTTTTGTTCAGGTATTTAGCGCTGTTATACCATGCGTGCTAAAGCTGAATCACGCCAGGATTATATCTGTTTCAGTGAAAAGGAAATCTGAATTCCTTGCGGTGGCACGGAGGCAGCTTCAGTTCAGTGCAGCACCGATCTCAGTTCGAAAAAGTTAACACGGTTCAGTTTCGCTTAAGTACTATACCTTGTAGTTGTAGAATTAGTAACCCATCTGGATGCAATTCACGGGGCAGATCGAAATGCTTTCTTTTGAGAAGCTGATCCTGCAACTAGGATGCTCTGGTGCACGCATCTCACCTCCGGGGACGCGAGCTCTACCTCGTCGCCGCCGTCGCGGACACGGAGTCCGCGGCTGTTCCCCACAGCTGGACGGCCGTCGACACGAGCAGCCCGCCAGCGTGCGTGCGCCGTGAGCCCGTGGCCACTGACCAAGCGCGCCTCCATCTTCGCCGCGCTGCCGCCTCCGTGGACGGGCCCGGCGAACTCAGGTGCTACTGCGTCGCGCTCTGGCCTCATCGCCGGCGCCGGAGCGCTAACGAGGACGACCGAGTCGCGACTGCAGTCAACGCGCGATCTGGGCCACACGTCTTTGATCCGACGGCTCTCAGAGACGCCACGGTGGACGGTATCTCAAATACCGTCCACCCCCGGTCGCGGCCCCGTCCACCCTGTTCGTCGCGTGGAGGAGGCCGCCGGCGCCACTGCTCGCCGGAGCTCTGCGCGACCCGGGAGTTGGTGGTTCATCCCCATCCCTCCCACCCCTTCGTCCAGGACCCCCTTCTCCGATCCGGAGACGACAGCAACTAG